>NW_028274814.1:27508076-27814230 GCF_037043125.1 Eumetopias jubatus
CAACATTTCAATTATAAACCCGTGCTTCCAGGGGTGTGTACACCCTGGAAAAGAAAATAATTCTTCAGCTTCAAATTTGGAAAGTGGGATAGTCATTTGAGGTCCGTGTTTAGTTTATTCGAATTTTAAAAAGCTGCAGGTGATTGACCTTTCTAAGTGTAGAAAATTACATCCCACTGACTTTTGTTATTTTATACTTCAAGACTCTCCCACAGTCAAAGCAAAAATGCAATGCCGAGATGATAAGTTAAATAATTAGAGCAAAAAACCTAAATAGGATCATTCTGGGAAACTGCAAAATGAGTCAGTCTTTTAACATTTATTTTAAGAACAAGGCAGAGGCAATCTTGTCACATGCAGTAATAGGTCTGTCACATTATTCTTTCAGCTGTAGCTTTAGGTCAACCAGGCAGCGGTGGTTTTTGCTGAGTGACCTACAACCCACCCCTCTCCCCTCTGGAAGAGCAATGGCTCAGAGGTCTGACAGAAAGGTGTTGGGGGAGGAGGGTCAAGGTCAACCTAAAACCAAGCAGTGGGGGTGTGCATTCATCTTTGGTGCCCTCCTCCTTAGAGTTCACCGCCCTCTGCCTGCCCTGGCCCACACTCTCCCCTTAGCCTGTCATCCCAAATCATGGCTCTGACTCTAAAACTATCTCCTGTCACTTTCCTTGTCACCTGACACCATCCTTCAGTCAAAGCTTACCTGCTGCCCCCCCCCGACTGGTCGAGAACCACCTATAAGATTAGAAAGCATCCTCTAGGTTTTTACTGATTACCAGGCTGCTAAGTCATGCCCCGTTGCCTGTCTCAAAGATGTTTGCATTTTCAAGGAACAAAGCTAGTGGAATTTGGGCGACTCTATGGGTGCAACGGGAAGATATTTTAAAAGCACTCTTCAATGTGGTATATCTTTGCAATGGAATATTACTCGGCCATAAAAAAGAACGAACTCTTGCCATTTGCAACAATGAGGATGGAGCTAGAGAGTATTATGTTGAGTGAAATAAGTTAGTCAGAGGAAGACAAATACCATATGATCTCACTCACAAGTGACATTTAAGAAACAAAACAAACAAGCAAAGGGGAAAAAAGAAGAGAGAGAGGCAAACCAAGAAATAGACTCTTAACTCTAGAGAACACACTGCTGGTGACCAGAGGGGAGGTGGGTGGGGGGGTGGGGGAAAGAAGTGATGGGGATGAAGGAGGCACCTGCTGTGATGAGCACCGGGTCATGGATGGAAGGGTTGAATCTCTGTATCGTACCCCTGAAACTAATATAACACTATATGTTAACTAACTGGAAATGAAATAAAACTTTTTAAAAAGCACTCTTCAAAAAGCATCACATAGGGCAACAGCATACTTCTCCTGTAACTAAGAGATTTAATGAATTATTCTGTTTTTCTGTACTATGAAGAGAATTGCTCACAATGTAGAAACTCCGTGAGAACAGAGCTTTGCTGTCTTGCTCCCTGCAAAACACCAAATATCTAGCACCTGAAACACATTGTAGATACTCAATAAACGTTTAGCGAATGAAGGAATTAATGAGCATATTAAGTAGCTTTTCATCAGTTCTGAAAGCTTTATAAATAAGTAGCTTGCCCATTTCCTCAATGCAGAAACAACACCTATTAACATAAAGAAATGATTATCTGTATGTGGGCATCTGGGGTGGAGTGATGCAGGAAAGACTGCATGAGAAATAAGTGAGTAACCAAGAGAAATACCTGAGAACAATGTTTGCGTTTTTTTTCTGACTCTTAAATACCACCCAACCCTTTACAGTGTAGAATTTGAAACTGAAACAACGGTTAACTTTTGTGTCTCACCAACTGCATCTCCTGTTTCTCAAATATGAGCAATATCTCAAAAGAAATTTGTATTTTAAAAATAGACAGTGCTTCACTAACGTAATCAACCAGATTTTAAGTGCCTTGAAGGTAGGCAGGTACAATTTCTTATCCATTTTTTATGCCTACAACGATCCCAAGTGGTGGGCTGCACGCAGAACATGTTCATAAAGTGTTGGATTTTCTTAAGAATCAAGACTTTCACCTGTCCTCGGTGACAAACATCTTATCCAAATTGCTTATGAGTGGCAGGTACACCTTCCTGTTCATCTGCTTTCTCTTCCTCGCTGAGGCTCAGATGGAGCGAGAGGAAAGGATAAAGGAAAAGATGAGACAAAAAGCAGAAACAGTCTGACAGGGAAATCTTCTGGGTATTTGGAAGAATGGCATGTGAGCGTTTGGGGGACCTTCATGTATTGCTTATCTCTAGTTAATCATTTTTCTACAGTAGATCTTGATGAAGTACTGCCCTTATGAAGAAAATGGCACGTTCATTTGTTAATGAAGTCTCATGCCACTGCTTGCAGAGGAATTTAATTTGTCCACTTGACCCCTCTTAGTCCACCCTCGTTCTTGAACCTCTAAACAGGTAGACGAGATGTTCCAAAACTATGTCCAGAGCTGATAATTTGTGCTATGCACCCATCTTCTGCTACGACTATGTGGCCTTTCTGGAGCACTAAGACTGCCCTTGTGTTCCTTATAAATTGAATTCAACTTCAGTTAGCCTGCAGAGTTCTAGGCCTTTCCATGGAAAGCAAGGGTGCTCATCTCTTTGGAGTGGCATTCTTCCAGCCCATTGAAAAGAGGGAGACCCTCCATATAATCCAAAAAATAATAATAATAATAGTAAATGTATTGTGCTTGTGTTTATGTCCTTAGTTTTAATAGCAGTTTCTTTGTGAGAATAAAGAAAAAAAAAATATCTCCATATACTGGCACAATCATAGTCTGATTTCATTCCAGCAACTAACAACAAAACAACAAAAACAGGGGGCTTTTTTTGTTGTTGTTTGTTTAATTAAAGTCTTTCAAGCCGAGTGGAGCAATACTGCTGGGTAGATCTTGTAAGAAGAGATAATTAAAACACAAACAAACTAGTTCTTTCATTTGGAATGGCAACCACCACACATGCTCAGGACGGCTAGCCCTCACAGAATCCCAAAGGACCCTTAGTATGCAAACTCGGTGGGCTTGAGAAATAGGTTTGCCAGTCTGTTCGAAAGCTACAAACCCCTTCACACTGGGAATCAGGCAAGATATCTCTGGAAAGTCAGACTTTTTCTGGGACACCGCCAAAGGAACCAGAAATGGTCCCTTTGACGACAGGCTCCCGACAGACATGTGCGTCTCAGAAAAAGAACTTTCTCAGTCTTGGGCAGAGGTGAGACCATCAGGGAATCTCCAGGCCTTTCAAAAGACTAAGTGGGAAAAAGGGAGAGAAAAATAGGTTCCCACTTATACATGGATTTCTGCCAAAATGCTGGTGGATTCTGTTTTCAGATTCCACATGTCACGTGATCTGATTTGGAGTGATGTATCACGCCCGCCTCACTATTTACGATGTTTCTAGGAGACAGTCAGGATACTTGGCAACCATACTAAATGCAGTAAGGTACATTGATCCATGTGCAGTCTCTGCAATAACTTTTAAGAGAACGTAGCATTTGCAGCAAGATAGACCTACATTTGAACCCTGTCTTCTTCCTGGGTGGTCTTGACAAAGTCACGATCCTTCCTGAGCATCAGTCTCCTCATCTTAAAATTGCAGATGAAGATACTTCAAGGCCCACCTGACTTCAGGACAGCTGTGATGGGCCATTCAAGGCCCATTGAAAGCTGTCCACATTGGGCCCAAGACCGGGTATCTGCAGGCTTTTTGCCTCCCAGCTTTCTCTGAGGACCTTGGAAACCACTCTGTTCAGGCACCAGCCCAGCATAAAAGGCATGGAGATTATTATCCTCACCCAGACTCCTCCCCGGCAGCCCTAAAGCAACAGGGGACAGGAGTCCCTGGATAAACGCCCAGCCTCCGCATCTCAGGTAGGACAGCTCGGAAGTGAGTTCGCATGGCGTTTCTCTGTGGCTGCCCACAGCACACTCCCTGACCTGAGATTCCTGGTGTCGACTCTCAAGTGAACTACGGGCACCCAAATGCCTGCTTCAGCTTCTGCTTTAGAGGGACCTTAACTAAGACATGTCTCATTCTTTGCCCCATATTTGTCTCACAGCTTAAATAAGATAACATGTGGCAAGATTTCTTTGTGAAATCTTTGGGTATGTGCTGGGCGAATGTGGGTTACAAATAGTAAGATGTTGCCAGCTATTCTTTTGATCCAAGCTGACACTGGAAACATTGTATTATTATTTGATGTGTTTTTGCTACTGCGAGTGGCTGGTAAGTTTCTAATAAACATGTTCAGGGCACCAAATTACATGCAGTGCTAGGGAAAAATAAACAAATGAGTAACTCTGGTGAATGGAATCACCCACATGGTATCAGGTGTCAGTAACTTACTCTTGTGTGTTCTCTTCCTAGAAAGTTCTTCTCCACTCATCCTCCACACCCACTTCCTACTAAGCCCTCAATGCTCAGCTAATCCATCCGTTCATTCACCAATGTTTGCCCAATATTGCCATATGCCAAATTCAAGTATACTCTATCTTCCACCTCAAAAATGCAAAAACCCTGACCTCATCTCCTTCTCAAGGTAGTGTCCTTGCTCTCTTCCCTTCACAGCCAAACTTCTCGAAACGGTTATCCACACAAAGTCTCTTTAACTCGCTCATCGTCCACACCCAGTGCTTACCCTCGAACTCTTCCTAAGGATGAACGGTCTCCATAATAATAAATCCCAAAGGACAACCATCTTTGTTTTAACTGATTTCTCAGCAGCATTTCACACTCTTGGCCACTCACTTCTCATTTGGTTTTACGTGATTCCCACTGTCCTGGTTTCCTCTTTTGGTTCTAGCAGATGCTAGAAATTCTTTGTATTTCTAAACTTCTCTTCAGTGCCCTTCCAGTTTCTTTTCCTTTAAATCAGTTAGGGTTCTTAGCTGCAAGCAGTGGTAACCAAAGGAGGATGACAAATAATTCAAATAAAGTGTTACGTGTAGCTAGGAAAAATACCCCAACTCAACCCAAGTATGACTGATCCTTGCAGGCAAGAGACCGTTGGCAACAAGCCCAACAGTGGACCCTGCAGCTGGTCCAGGAGCATCTGCTGCTCCAGGAGCTCAATGTGGCTGAAGTTTCACCACTGCTAACGTTGGCACACCACCGCATGGGGAATGGTTTCTTCATTGCAACCACCACAATTGCAAAGGAAAACCTCACTATCTCCTGAATCTAAACCCAGTGCAAGTGCAACTGGCTGGCAAATCTACAGCACACACCCTACGTGTGGGAGAGGCTGCGAAACCAAGCATATGATGTTCATGACACCTGTCAAGTGAGCTAGTCTGTCCCCGACCAAGTCTCATAAAAAATGGAATCCCCCAGCCATGGGAAGACGGTTTAGAGGCTAGGCAGCCAAAACTAGTGGCAATTAACTGCTACTTTTCCAAATCAGATCTTAAGCTTTAAGTCTTAGGCTTTCCCTAAATTGACTCTCAAATCTGGTTTTCCAGATCAGACCTCTTTTCTGAGGTTCAGATTCACATATCCCAACACATACCTGATGGCTCTATTTGGATGTCTTGTAGATATTTCAAAGGGCCAAATATGAGCCCTTGCTCTTCATGCCCATTCTCAAGCCTGAGATCCCATTTCCGATCCCCCCACCAAATCCCCTTTCTTATTAACCTCTTTCATAGTACCGTGTACTTTTTCTCAGGGCAAGTGTATGACCACATTCACCAATCTTTGTCAAATGTCAGTCACCTATGAAGGTTCTAGAGGTCAGACACTGTATCGGTTTTGCTCACCACTGTCATCCCTGTGCCTGGCATTCATTTCTTCCCTTAGTCATCCATTTTTCAGTTAACCAATCGGTTGGTAGATGTGAGTTGAGCACCTACTATGACGCCAGAAGTGAAAAGACATGTCCTTGCCTTCATTGGAGCTTACACCCACAGAGAAGGTGTTCTCAAATGCACCATGAGATATACCTCTGACCTCAGACCAAGAAGGAGTTGCTCGCTCTCCCCTCGCCCCTGGAACTCGGTCATACTGTACAGTGCTGATCCACCTATCTCTCTCCTCCACCAGACTGTAAGTCTGAAAGCAGAGGTATTTTTGGTTTGTTTCTTTATCCTCAGTATTGGGCCTGAATACTAGATATAAGTAGTCAGTCAATGATTGCTCTATAAAATCCAAAGTCACACACGCAATGCTGGGATATCTGGTCAACAAAATGCTGAATTTAAGAACAATATGAGTCTTGTCATCTTTTTTTTTCCTTTTTATTGACTTTTTTTTTCACATTTCCACCACAAGGGTCTGTTCACAAATGCATTGTGAGCGAAGAGAAGGAAAGAGTGCACACTAACAGTAAATCAGTAAACAGTGATAATCTTATCACTACCGTTTGCAAAAGGCTTTCAAAAGTCTGTGTTTCCATTGGCAGCCCCTGAGTGTGAAACTAGCACTGGGCCATACCTAAGTTCCACTAGAAAGAATGTTTCCTTTTAACAAATCTGGGGATTTCAAACAAATATTTGTGGACTTCTCAGAAAAATTGGCATCAGGCCTGAAAGACGCAAACTGTTTGTTGCTTCAATCCACCCTGAAGATAAATTTCCGAATTATTAGAATAACATTAATTATGATATCTGTATTTTCTGAATCCCTAGTTGAAAAACATAATCTGACAGTGAACTTTTGCTTCTTGGGTGCAATTTTATTTTAAGGCTTTGCAATTGAATTAATTTTTTTTAATAATTCTTTTTTTTTAAGATTTTTATTTATTTTTTTATTTATTTGAGAGAGAGAGAGAGAATGAGAGATAGAGAGCATGAGAGGGAAGAGGGTCAGAGGGAGAAGCAGACTCCCTGCTGAGCAGGAAGCCTGATGTGGGACTCGATCCCAGGACTCCAGGATCATGACCTGAGCCAAAGGCAGTTGCTTAACCAACTGAGCCACCCAGGTGCCCTGCAATTGAATTAATTTGATTATGATTTTTTAAAATTGGAATTCCTGGACTTTGAGACTCCTCAGGAGGAAAAATGAGATTGAACATATAAAGTAGTCTGACCTACAAAATAATGGCTCTGCAATCGCTAAAACTGTGAACCACGTGAACTGGGAATGACTGTAATTTTTTGAGCCATCATAAATTTTGCAAATAGTGTACTTTATTTTAATTTAAGACTAGCCTGGCAAATAGTTTTGGAGTGGTTTTAGGGACAGGCAGCTGTCCCTACTGCCAAAACTTACCTCCTGGTTCATTTGTTAATAATACTTAAAATTATGCCATTAGAATTGCGTTCCTTTGGCTCAAGGTCTGGTTCCCCCACTAAAATGCAAATATCGCTGGGAAAAGCCATATTTAAAACAGTGACCACCATTTACCCGTAACTCTTGTCTCAGTGTTTACACATGCGTAGAAGTGGAGAAAAGGTAAGATATGAGTCTTAGGCCCACCAACAGGAAATGAGTCCAGAAAAGAAAGTCTGGAGATTCTAAGTCAATGAAATGACATCTTTGCCTGAAACTCTGCCCTAAAAAAATAATTTGAAACACTGGGGATTGGGCTGTGCAAAGCAATCTTCCAATATCTGCATGTAAAGGAGAAAAAGAAAACCCACAAGGAAATCTTCCTTGAGACATCTCTTGGAGTTTCTCTCATTACTTCCCTGATAGTAATAAACAGCCGATAATCTCAAAGCAAACTGCTTCTGATGTCTGTCACTTAACACTAAGCTGCTATATTTCGCATTCCTAGCTAAATAAATTTATCCCTGGCCAACACTGGAATTAAAGAACCCAAAAGGGGCCTTATGAAAATTTCCCTAGGTAATTGATACTTTTAACTGAGTTAGTCCTGGATTAAATACCTGAAATGAAACGTGATGATGAGCTGGAACACCTAGGAGCCAACCACCCATGGCCAAAATAGAATCATCTGGACACCGTAGTCTTGCCTCAGAAAATCAAAGTATCAGATATCCTAGCAAATTGCACCTCGAGGCATGAAAACAAAGCTGAGTATAAACTCACTAAGACGATTTGGAAAGGGATTCCCCGTTGATGTCACATTAACGAACTTCACCTTGATTCCATGTTCTCCTCTGGCTATAGAGACAGAAGGTCATTTTCCTGTTCTTTCCATGACTGTGTGTTTTCCTTCCCCTGCGGAACAGAGAGAGTGAGCGCCCCATCACCTTTGACCGAGGTCAGGTATCTCTACTCGGGGTTCCCTCGGCACAACAGTCCCATCTGACGTTGTTAAATGTCAGACTGAAGTAGACATTCCACAAGGATCTGAAACGAGGAACGTGAGCACTGACCTGTCACTCCAACACCCCATCGGTCCCTGTCGATTATTAAATGTTTTTGTGGTGATGCCCCACAGTTAACTGATCAAGCTTTAAGTTTTCCATTCTCAGGACAAATTGACTATTTGTGCAAAAGATCCAGACTTCGGGGTGGCCATATTCATGAAAACCTGTTCTGCTTAAAACTTAAGGCATCAGGCTCAAAAAGGATATTTCTGTATCATGAAACCCTTGATCAGAGCTTACTTATTGTTGTGGCTGTTACTTAAACAAATTGCATGGCCTTGAGAACAGAAAAGTGAAAATGGACATCAGTATCACTGATACACGGCCAAATGAGACCAGGCTTTCACAGCTGTGGATGAATTACAGAAGATCAAGGTGACACAATTTGCCAATTTGCTGTCTGGCAAGAAATGTGTGTGTCATCCTCAGTGCCATATGTTGAAATCCTAACCCCCAGTGGGATGGCTGGGGGTGAGGAGGTCATGAGGCTGGAGCCCCATGAATGGGATTAGTGCCCTTATAAGAGAGACCCCACTGAGCTCTGTCACAACCCCCCACCATGTGAGGGCACAACAAGAAGACGGCTGTCTGTGAACTCAGAAGCTGGTCTGCACCAGACATGGGATCAATCTGCCGACACCTTGAGCCTGGACATCCCAGCCTCCAGAACTGTGAGAAGTAAATGTTTACTGCCTAAGCCACCCAGCCCATGGTATTTTTGTTATAGCAGCCCAAACAGACTATGACAGAATTTTAGTGCAGGTTTTATGCTTCTAGGTATCTCCTAGGCATTTTGAACATTTATTTAAACCAGTCACAAATCAGATCACATAATTTTTTTAAAGATTTTATTTATTTATTTGAGAGGGAGAGAGAAAGTGAGCACCTGTGTGCAAGCGGGGGGGGGAGGGGCAGAAGGAGAGGGAGAAGCAGACTCTCCGCTGAGCAGGGAGCCCGATGTGGCACTGGATCCCAGGGATCATGATCTGAGCCGAAGGCAGATACTTAACCAACTGAGCAACCCAGTCAACCCTGAATGGGAATGATCTTAATTTCTTATTTACTGAAATCATCAGCTCTAATAAATTTCATTTTTCTCTGCACCTCATTGAGCAAATTGAGGCAACAACCCACCTGGAAATGACATCATAGGACTTTAAGTGATAAGACCATTCTGTTCCAAAAGAAAAATATAAGACTAGCTCTTCTCCAGGTCCCCAGATCCCTTCCTTGTGCCTTTTAATCCAGATGTGTCCTACTTTCTAATACCCGAGGCATCCGCCTCCCACCTTCCCACCACAGCCCCCACTCCACCCTATGATGTTTCCACATTACTTCAGCCTTTTCCACTCAGAAGGAAACAACTCAAGCATCCGGGATTATTTTAGACCGAGACCAGGGATCTGGTTCTATCCGTTCCCTACTATATCATTGCCTCTAGAATGTCGGGAGCTTAAAACATCCTGGAACCCACTGAGCACCCATTGGTGGGGAGTGGAAAAGAGACCCAGAGGCAAAGATCTCCCACGGTGGGACAGACATTACTAAAGGTGTTTGCAGAGACTGTGCATCTAATCTTCACAAAAAAAAAAAAAAAAAAAAAAACTTTTTCTGTAAGCCTAAGTATCTCTTTGAAGAGGTTAAATAAATTCCCTGAGGTCACATAGCTAATAAATGCCAGTTTCAGGATTCCAACCGAAATCTGTCTGACTCTTAACTCTAGTGCTGATGGGCTTTTCACTAAGCCAAACCAAACCCAAATGAATCTCTGGTGGGGGATTTTAACATTGGTCCATAAAGGTGAGTGACATTGTGGATCAGTGACCAAAGACACAGTCTCTGCGTGTGATTTTTCTTTCCCAGCCTTTTTACTTTGCCATATTCTAGCTTCAGTGACTTTCCATTCCAAATTAGTCTTGAGGTTTGTTGTTGTTTTTTTTAATCAATTATTATTCATTCAGTCTTTAAACTAGAAATCTTCTAAAGACCTCAAGGCACCATATAGAAAAATATTGTGTAATGAACAGTAAACAGTCGGATTAGCAGGAGGAGACAACTGAGAACACGGCATTCTTTCTTCTAGTCCTGGGGGAAAGTAGGAAGTTTTACCAAATTGAAATGGGCTCTTTGTCCCACAGCTCCAGCCAGGCTTCTTTTCAGTCTTACTGAATATGAAGCCATAACTAAACAGATCTTCTAACTTGACCCCCACTACCATCCTTCCAAAATGTGCATGGATTTCTTTACCAACATCCTGCACATACCTCCCCCCCCCAAATCATCAATCCTCACTGCATCTTCAAAATGATTTAAATCTTCAAGGAAACAACACTTAGGACCTCCAGGGGCGGTCAACATGCCCTGTTGAGGTAAGGGTGTCATGCAGTCTATCTGACCGTGAGTGCCATCTTGATGACCATCTCTAGGTCCACCGGAGCCCAAGCAAGAAGGGAGATTGAACCCAATGGCAACCGCAGCACATAGGCGTAGGCATGAAGATGAGTAAAGACATCGATGGAGACTGTTCTTCTAGGTCTTCTCCATGTTATGGTTCAATCATGTTCCTCCTTCCCCGGAAAAAAAATATCCTGAAGCCCTGACCCGTAGTACCTCAGATTGTGACCTTATTTGGAGATTGGGTCTTTACAGAGGTAATCGAGTTGAAGTGAGGTCATTAGGGTGAGTCCTAGTGCAATATGACTGCTGTCCTTATATAAAGGGAAAATTTGGACACAGAGGCAGACATGCATGGAGTAGGGAGACAATGTGGAAGGACATAGGGAGAAGGCGGCCATCTCCAAGCCAAGGAGAGAGGACTGGAACAGATCCTTCTCTCAAAACCATCAGAAGGAGCCAACCCTGATGACACCTTGGTTTTGGACTTTCAGCCTCCAGAACTATAACAGAATACATTTCTGTATGTAAGCCCCAGCTGGTGGCACTTGTTACAGTAACTAGCAAACTAAAAAACCAGAGAACTAGTTAACATACCTGGACAGTTGATGGTTGTCCTGAAAAACCCCAGAATTCTGTTATCTTCTGAACGCCAAAAAAAGAATGACCAGAAATAAATCCTCCAACCCATGAAGTGGTGTTTCTATCCCAGGAAAATGAGGTGAAGGAGTGTAGTTTATCCCAAGGTCACAAGTTAGATGTTAGCTCCCATGTCAGGATGGTCTAACTGTAGAGGAGAGTTCTGGAACTAAAACTCATTTAGAAGGAAAGTTTATGTAATGAATATCAATATGAACACTCTCAGAAGACTCTTCACAAATGCTGTAGAGTGATTCCATTAGGGTTCGGGGTTGGGGAAGACAGGAAAGAGCCAGCCCATCTTGTGGGATCAAGGGCACAGTTCCCAGCTTGGTCTGCAATAGGTCTTTAAAAACAACCTGATTGGTTTTCTCATCTTCCAAAAGGAATCTAACTAATGTGGGCTGAGAGTAGACATGGCAGAGCACCCAGATAATGACTTCAGTCATCTTAGATAAATTCCTTTACCATGATCTTGCCACGGATTTAGTCTTTTGTGTAGGAATTTTCTTTGGGAGCCATGGGAGCAGGGGAGAAGGGTACGGCCTTAGCCTTGCTCCATTTGTAAAGTCCCCAGGCAACTCTAGGGAAATGTGCACTGGGTTTACAGTTCGGACTGGATCTCAGAATCTGCAATGTGTTTTCTTGAATGGTGACTCTCGTTAGACTCATAACCTAGACCCAAAGTTGCTTAATCAAATTGTGCCTGAGGCTTACCATCCACCAAATAGGGACCATATTATTGGGGTATGTATTAAGACCATTGGCTGAAAAGCAAGCTACTAGAAAATAATTAGTAAACAAATACCAAATGAGAGAATTCTGTGACTTGTTCCTGCCATGTCTCTACGCAGGAAGGAGAACTCACTTTTTCCTCTCTATGCGTGTGTGTGGGGTCCTGCATTAATTTCTCGTGGCTGCTATCGTAAGTTATCACAAACTTGGTGGCTTAAAAAACAGAAATTTATTCCCTCACAGCTGTGGAGAGCAGAAGCAGGAAATCAAGCTGTTTGCAGGACCACACCCACTCCAGAGGCTCTGGGAGAGATGCCATTCCTTGTGTCTTCCAGCTTCCGGTGGCTACAGGCATTCTTTGGCCTGTGGCCCCACCATTTGGATCTCCACCTCCATCTTCACACTGCTTTCCCCTCTGTGTGGGTCTCTGTCTGCCCCTACCTCTCTCAGAAGCAAACGTACGGTTGCATTTAGGGCCCACGTGGAAAATCCAAAATGAGCTCTTCCTCTCAAGATCCTTAAACCAATCACATCTTTTGCAGTATAATATATACATAGTATACGCAATATAATATATAGTACATATAATATGTAGTACATATATAATATGTACTATATATAATACATACAATGTATATAATATATAACTTATATAATTACATATTATATATTATATATTACATATTATATTAATACATATATATTATATCATATATTAGTTCAGAAGAATTAAGATTATAATATATAATATATACTTACAGATTATATATGATATGTTATGTTACCATATGAATTCTTTTACCATGTTCATGGTTTCCTGGGATTTGGAAGTGAATACATCATTGAGGGGAGGAGGAAGAGGGAGGGTTCATTTTTTCCTGCCTACCATAGGCCCGAACCACAAAGCCTAATTTAGGATTACGTTTGGAAGCCTATCTATCTCCTAAAGATGATCGCTGCCCCTTAACAAGGGATTTTCATTTCAGCCACCGAATCCCAGACCTCACATCAACCTGCATCTGAGATGTGTGAGCTGGAGACTCAAATGTTGACTAGTCATGCCCTCCCTTCCTCTCCTCTGTGACAACTAGCCAGCAAGTTAGTGGAAAGTGAGAAAAATGGTTCTCATTCACCCTAATTCTGATAAGAGTAATAAGATAAGCCAAGATTTCAATCCTCGTGTGCGATCTGTCTTCTAGATTACCGAGGGCCGTAGTCTGGTATATGAAAGAACATACAAAAACTGCATTGAAGAAACACCTTGGCTTGTCCCTTGACCATCTACCACTCAGAAAAATGTGTGCAAAGCCATGTTTTTCTGGCTCTGGAAAATATATCTATGGACCTTCTTATTAGAAGTTTGGGGAAAGCAGGATGGGAACAGACTCTGAAATCCCAGAACTGGATAGTTAGGAAAATCCCCCCTGAGGGAAAAATAAGGGAATCTCCATAGAAAGTTGTTTTACCAAGCTGACCGGGTTTGTGTCTAATTCGATCGGGGTGCCTGGGTGGCTCAGTTGGTTAAGCGTCTGCCTTCGGTTCAGGTCATGATCTCAGGGTCCTGGGATCGAGTCCCGCATCGGGCTCCCTGCTCAGCGAGGAGCCTGCTTCTCCCTCTGCTTGCCACTCCCCCTGCTTGTGCTTCCTCTCTCTCTCCATACTAAATAAATAAAATCTTTTTAAAAAAATAATTCGATCATCACTTGTGTATATCCTTCAGAGAGTTGCCGAGTTGAAATAGTTATCGTCGGTTGGCAATTCCTGCTAATCTCAGGTCATCATTCTCTATGTATTTTACTATCATCATTCCTGCAAAGAAACTTTTAAAAAGCTAAAAATTATTTTAAACTAACTCATGGCAGTTTTGTTACCCGAAGTTTTTTGCCTTTGATTTAGCAAATCACTTGGCTATTACTTGATTACTATCAAAATGAACTGCGAACTGTGGCTTCTCTCTTCTTTCTTTTTTTTAAGATTTTATTTATTTATTCATGAGAAAGAGAGAGAAGCAGAGGCAGAGGCAGAAGCAGGCTCCCCAATGAGCAGGGATCCTGATGTGGGACTCGATCCCAGGACCAGGGGATCATGACCTGAGCCCAGGGCAGACACTTAACTATCTGAGCCACCCAGGCGCCCTGTGGCTTCTCTTTCTGTCCCCAGTTCCTCCCCTGGCCCTCCGTGCTCTCTTGAATTCTTAGCCAAGCTTTTGATGTGCTAATTTGCTCATCAGTACCCACTAGCCTTGCCCAGTTTAATTAATAAATACTTAGTTTTGACAGGAGCAGCGTAAACAGAAGTCTAATTCATGAATTTGAACATTGTTTATTCCCCCACTGCGACCCTCACTTGAAACTGGTCCTGAGTCTTATCAGTCGGCACCGTTTTTTTTTATGCCTTTTAATTTGCATATCAAATATATCATTTTAAGCAGGCTGCTCACAGCCGCTGTTCCCGGGCAGTTATGGAACCAGTTGCCCACTGGAGCTGCAGAGAAACATCTGTAAACCACTGTGATTATGGGGGGGAAAAGGGGGTCAGGGATTATCCTCACCTCCCATTGAGATTCGTGTCTCCAGAAATCAAGATCTTTCTTGTGTCCCGCTTTTGTATGCTAAATTGATTGGCTGAATGACTCGGTTTTTTAATGGACGTTATCTACCCTCCTGAAATCAGAATGCAACACAGGATTCCCCAACATTTAAACTTTGAGTTTCCTGCCACCAAACCCTCACCTGACCCCTGCATACGGACACCTCCTCGAATTGTAAGGGTGACTCGGCTAAATTGCATTATCATGATGGAGTATTGGGACCCCTGGGAAATCGGTGGGCTTGGATGTGTCTTCCCTGGAAACAACTTCTCCCTAAATTCCAAACAGGCCCCGCGTGGCCCCCTTGGATCCTACCCCCAACACCTGCCATGGCCTGAGCCTCACCTGGAGCCTGGGGGACACCGATGTCGAGGTTGTGGATGTGGCCACCGGGCATGTGAAGGCCAAGGCCGGCCTCGGGCTCCACTCCCGCCTCTGCAAGGCAGCCTTTCTCCCGGCCCTCTGCCGGGCTGCTGGAGCTCTCGGGAAGTCCTGCCTCCTGGCCTTGAAGACCTATGAGGCAGCCAAGGCCAGACCCTACCAGAATGCTCACAGGCAGCTGCCTCTCCTCCTGGACCAGCAGGGCCTAGGAGCTTGGCCCTTAAAACCACTGGTGGGCAAATTCAGAGACTGAAGCCCACCTCCTGAGCTGACCTGGATCCTGCTGCAGGAGGGTCGCTTCTGGAGAGGGGTGGGGAGGCGCACAGGGGGATGGTTGGCTACTGATTCAAATCAAGTCCCATTGTTTTGTAGTACTTGGGACTTTGGATTTACAGAATTGGGAGAGTTACCATAATTTGATCCCTACCTTTCAGATTGGATCTGCCGAATTTACCAATCCACCCCTAGCCAGAATCCACCTTCTGTGGTTTGGGTGACACCCTGAGTTGGTTAGATTATTCAAATGTAATATTCGAATCTCTGACAGGCTTCATGCTATTTCAAAGATTTTAGAATTGTGTTTCAAAGCTGTTTTATTCCTGTGACCCACTTCTCTATAAAGTACATTGTGGAGATGTGATCTTCAGGCACTTGAAAGCAAGATAATCAAGCAAGATCCAGCCCTGAGGCTGATGTCTGGCTTTTAAGAACTCCACACAGAGCCCCAGAAGAAAGAATAAGAAGAAAAGAATACTATCATGGACTACATTAATTATGCACCTAAAAGTAACATTGTCTCCTTTCTTAAAAAAAAAATGAAAATATCCCAATGGAAAGCCACATGTTAGATCTAGTCAATGTACTAAATGAACTAGGCAAGAGCACTAGAAAATAGTACTCTGGCTTTTTGTTTTTGTTTGTTTGTTTTTTTAGAGAGAGAGAGAGAGAGCACTTGCAAGCAGGGGCTGGGGGAGTGATGGGGATAAGGGGGTGGGTGGAGAGAGGCAGAAGGAGAGAGAGAGAATCTTAAGCAGGCTTCATGCCCAGCACGGAGCCCAACTCGGGGCTCAGTCTCACAACCCTGGAATCATGATCCGAGCCGAAATCAAGAGTCGGACACCTAACTGACTGATCCACCCAGGTGCCCCAGTACTGTGGTTCTTTATTAAGGGCACAATTACATGGTATAGTGGCAAGAACGCTAGAATTGGCGGCCAAAGGCCTGAGTATTACACAACTCTACCACCAACCATCTGCCATTTGAGGAAGCTCTTTCCAATCTCTGAACATCTATTTCCCCAACCACAGGAGGAGACAGTTGGATTACATTCACATGCATTTAGCTATGCACCTCAGAAATGTTCTCAAGTGTTCCTTCAAAAGATGTATGTGGTCTGATAATTTTGGGGTATCACCATATTTCTTACATACACACACAATTGTGGAGATTTGCAAGATGCATTAGTATATCAAATGCGTCCTTGAGACATTCTCATAAAGCTTTTCAACAAATAAACCAATTTAACTGTAGTTTCCCAAATATATTTTACCGAGAATCCTGTGTGTGTTCAAAAGAGTTTGGCAGAGCCAGACAGGATTTTTCAAAGGGCCTTCCCACTGTAATCAGCCTTGCTTGTGGTCAAATAGGCCAGGCGTACTAATGGATCATAGAGGGTAGTGGTTGAAAGTGGGATCTCAGAAACTGGACAGCCCAGTTTCAAAGCCATAGCTACCTTACCTCCTACTTTGTGACCTTAGTCCTGTTATTTAACCTTTCTGTACTTGGCTTCTTCATCTGGAAAGCTGAGACAAGAATGTGATCTATTTCATAGGGGCATTATGAGGATTGAATGAGTTAATAAAATTTTCAAATGCCTAGCAGATTACCTAACACCTAGAAAGTGCAGTAGAAGTGTTAACAGTATTGCTACAATATCATAAACTCTTGTCAAATGTAACAGTCTAGGAGAAGGAAAAGCACACATGAGAGGAAATGACATTTGCTGAGCATCTACTGTATTTATATATATATATATATATATATATAAAATCTCCTTGAACCCCCATAATAAAACTAAGATTAAAATATAAATATTTCATTTTACAGGTGAGTAAAATAAAACTCTGAGGTATTAAGGAATTTGCCTGATACCATCCAAATATTAAGGTGAAAAAAATGAACCCCCAATTCAGGTATGCCTGACTTCAAAACTCAGGTTCTTTCCACCATATTATAGTGCCTTAAGGGTGAGAAGTAATAACCTTTCTATCATTTTATAGATAGAGAAATGAGGCAGAGAAACTAAAATATGTCTAGGATCACACAATAAGATTAAAATTAGAAAATAATCCATATTCTGTCATCCATCCCTGTAATGTGTTCATTACTGAACCCCAAATGCAGAAGGACATATGCAAAAGGAAGAAGGAACGATCTCTCATTTTGATCTAGTGACAATTTTTTACATTAAGATGATTTTGTCTCTTAATTAAGTACCTACTGTATGTATTATGTCCCAACTTAGTGGAGATTTTGCTCTCCCCTACCTAACTCAGATTATGTTTTTAGAGAAGCATAGACATTTAAAGGTCAAATTAATTCTACTGCCTCCAGAAAGGATTGGATCAAAATAAATCTCAAACGATAATCCTTTACCCTATTCCACTTTTAAATATTCAGAGAGGAAAATTCTGTGACTTTGGTAAAAAAAAAAAAATCAAACGTTAATAATATATTTAAAATTCCATAATATGCAAGGACCTCTGAGATATTTGTGAAAATAAAAACACATTAATCAAAAAAAAGGGAGAAAATGGAATAAGAAGATGAATTGATTTTCCATGATGAGGGACAGTATTGCGCATTAAGAACTGAAATTCAGGACCAAGGACTTGGGGAAGTAATTTATTGGATATTAATCTTCCCTTCTAGCAGGCAAGGCACAACTTTGTTTAGATATGTCTGCCATATCCAAAGTTTTAAAATATGGGGTCAAAAATATATCCCTGCCCCATATCCCATACTGCCATTCCCCCTGGTTCATCTTATCACAAAAACTGTTTTTTCACAGCAATGTCAAAGATGATAGAGCTTACAGAGATTTCCATTTTGCAAGTAAAAAGAGGGCAGAAGGTGGTGCACAGCCTGCAGTGTGTACTTAGATGAAGCAGCCAGCTGCTTAATCCCCATCATCAGAGCCTATCCCGGGACCACAGGGCATCTGATCCAGCGGGCAACGTGCAGAGAGAGGGAGGGGCGCTCCGAAGGCTTCTCGGCATCTGAAATTCTCCGTTTCAGCTCAGTGAGTGCGAGGAGGGATGGTGATAGGCGCTCTGATGTGGAGGAGAGAAAACAGTCTCTTTCTTTGTGAGTTTATGATGATGAGACACCCATACAGCGATTGACACGGGACTTCTCTTAACCGGTGCTGCAGATAAAGCAGGGATCTGTCTGTGTCCTATAGCTAGGACCATCAACGGTTTGAATTTCAAGGAGGGATGACGATCCATGAGGGGAGGGTGTACATTGCAAGTCCTATTCTATCGCTTTGCTATGCTTTAATAGATACAGTCACTAGAATTAGTGGGTTGCCCCCTTGCAAATGCAGAAGGCAATGCCCACTTCAAAAATGAAAATGTTTGGGCTAAGTTTGTACTTTGGCTGCTACTTCCCCATTCTCGGAGAACCAGTACGGGGTTGGGGATTTTCCCCTGGGGAACCAAGAGAGATAAAGGTTGATCTCGGTCCCTGGGGGATGTGGCAGAAGCTCCCTTTCCAGAATGTAAAAAATAAATGGAAAATTCCTGAGGTCCTAAGATTTGTGTGATGCAAATGGAAAAGAATTCTTAGCCCTGGCAATTCCCGCCCTTCCCCTGAGGTTACAATGAAAGGTAAAGGTACAGCAAAGCCGTGGTTTCTGGGAGAACAACGAACTAGAACATTCTGTAATCTTATGCAATGTCCAGGACCTTTCCCGAAGCAGCCCTTCAAATGGACACGTGAATGAGAGCAAAGAGAACTGGAGGTTTCTTGCATTTCTCCACATGCTCATTTCTTACCAATCTTATCTACAGGGTAAAATGGCCAAATCCCTTCTTGGAGAGACATAGTCCCTATTTGTCTGAGCAAGGAATACCTCATATTTTACAAACTGCCAAACAGAAATGACCATTATGAATCTCTTAAGCATGAAGGAGGAAGATGAGCCAAGAGTATGTACTTCCTGCAGGCTCTATTCTTTAAGAAAATTTAGTGTTTGTTGTCATAGCCTGAGGTCCCAAAATACCCTAAATACCCTTTGCCCCACCTAGGATTGTCCACGTAATCTTTTTTTTTTTTCAACTTTGAACCCTCTGTTTGGATTCCTAAACCTGAATCCTTCTACTCTTAGGATATCACTTCTGACTATAGGAAGCACTTCCTGACTCCTTTTATTCAAATGAAATTTACCTATGCAGAAACCATTGAAAGAGTGATGGTCTTAAAGGAAAATTTTTGTGCTCATATGATCTTCTATTTGTGTGTACAAAGAAACCAGACTTTTGAGAGTTAGACTGTGCCATTTCAGAGTTAAAAAAATAAAAATAAAAAGATTTGCTGCCCCTAAATATCTTTCTCTCAGGTTTTCCAAATACTTATGCAATGGGGAAGTCTCCAGAAAGCCCCCTTTAACATGCAAATATGTTTTTACCCTAAAGGGCCCCCACATTAGCTCATTATCGCATTAGCAGATTAGTCTATCAGATTAGCTTAGCATAGCCCTGAGGGAAAGAAACACAGGACTGGTAAATTTAACAAGGTATACTCTCCTCAGGGAAGGGGGAATGAGGACCAGTCATTTTCCAGGCAGGAAGCTATCAGCCCAGAAATCCAAGTCACCAGAGAATCACATGGTTGTCAGGCATCCATTCCCAGATGCTAGCCCTAGGCACAGTATGAACTCCCACAGCCTGTCTATTGCCCAAAGCCTGCACTCTCTGGGTGACTCCTGGCTCTGCCACTTTCTAAATTAACCTTTCTGGGCCTCAGTTTCCTTATCTATAAAATGGGAATAAAAATGATACCTACTTCATAGGACTATTGAATTAAATATTGGTTTAATTAAATAAATTAGCCTATTAAATATTAATTTAATCAAATAAATTCACCTACATGAAGCACTTAGAATAGTGCATCACAAATATAAGTACTAAGTGTTAGCTATTAATAGCATCAAGAATCAGTAACTAGTCAAATGGTCCCATTTTTGTAACCACACACACACACACACACACACACACACACACACACACACACACATTATAGAAAAAGGTTGGAAGATCATACAATGAATGTTAATGACTCAGTGGTGGATATTATGACTGATTCTTTTCATGTTTTTTCTCCTTATGCATTTTCTAAATTCCCTACAATAAATGTGATTAGCTTGGCCATAAAAATGTGTAAGAGACTAATTCATGCTTTACGTAAAAGGATGATCATGAGTATTTTATTTATAATAACAAAAAAATGGAAACAGAAAACAGTATCCATTAATAGGGATTAGCTCAAATAAAGTATCCGTACTAATAAAGTATCCATATAGTAGAATCATGCACCTACAATTTAAAAATGTAACATTGAAGAATGTTTATTGGCATAAAAATCATGATACAGTACATGAAAAATCAACTAACAACACGGAAAAAAATTAATTCCTAGTTTACTAAAAATATAGTTTTATTTAACCAAAAATAACATGTGCATTTCCAAAAAGAAAAAAAGTACCAACAACAGTTATCCCCACATGACAGGATTGCAGGGACTCTTAATTTCTCTTGGATGTTTTTATACATTTTCCAAATCTTCAGTAACAAACACATGATGCTTTTACAACAGAAGAAAACACCAACTGTGATAAAAACAAATAAAGATTAATCATCAGAGTTCCAGTCAAGAAATAGAAAAGTTGAGATTGAAGCAAGGAATTAAGTTAGTCGAAAACCTGGTTGGCCTCCTTGCCTTTCCTCGGCTCAGAGTTGACACTGAGCCATTGGGGAATGGGATGTGTAAAGAACAAGGCACTGTTAGAACCAAGAAAGAAAAATGTGGGAAGAGGTTTCAAGATGCCAGACAAGACATCAGAGCCAACCTTGGGTTCCAGACAAGAACTTCCCCACCACCATCCAGGGCAAGTGTGGAACAGCAGAGAGAAACTGTCTCCTACCGAATTTTACCTAAGGCCGAGCAAACGCACATCTACAAAACCAAAGTACCTAAGGGACCCTTCTTCCTACTCTTAGAATTTCTGAGGAAGTTAAAGAGTGAAATGAGAGGAAAATGTATACGAGTCACTTTATTGAATAAGTAAGGAAAGTAAGACTAGTCAAAATAAAGACAGTACGTAGCTAGCTCCGGAGTCATGAATGAAACCCCTCAGATGCAGTCCTTGGCGATTATTTTGGTGGCAATGGGAGGAAGGAATCTTCCTTTTTTGGCATTCCTTCCAGCCTCCAGCTCCAATCTAGTAACTGTGTCCATGTTAAAGTATTAGAAGCAGAATGTGTTCATTTGCCAAGAGAGATTGGGATTTTTTTTTTAAACCCTGCTGAGTTTACAGGAAAATCTTAATGCCGTGACACAAATTGTTAATGGTGGCATCCTAAAAATCAAAGATGCAAAGGAGTAAAGTCACTTTCCTAAGACTCTTCAAATCAGGCAGCAGATCTATCACTTCAGATATGCCCCAGGACCCCAAGATCAATCTTGTTTCTTAAGACCAGCTCTCCATATTAAGTTTTGTGTGCGTGTGTGTGTGTGTGTGTGTGTGTGTGTGTGTGTGTGTGTGTTGTACTTATTCTTCAAAATGCTAAAAGAAGGAGAGATCAGAGGCTGGTGAGTGGAAAGACTCCAAGCATCACACAGACCTGGGTTGGAATCTCGATCTCTCCCTTTTCTTCCTGAGTCACGTTGAGGAAACTGCTCACCTCTCTACATCACGGCTCATCGTCTATAACACAGGGCTTTGTAAAACCGACCTCACAAGGCAGTTAGGCGATTCTAGGTGTCGGATGCAAAGCGCCTACCTACCACGAGGTTTAGCACAGAGTAAGCCCCCAGTAAGCAGCTGGGGTTAAAAAAAAAAACTACAGACAGGGAAAGAAGTTGTTCTCGGAGTCCTACAACCTGTCTCAGCTTGCTGCTGGTGCCAGAAGCTCTCTTGTTCCGCTAGGCATTTGGGAAGAAAGGGGAATCCCTGCATTTGGAGTGTCTTCCAGCCTTCTGAGCAACTTTACCTTCCTGATCACCAAGCATCCACCTCTCTACTAATACCCTCTCTAAGAAAGACATGAATCGGATGTGAAGTGGCCACAGATTTTGAAAACAGAAGTTGCCTTAGACAGCAAGTCTCTAGAAGAAGAAAAAATTATTCCTTGCTTAGTACTCAAATTGCTTTGCGAAATGAGGTACAGGGAGTATTATTTTTCTTTAATGTATAGTGTATTTAATCCAGAAGCCCCAATAAACATCGTTTTGCGAACTAAACTGATGGCCCCAGATTCAAATTCTCCTCGACCCAGGGTGACAGCCTAATACGGACATGTGGTGCTAACTTTATAGGCCCCCAGGTTTGTAGCAACTTCCTTTGGAGAACTGATTTCTATAAATAGCAATTGTTTTCCTTCCTATTTTCCTACCTACGTGCCTTCGATGCAAATACCCCCGTTCACCCTGTGCAAATCCAAACACTCCATCCCAACACTTGTGTCCTCTTCAGAAAATGCAGAAGCATTTCTCAAAGTAACAGAACTCCACAGCTTTGCAAACTTCCTGTTTCAAGCATCCAGAGAGAGAAGGGAAAAAAAAGTGCACCGAGTTCCTCTAAAGCCCCCTCCTGACATTTCCAGACTTATTAGCCAGTTTTCACACTGACTTCAATCAACCTCTTTAATCCTCCAAGGAAAGAGCATTTTTAATTCACCGATTGGCTGATAAGCTTGAAGCCAAAAAATGATTTACACGTAGATGAATTGTGCTTACAAGATGGAACTTGGAGCATTAGAAGCGGATCTGAATTTCCTATCTGTCATTTTATTTGCCACATTCATTTTTTCTCTGCCATTACCCTGCTGATTGTGATCTTTCAGCGCTATTGGGCCCCTGCTTCCACAGTTTTTAATCTGCCTTTAATCCCATAGATTTTAAATATTCCCGGCACCGAGAGACTGGAGGCAATTAACTGCCCTTCTGATGCTCTCCTTATCAGTTTCCTCCTTGTATCTCCCAGAAGCAGCCTCAAGACACTTCCAGGCTGACAAATACTACCAGCATTTCAGATGAAGCATCCACTGCAAATGGGGATGTGAAGTCCAGCTGTGCACGCTGACTCTGAGCAATCACAGACCTCGCAGAGGAGGAGACCGGGCGAGAGAGGTTTGGGGGGCACGCTCAGGACGCTAGAAGCCCCGGGTGCCCGTGCTCTGAAACAATGCCCTCGTAATGTGTTTTGGGACTTGAAAAATATGTGAATCATCTAATCTGTTTAATCTGATTGCCGTGTTTAACTAGAAAACCATTTCCAGCTCTCTGGCTTTAATGAAGTATTCCGATGGGATGTCAAAAAGAGACACATCAGGTAGAATAGCTACTTGAATCTGGCTCGGGTCTCCTCCCTGGCTCTTGTTTAATTTTGTTCTCGTGTTTTAACGTGTTCCCGTTAAAATCTGCCCACCAGATTTCCCAAACACTGGTTGATAAATTTGCCAACACCTTTCATGGATGTCCAGTCAAACTTGAACTAATTCAGATTTTCTAACAGAACTTTGGACATCGCCCTGCTGCATCCAAGGCTCGTGGGCTCTCAGTCTACACCCGAGGAGCCTACACAGGGTGACACAATGAGCCGCCATGACAGAAAGGAGAATGTTATTCATTAAAACCCATGAGTTGTTCCACGAATACCGGTGCATTTAAATGCACTCTAAGTGCTAGGACTCTAGTTAGAGGCCACCCAGTGCCCTGATCAGAGCGTTATGCCTCCAAAAGTGCTATCCTTTGGCCTCTGGCTGAGGATAAAGAAGCTTGACTCTACCACTATCATTGATTCCTGATGAAAAAATTGACCCTTTCACTTTTTTGTAGTTAAGCATTCAAAGGAAACAAGGAATTCAGAGCTACAACCCAAAAGATGGAGAGAAAGATACTCCCCTATCCATCTGACACCTGCAGGTCCCAGAACATTGAGGGGTTCTCTAACTCGGGCCCCCTGTCTCTTCAGCAGACATCATCATTTGATAGCAGTTTGGCTTGCAGATGACCGAGGGAGTCAGGCTTTTCTTGAGAAGGATGTGCATCTCGTTTGGGTGTCCGTAAACACGTAGAAAATTCTGATGAATTCTTACAGTTAGGCCAGACCACCACTGGCTCCCACAAAGTGGATGGACTTTGTTGGCCAAATCCTCCACCACATATTCTATCACGTTTATGGCAGTTTATGCCAACATCTCTTAGTGGGTAAGCCATGAATTTTTCCGTCAAAGAGAGACGCTGCCCCCCTTCTTCCGGGGGGGAAAAATGATACAAGTTTCTGACTTTACTCAGTCTCAGGGTCGGTCCCCCAATCAAACGGTCTTCTCTGGAGGTGAAAAATAGGCATTCGATAAACAGGCCATTGTGCATCCCCCAAGAGTTCTATATCTTTTGGAAGCTGCTCTATTTGTTAAAGTACAAAAATTACAGAGGGCGATGTCAACCAGGGAGAAAGGGTACGGTAGGGAAGACAAACAATGCATTAAGTGCCATGTGCTTAATTGATTAACCCCACTTTCTGTACTCAGAGAAAAATGCAAGCTCTTTCCATGAAGCTCCCCGGCGAACCCAGAAACACGGCAAATGGATGGATAAGACAGCACAGAAAAGCTCTGTTGAGACATGGTTTATAAACAACGCCCAGCAACACACACAGGAGGGAAAGCATCGAGAAAAGCAAATGATGAGGAAGAGGCCACAACTTCGTTATATAACGGCAGAAACACCGGGTAGCAGCTCTTACTGTGTTGTTTTGCTGTGACTTGCAGCTTTGCTTAAGCATTTTAAAGATTCTTGCAGGTCTTTTTCAAGCAGCCAGCTCTAGCCTACGAATTATGGTAATGTACCACTTCTGAGCCCTCGGCAGGATTTGCAACAGAGAAATCACATCAGCCTATGCTGATTAACAATTCCATTCCATCCAGAGATTTATATAAAAAAACTATCTTACATTTTGCTTTTTAATAAGAATGATCGCTATCTCAAATTGAGTCCCAGCAAATTTTAATAAAGGCCCAAGGTTGAGTGGCATTTTGCATGCTGATTTAGCTGTGATTGCTCGCTTTTGATGAGCACTAGCCTGGCATGTATAGCTCTCCTCAGAGCAGGTTTAAAGACCAGGAGTAAGGAAAAGGATAAAAATAAAAACTTCCAGCTAAAATTCGAGGTCTTTTCTTTGTATGATTGATTACTGAATAAATACCAACATGTATCTTTGGATTCAGCCTAAGAGTGAAATTCCCTACAGCGAAACAGCTGTTTTTTAATGGCTTTTAATATACTAACCTGTCAAAATATGTTAACTTTGATGACTGCAATTATTATTTTAAAAGATGTTATCAATCTATTTATCTGTCTTCTCCCCCTGATATTTCTTCTCCAATCAAATGGAGAATCACAAACAAGTCACATTTTTGTTTCCTGATGAGTCAATTGTCAATAAAATAAATACCTCTTGGGGGGAAGCACTCTTCTTTGTTAAAATAGAAGACGTGTTAATTATTATGAACAACAAAACTGGATGTTCAGCCTTTGCCAACGGTTGATGAAACACATCTCCAAGAGGGCAAAGAGTATATGGAAACAGCAATTGTGGATGTTTTGGGGTATTTTCCGTATCTTAAATAACAAATCAAATCAGTGGTCACAGTTCTGTGGGATGGTGTTTCTGCCATGTTGTTGGATGGCATTTACCTTCACTGCCATTGATTTTGTTATGAGGCAGATCTACATATGTAATTCCAGGCTGCCACGAAAGCCACCCCAAACAGTTAAAAGGACATTCTACTCAAGCTTGCCTGCCTCCCAAAGAAAGGTTTGATTGACCAACACACAGCAGATTTAAAAAAAAAAAAAAAGGCTAAAGAATGCAAATGGAATTCAGCTCATTAGCTAAAGATCAAATTTCACCAGCTAGGTAGAGATCCTGACCTAGAAAAATGTTGCAGGTAAATCACAGAAATAACTACATCTTGAAAATGCATAAAATGGGTTTCAACAGAATGTTGGAAGGAAGAAAGTCTCTTTCCAACAGGCAAGTACTTCTTGGATATAGCACACTCCCCCCACCCCCTCCAGGAACCTTAGTTTGGTCCTTGTTTTTAAGGGTACAATAGAAAAATGAGCCAATATAATGCTCATTAGAAAACAAAGTAATCCCATGAATTATTATATAATAACTTAGCTCGCCAATATTGCCAAGGACTTTTCTAGATAATGGAAGTCTACCCCTTTATATTATGTTTAACCATGTGCGGTAGAAATGTACTTATAACTTTTTTTATTTTTATACTTTCTTAAAAAAAATTCTGTATAATTTAACCATTTTTGTTTCAGTTGCTCATAATGCACATTTTTTGTGATGTAACTATGAAGAGGATATTTGTAAATGATGATAACATAAATATCATATGTGATTATTTACTTTTCCAGTAGGTATGGATTGAACTTCTATGATGAGCCCAACACATTGCCAAGTCCTGGGATACAATGATAAATAAGACATAAGTCCTCTAAGGTAGCTTACCATCTACCACAAGAACAAGGAAGAGAGACATTTATCCCATAGGGTGATCTATCCAGTGACAAGGGAATATACTGGGTGTTAGGGAAACCCACTGATTGATGAGAAGAGAATGAGGATAAAGATCAACAGCTAAGTTAAAAGAGAGTGGAGATCGTGGAGTTGAGAAAGCAGAAATATCAATAAATCCTAATAGCGGCAAGTAGCAGGATATTCAAAGCATTTGACAAATATTCATGGGCATTCACTGTATGCCAGCGACATTTCCACATGCTGGAATGCAGTTAGGAAAGAGAGAGCCCGTCCTGGCTCTCACGAATGTTACATTTTAGTGAAGAGAGCCCCAAACAGTATTTTTCAAAAAGCAAACTTAAATCATTATATTGTACATCTGAAACTAATGTAACACTGTACATTAACTATACTTCCGCTAAAAAAAATTTTTAAAGCAAATAAATCTACAATTCCGCATAAAAACGAGTAAATACAACAAAGAAAATTAACTGCAAAGATGGGCTTGAGAGTGGGTTGGAGGGTTATCTCAGATTGGATGACCAGAAAAGATTTAAGGGATTTGATCCTAAGGGAAATTGGTAACAACTCGAGGATTTTTTTTAAAGTGATCAGGTTTCCATTTTAGAAATCCACCACAGCTGCTCTAAGAAGAATAACTTGGAAAAGAACAAGACTGAAATCTGGGAGACCCAGTAGAAAACTGGTGCTTTAATTTAGGAGAGAGAGGAACGTAATCTGCCTTACGGTAATGTATGCTTCTCCACTATGGTAGTGGTGCCATGGAGGGAACTGGACAGTTCCAGAACTATTGAGGAGGTGAGACTGACAGGTTCTTCTAACGCAGTAATGTAGGCTGGGCAGGCAAGAGGGGCTGTTGGCTGAGGCAGTCCTTGGAGAGTGCTGTCACTGACATTGGAAACACACAAGTAGACTTGGGGAGATGATTACAGGTTTTCAGTTTTGATCATGTAGATATGAGTATGAGTGTAAGTCTAAATATGAGTGTCAATATAAGTATGATGTGGGACTTCCATGTGGATATAACAGATATGCCGTTGGATATATAGATCAGAAGTTCACTAGAAAGATCTGCCCCTATGCTAGATGGCTGTGAATCTCTTTCCTTCCTCTTGACTTCTCCTTCAAGATCAGCTGTTACCTATGTACACAATTTAGTCTATTTTCATTTCCCCATATACCTTACATATTCCCATATGTTGCCTTTTATTTGTGCTCTTTCTTTTTATTACTTCTTCTTTCTTCACTATATTCACCAATCAAAATTCTAACCCCTCAAATAAAGAGTAAAATTTAAGAAACAAAAATATAAAAGAACGAGAATAAAGTAGGGGTATTATAGGGTTTTTCATAGGGTATGTGTGGTGTGTTGTGGGGGGAATTAACAATAAAAAAGCAAAGAATATGAATACACGATTTAGAAAACAAAGATTTAGGGGCGCCTGGGTGGCTCAGTCGTTGAGCGTCTGCCTTTGGCTCGGGTCATGATCTCAGGGTCCTGGGATCGAGCCCCGCACAGGGCTCCCTGCTCGGCAGGAGGCCTGCTTCTCCCTCTCCCACTCCCCCTGCTTGTGTTCCCTCTCTCGCTGTGTCTCTCTCTGTCAAATAAATAAATAAAATCTTTAAAAAAAAAAAGAAAGGAAACAAAGATTTAGTAGTCAGTGAGCATATAAAAGAAAGATCAACTTCACTAAAAACTGAACAAGGGCCAAAAAAACAGTGATGAGAAACTATTTTCACCCATTAGATTCCCCAAAAGTTAAAGGAGTAATTTTTTTTAATACTCTTATGTGGGCAAAGATGAAAAAAAGTAGGCATCTTCATATATTACTTGTAAAAATTGAAATTTATAGCATTTCTGGAGGGGAATTTGGCAACATATCTAGTCAGCCTTAAAGGATTTATACTCTTTCCTAGTAAAATCATTCTGAGAACTTGTCCAAAGGAAAGAATCAGTAATGTATATAAATCTTCATATGGATGTTCATTGCAGCTTAATTTATATTGGAAAAAATAGACTAAATATTCCATTAATGGACAATTAATTTAATTACAATAAATACAAAAGATGGTATCACATAATGCACAAAAGCATTACTTAAAGAATATATAATAACCCTAGAATGCTTGTGAGATCTTTTTACTTTTAACACAATGATATTTATTATGTTAAAAATGAAAATGGAAAAATGATTCAAAAAAAATCAGACAGGTAACCATTTTATATACTATTTTGTGTCCTGTTTTTTTCACATACTGTTCTACTATGAATAGGGGCCACAAAGATACTTGGTTAAAATTAATACCTACTTTTGATTTTGTATATGAATAGAAGAAAATTTCTTTAACATACTAAATAGTGAAATATTCGAGGAAATGTCGTTGAATTGACTGTTGCTTAGTATTTTTCTGAGAGTTTCAGACAAGTAAATAGGACAAGAAAATAAGACATTTATACATATTGAGGAAAAGATAAAATTACTATTTAGAGATGTATGTTTCTCTACCTAGAATCAACTTGAAAACTATTACACAAAATGAAAGTGCTTAGTAAGGTGAGTAATTAAAAGTATGTGTCACAGGACAAAATTGTGGAGACAATAAAGATCAGTGGTTGCCAGGCAGGGGGGTGAGACGGATGAAAGGGCAAAGCACAGAGGATTTTTAGGACAGTAAAACTGCTCCATATGATATTACAGTGATGACTATATGTCATTATATGTTTATCTAACCTCATTGAATGTACAACACCAAAAGTGAACCCTAAGGTAAACTATGGACTTTGAGTGATTATGATGTATAATGAAGGTTCATCCTTGGTTAAAAAAAGAAAAAAAAAATATGTACCATTCTGTCAGGTGATATTGATAATGGAGAGGCTGGGGGTGGGAGAGGGGTAGATGGGAACTCTCTGTACTGCCATCCAATTTGTTGTAAACCTAAAACTGCTAAAAAAAAAAAAAAATGCTTAAAAAAAACCCAAAGCCACAGCATCAATGTAGGCTATAGACACCAGTTAGAAAATATAAGTGCAAAGAATTTCTCATCCAAAATAGCAACCTGAAGATACAAAATAGTCATAAGTCAATTAATAAAATACCAACACTCCAAGGGTAAAATGGACCTAGAGAATGAGCATCTGAAATAATAAAAACTGGATAGTTGTTAATGTTGAAAGATCATGAGGAAATTAACAATTCCATACAAAGTGATGGGGCTTGTAAAATAATATAACCAGTTTAGAAAGTACTTTTGGCAATATGTTTCAAGTATACATTCTTTACAATAAATATAAATTTTAAAATCAGAAATCACCAAATATCACATGATTTCCCTGTCTTTCATGACATTTGCAAAAGAATGGGTTTTCTGGAAATCTCTCGTCCTTTTTTTTAAAAATTTTTTGCCATTTATATTTAGTCCTATTTCACATTTACATCTGGTCTTTCTGTGAAAACAGCGTTTTATTCAACTTTCTATGTTCTTTGTACACTGTAGGTACCTGTTAAATGTTTCTATAACTGAATTCCAAATTATAGAAAATTTCTATTTAGGAACAATCTGATATTCACAACCAAGACACCAAAGCATGTTCTAATTGACCCAACATTTTGATTAACATTTTCCAAACAACTATAAACTCAACATTAATTATTCTTTCTAATATTTATGTTTAATAGATTTTAGCAACATAAAAAATACATGACATGACCCAAAAGTTAGCACATACCACACCCAAAAATTGTTGTTGTAAAATATATGTGTGTATGTATATTTGTGTATCCATATATCCATCTGTATATATTCATATATGTTTATGTATCTGTATGTATCTATATTGGAATTAGAGTTAGTCCCATAGGTGACATTATGTGGAGATGATATACTTTCAGGTGATAACCCAGCAGTTAATAAATAGTCTTGGTAATTAAAAATATTCACCCGCTCATTGTCATTGTTGCATCTGATGATGTTTGATGGGCTTTCAAGAGATTATGTTGCATAACCTCTTCCCTTCAGGCAAATATGATACTATTGGTCTCACTTCGTACATAATAAAACTGAGACCCAGAGTGGACTTGACTTTCCCAGGGTGACCCAATTAGTTGATAGGAGACTGAGAACTGAAATCAAGTTTTTCTAGCTCCAAACCAAATGTTCCCATTAAACCATGAAGAATTTGATGCACTCATTTGCCACATACAAAAACTAAAAATAGACTTCTTGCTGATTTCCTTCTCCAAATTCTGCCATTCAACAAAACATGTACACGTATGTGTGTGCATGTGTGAGTGAGAAATGCCAAAGATAACAATTAGACCAAAAAAGAGCATCATGAATGAGAATGGAAGGGAAATTTCACAAGGAATCCCAAGTTTCAAGTCAGCGTTGCTTGAGAATGATAGTTCTGCCACAATATCCAGGAAACCATGTGGAGACACTAACAATGTGAAATGACAAGTCAGATGGAAAGAATTCTATAGGAAAAGAAGATAAAGAGGCAATAGGAGGATCCCAAAGATTGACTCTGAGGCCATCCCACCAACTGGGTAGGAGGGAATCGGAAAGTAAGAAGAAAACCTGTGGCTCACACTGTGACTTGGACATCCCCTCCTCACTGCCTGCCCTCCAAAAAGAGAACAAAGTAAAGTCAGAGTGGAATCAACCAGATTCTGTTTCTCGAGGGTATGAATTGGGACCCATCAGAGTGGAATCAACCAGATTCTGTTTCTCGAGGGTATGAATTGGGACCCATCAGTTGGTGGTGGGAACTGAGGCCCACAGTTATTATGGGAATTTTGTAACCAGCGAACATGAAGGAAAAAATCCTGGAAGGAGCCAGGAGGGAGAGGGGGAGGAGGTGACAACAGCTAAGAGATCCAATTAAATCCATAAGCAAAACAGAGATCATAGATATTTCAGTCCTTCTTGGTTTTCCAGTCAATGTATCTTAACAATATACACAGTCAAAATCAAGGCACATGGACTTGTGTAAAATTTAAGTCCGTCTCTGTTCTTTGAAAACAGAGTCAATATTGACTTGGAAAATAAACTATGAACAGAGAGATAAGTGATGAAACCAAGTGGCAGCAGTTCAAGGGAGAGCCCGAGTGCGGGATCCTAGGCAGTCTGTGTTTTCTTCATTATGTGCTCAGTATTTTCTGATTTGTAGAGTAAGCATGCATTATAATTTGGGGGATCAATCAATTTACTTCCAAGAAAAGAAGTGGTAAAGGGGACATGGAAACAAATGGAATAAACCAGAAATTTAGGTATGAATGTAAGAGAGAGGGATAGAGAAGAAATATGAGGAAGTAGGTACTAGGGACACTGTCGGCAAGAAGGATCTGTGATGGGAACAGAAGAGGAGGAGTCAGTGGTAACCTGGTAACCAAATAAAGAGAAAAGAGATCCTTGCAAGGGACTAGCTTCCAAAGATGGGGGTAGGGGCTGGGTAAAAAGTGAGGCACAGGATAGAAGTCAGGACTGGCTAAAAAGCAATGAGCAGACACCTCCTCCTGGGGTAAGGTGAGAGGGATGAGGGAGGTAAGAGCTTGGGTATAAAGAAAGACTCATACGAATCAGACAAGGGAATAATTGACCTTACAAGGGGCTTTAATTTTATCTATAAGAGGAAGTGTAAATAGTCCGATGAGTTATGCTCTGTGAACACACAGACATACACACATGTGGGGAATGGGGAAATCTCAGATATCAACAGGGAGTACTAGGAGATAAACATCAGAAGATCACCTGGACACTCTCAAAGTCTATTTAAAGTCAATTCTCAATAGGATCCAATCTGCACCTTGCTGTGGCTTGACTCCAGGTCTGACTCATCCATCAGACTGAGTAGATACAGAACCTCCTGCCTCTAATACTTTCAGGGGTCCCTGAAAATGTTTTAATTTTTTTAAGATTAGAGGGGAAAAAATGAACATTTTAGGAAGAAGGGGATAGTCATCTTTATACCAAAGCAGTCATAAAATAAGAGTTTCAGTATTTTTTAATGAAGGAGAAGACCCACAAAGGCAAAGCACCTAGGGCCCAGGAAAGTTATGAGGATGTGTGCTCTCAGGGCAGCAAATGACAAAGCCAATGGTAGAGGTCATCAGGTGATAAAAACAGTGTCTGAGAGGCTAGAGGATGGAGCATTGGGTTTTAGTGAGGGTGTCACGTGTGTGGCTGATGGTATGGATTTTAAGGCAGATGAGCCTAGTCAAGAGAGAAGAATCAAAAGGAGACAAGACTGAGAAGAAGCAAAAGGGAAAGAAGTGGAAGAGAGGAGAAGCAAAGAGGGTGCAGTTGGAGATTGGGAGCACCAGGTGTGAGACTATAGCAACAGAGAAGTGCCTCGTGGTAACAAGGCTAAGGAAGCTGTGCTTGGTAGGGCACACAATTCAGGGGCTGAGGTTCAGCGACAAGGGAAGGGATCGGGGGGGGGGGCAGTCAATGTTAGGTACACGGGGAATCCAGAGGGTCTCAGAATTTGGGGCCACCAGGTCAACCATTTCCCAATGAGCCTCTTGCACTGATATTGCACAACTGGGTCCTTGTGCAGTAGCTGGAAGAATACTAAAGTTGGATGGATGGGAAAACTTGGTTCCAGGTTGCTTTCTCACTAGCCAGGTATAAATGGGACAGATAAACTCTGATAAGTGTCATGTCTCCAAATGGTTCTATTAATACTATGTTTGCCTGAAAGCAATATACTGGACATTTTCAATCCCTTGATGTGTCTCCAAGCTCTTATTTCTGTTGCTCCATAGTTCCATCCTGGGTGCAATACAGATTACATCATAGGAGTGGTTTGCATCATAGATGTGGGTCCAAAGGGTTAAGAGGTAGGCAAAACTTATAAACAGGTAGAAACACACAGGTACAAGAGAAATGGATATTTCCTCCTTTGTTCAAGAGGAGAAACCTTGTTGTTATCATCACATCACTTCTTCCTTCTCAGTAATAACCATGAAAGAATATGCCTCCACTTTTTCCATTTCTTGTCTTTTGAAGTTAATTCCAATCCTAACTGTAAATCAGAAATGGTACAATCTTTTGATATGTTACAGAGCAAAGAAAATTTAAATAGTATCTTCCCTTTTTTTTTTTTTAAGTGCCTTGTTCAATTGAAACAGAAGCAGCTGTGAATGATGGCTAAGTTAAGAATAAAAAGTAACATCAAAGGAATGCCTGTCATTATGATTTCAAATAGCATGTGCCACTTGGAAAGTTTCGGGTAAAATATGAAAGATGTGGTCGACTAACTGAAATAGAATACAGACATATAGAAAGTGAGATATCCTGTAAATTTCTGAATTATTCTGCCCATAAAATGCCTAAAGGACAATTTTGAAAATGGACAAGCCCATTGGACATTAAATTCTAGTAAGACTATGTGTGTATGTGTGTGTTAGACTCGGGGCATCGCTGTTCCATTACAAATGCCTCGCGTGCGTTCTTGGCTTCAAAATTAAGTGTTTTTCGATACTGGAAGCACGGAGCTCAAGAAGGGCTCCTGCCTCCGTAGCCTCCAAGCACTACACTGGCATCGAGGTGGGAAGGTGGCTGAAAAGAAGGGAAGCCGGGGGGGGCGGAGCCTGTCACAGGCCACGCCCTCATGCTATGCCAGGCATCTCCAAGGATACTAAGCTGCTGCAGTGGATCTATAAATTCCCAAACATGATGTTAATTTGGAGAACAAGACAAGTCACTCCAGGAAGTAAGATATCTCTAGGAATAGCGGACTTTTACTGTATGGTAAACGGGACTGTCTGAGCAACAGCCCTCAATGCCAAAAAGCTCGAAGTGTGCATATTAGTAGACTTTTAAGGAGGAGAGGGGTCCAGTTTTCTGCCAGCAGAGTGATTTGTTTAATGTCAAAGGCCTTCCAGAGCGCGTACAGTGAGATTCCGAACATTGCTGGCTTACGTGGTGAGCCGCGCCTACTTTGTCTCAGGGACCCCCAAAAATCTCAGAGGGAGAAAGGACAGCCACCTTCATCCCTGAGAGGAGGGAGGGAAGTCAGGCCCATTGGCGAACCCACTGGCAAACACAAGCTAGTGTCTGTGACACCTGAGGACCCTTTGTCAGACTAAAAACAGCACTTCGAGAACACCAGCCCCAGCTCCTGGATGATCCTTGACACTGCTGCTCCAAGCCCTGATAAGATGCTATCAGTAGGCCCCTCTAAGTGCTTAAAGGACTTTAAGCAGATCATTGGGGCAATTACCATAAAGAGGGAAAGATATGAGCCTTTATTGATGGGAGATTAATATTGACCAAAAGCTATTGATTTTTCTCTGCATCTTATTTCTGATGGTAAACCTGTTTTGCAGCCACCTGAGTTTGGTTGGTTGGTTGGATTGTCATATTGGAGAGTGAGTGAGAATATTTAGATAGAGTTATTGCAATGAATAGTCCTGCTTTTAAAATGTCTGCCTGGTTGTGTGTGTTTGGTTTTCTCATTGAAGTGCTAGCGAGTATAAGTGGTTATACAGAAAGATTCTTATATTCCATATAAATACCATTTATTAAGTGCCTACTATATTCCAGGCACTGTATTAGCTTTTACACATATAGTATAATTTAACTTTCACGAAATTATACCCAAGGCAAGTATGCTATCCTCACCCTAAAGATGAAGAAACTGACATCCAGAAAAAATTGAGAAACTTGCCCAAGCTTAGAGAATAAGTAACAAAGTAGGGATTGGAATCCAGTATATATTACTATAATTCTATGTAATTCTAAAGGTAATCTTACATCTATTCCATTAATTATTTAACAATTATCCATTGCAAAGATATTAAAGAAGTAGAATTCAAGGTATGCAAAGGTTAATTGTATGTAGAGATTGTGAAAAAAAATTTTTAAAGGACAGAATGATGACTCTGAAGTATCTAGCCTGGATCACTAAAAGCACAATAGTGGATCTTTGTGAGAGTCAGGAAAAGAAAGAAAACAAACAAGGGATTAACAGGAGGTGTGAAATGACAAGTTTATTTTGGGACACTTTGTTTTGTTTTTGATTTTTAAAATACATGTTTAGGTCATTAAAGTAATGTAATAAAGGAAAATTGAGAGATGTGAGGAAGAATAATAAATCATCCATAATGTCACCTATTCCAACAGAATTATCCCCAATTTTTTTTCTTCCAATTTTTTATTGTGCATCTTTTGCTTTTAATTGTAGTGGAAGTGCAGATTGCAGGATGCTTCTTTCTTTTCGGGATGCACTATTTCAAAGGCCTTGCTACATAATCTTCACACTTATCATATTTCATGGATTCCATCTCATCCAGTGGATATACTATATAGCTGACTTCACAGTTTCTTTTATTGTTGCATTTTGCTTACTTGTGGCTTTTTGGTATTTTAAATCACCTTATGTTAAGGAAATGTATGTACTTTTCTTATGGTAAATTGTTCTGAAATAGGATGTTGGGTGGGTCCATTTCTATTTGTTTTTGAAGCTGGTGAATTCAAGTGAAATATTTATTAGACATGTGAATTGTGCATCTACCATTTGTGAGAAAGTCAAGGCCAGAGATACCAATCTGGGAGGAAAGAAGCAGATAGGGCAGATGGGTGCAGTCACGGGCACCGTGGGAGTTTTCAAACATGATTCCTAATTCTTTGACACTTCTTCTATTGAGAGGTTAGATCTATGTCCACTACCCGTCTGGAAGGACTTGTAAATGCTTTGAAGGAAAGGCTTTAATGGCTAGAGGGAAGATGGGTGGTTCAAATGGCAGGGGGCAGACAATGCTATGTAATATCCAAGGCTAGACCATATAGATTACACAGCTTCTATCTGCCTCTTTTGGCATGCTCACTCATTGGATGTTCCCAGTTGTCATGCTGTGAGAAGCCCTAGCTACATACAGGTGCTCTGGTTGAAGGTCAGATGACACCAAGTCTTCAAGTCATCCTGGCTCAAGACCCAGAATTATAAATGAAGAAGCCTTCACTTCCCCATCTCCCAAACTCTTCAAATGGTATTCCGTGCTCCTAATAAGAAAACATGGAATGGAAGTAAGCTGTCCTCACCATGCCCTGTTAAAATTCCTGACCCACAGAATAGATGAGCATGATGAAATGATTCAGCCTTCACAACTCCCAGTTTAGAGTAGTTTGGGAGATGGCAAGCACTGGAACAGCATTTGGTATCTAAAAGTGGGTTGTGCTCTAACAAAATCCACAATGTGCGGCCTTGGTTTTGGAGCCTAGTGATGGATAGACAGAAGCCTAATGGGCCCCGTGGAAGTTATCATGGAGGTTTTGAACACATGTGAAGACATAATGAATTCAACAATCAAGACAAGGGGAATTTTAGGAAGAGTGTAGAAGGTATCATCTTGCTTTTGACACCCCAAAATAAATTGAAAGAGTAAAAGAGGTAAACTAAAGAATTAATTACTCTGTTTTTTTACTACAGTTTGGAGGAATATAACAGAAAGAAATGAACAGCTAACAAATTAGGAGGGGGTACAACAGCTTACCAGCTAGCCAAGTGTCCTCAAAATAAGAAATGGCCTCAGGGCAAAGATTAAATCCTAGGTAAGGAAGATATGGTCTCAGGGTGAAGACAATTTCAAACTTACAGAATCCATGAGAAGGTACAAGGGTGTTTGTGTTATCCCACTAAGTTTGGGGTGGTTTTTATGTAGCAAAAGATACCAGAAACATGCACAAATGAGATTGTCAGAATGGAAGCACCTTGGATGAAAAAGGAGAAACAATTTGAAGGCTGAGAAAATGAGAGGAAGCAAGATATTTCATTAGCAGGATGAGAAGAGATATTCCTTAAAGGAAGAGATTGCTCCTCAGAGCTACATGGAATGTAACTTCTTTCACTCAGCATGATTATTTTGAAATTCAGCCATGTTATTTCTTGTATTCCACTGTAGAGGTGTACCACAGGTTGGTTTTCCATCTGCCCTTTGACAGACACTTGAGGTGTTTCCAGATTTTGATTATAAATGATGCTGCTATACATATTCATGTGCAGGCCTTTGTGTGAATCTAAGTTTTCATTTCTCTAACATGAATTCCTAGAAGTGGGACCACTAAGTCATATGGGACATGTAGTTACTTTGTGAGGAAACTCTCAGTTTTCCAGAGAAGCTATACTATTTTCCATTCCTACCAGCAATGTAAGAGAGTTCCGGTTGCTCCATTATCCATCATTCCTTGGTATCATACGTATTTTTTATGTTAGCAGTTCTAACAGGCATGTAATGGCATCTCATTGTGGTTTTAATTTATATGTTCCTAACGACTACTGATCTTTTCATTTGCTTATTTTCCTACCCTTTATCTTCTTGGTGAAGTCTATTCAAATCTTTTGCTCACTTTTCACGGGTTGTTTGTTTACTTCCTGTTGTGTTTCAAGAGTTCTTTATTTTTGGATACAAGATCTTGGTAGGTATGTGATTTGCAAGTGTTTTCTCCCAATCTGTAGCTTGTCTTTTCAGTCTCTTCACTGTGTTCTTCAAAGAGCAAAAATGTTTAATTTCGATGAAATCCAACTTACTAATTTTTCCTTTACGGATAGTGTTTGCCAAACTCAGGGTGGGGAGGGCTTATCTACAAGGGCTCAGAATGAGGAAATTCCTTCAGGCTGTTGGATCATTCTGTATCCTGTTTGTAGTAGGGGTTACAAGGATCTATGCACATGTTAAGACACACAGAACTCTACATCAAAAAAATAAGAATGCAAAGTTTTTAAAAATCTGTCACCTCTAACTAATTTATCTGTGGGGAAATGAATGTAAAAGTGACATGAATCAGAGCTTTCCCATGCATACAGTCTTTTTATTAAAGCTATGAAACAATAAAAAAGCAGCCTTTAACCCTGACATGTATCTATAACATGAAAGTGGCCTAAATTTATACTCTGACACTCCTCCATTGTTTAACATAATTTATGTGTTAATTGTACGCTAATTTCAATTGTCCATCACTAGCAAAAGAATCAGTTCTTTCAGGAATTCTGCCCAGTAGAAAAGATGCTGATGTTTCATTTATATACAAGCAGGCTGGTACACAAGAAAAAGGAATTGGGAAGACTTGTTCAATTGCTGATTATATAACAACAAATGAGCTGATGGGAGGGGTCTAAGTGACTCAAAACATTTAGGACCTTTCAAAACTGTTCAGGTTATTGACTCCACCTGCAGATAAACAAGATCAAACAATTTGGTCTTTTTTCTCTGCCTTTATAACCAATCAAAGCCTGAAGGTCTCAAAAGTACCTTCTAATTGGTTTCATTGTTTTGTTTATTGTGCTTATCACAGTGCAGTTAACATTTGCGTTTCTAATAGACCACCCTGGCATTTCAGTTGGTTTTAAATGACCCTTAATGGTTTCAGCAGAACCAGTGAGTCCATTCAAGGAGTAACCGCTACTTAAAAGAAGGCTACTTTTTTTTTTTCCCCTGATGGCCTTAGAAAGTATAAATATTGTGGTCTGGGTTCACACGCATATATTAGAAGGTAATGTTCGATCTCATCCTACCATCAGCAATGCAAACGTGACAACTGGGAGCTAACCAGTGTAGACTACTTGCATTTTCCTGTTTCTGCCCTGCATTTTCTCACTTCCATGGCTTTCCTCACGTGATTGCCTCCTCCCCACCACCCTTTCCCATCCATCTCCTTGCCTCCTTGAAGCCATGCTCAATCCCACAGGCTGGAACAGAGCCCCCTCCCCCTCTCCAATGCTCCCACATTGTTGGTTACCACCGGTATGTTAGTCATAAACAAATCCTTCTTCCTATGTAGCTTTTTACATATTGATCTCTATCTCTATTCCACTACAGCTTCTTGTGGGGAAAAAACCGTGCTTTATTCAATTTTCTCTCTCTCTCAAAGTGCCTTGAACATTGAGTCCTTTGATAGGTGATTTGCAAATGTTTTCTCCCAATCCATGGTTTCTCTTTCCATTCTACACTGTATTCTTCAAGGAGCAAACTTTTAAAATTGGATGAAGTCCAACTCACTAATTTTTTTTTTTTCTTTTAGAAATAATGTTTCTGGTGTCATATTTAAGAACTCTTTGCCAAATCTAGAGATTAAAGTGAGGGTGGAGAGGAATCTACAAAGGGTTATCATGATGGAATATTGAGGGAGTGTTAGAATTGTTCTGTGGAATCCTCTTTGTGGTAGTGGTTACAAGAATCTATGCATGTGTTAAAACTCAGAGAACTGTATAGCAAAATATTTATTTAGCACTTTCTAAAGTGCTAAAAGAATATTTGCTTGATTCATGTGTATCATTAAGGGAACCATTTTTGCTAACTTATCTTGGGAACTTAACTTCCCTAATCAAAAGCCACATTCTCATACCCCACAAGACAAGGAAGCTAAGTAGTGTCTCCTAATCACTAATCTAGATTAAGCATTTGCCCTATGCAAAAGAGCAAATCTTTTTAGATTATCCCAAATGGCAAGCAGACATATCCCAAATGGCAAGCAGACATGTCCCCAGTGACCTGTGAGCCATAATAGGATAAATATATTGTCCAGCTTTGGAGGCTCTCCATTTTCGCCCCTATTTGGAGTGATGGGAAAAGGGCCCCATCTATACTGTCTCTACATAGTGAGCCCTTTCTGGAAAGAAAGCAGTGACATGAACACAGGAAGAAGAGGCAGAAAGAGAACTAACATCTCAGTATCTTCCTGCTCCCCTGGGATACTTGTCTCCAAGGTGGTGAGGTACAGGAATATTCTTCAGCTCTGAGCAATCTGCCATGGGCCCCACCATCTTGGGAACTGGTCTGACCTACCTTGGACAGGCCTGATTATATCATGGCTTCCTGCACAACTTCATAGGATTACACCAGTGGGATGCAATCTCCATCCCACTGAAGATGACCGTTGGCATCCGTAGAGCTGGAAAGCCTGAAGGGCTCTCACACCTCATATATTAACAAGGAGCTTTATTGCTCCTGAACCCAAATCTTGATGGCTTTCCGCCAGAAAACCTTGTCCCTGATTCCTTGGCTCTGTGCCAACAAGGAAGTAGGCCAAGATTTATGAAAGTTGCCCAAAACTTGCCACACCCAAGCTAAGACAATTTTAAAACAGATGAAATTGTCTTGGGGGTACATGGATTCGCCCTATGATTCCATCACCTTTAAAGTCAAAGAGTATTTCTCGGGAAAGAATAAACGAACCCTTCCTCTGTCGCTTTGTGTGGATGGTCATTTGGGAAGACAGGCTGCTCAAAATGTTGTGTTGACTTAGATGTGTGACTGATGTAGGACCTGTACACGTTCCTTAAGGTCGCCAGATCCTTGCACAGAACTAAACTTATAGCAATTAAACTAAATTCATTAGTCAGATGAATTAGAGACTCAGTCCTCAACTAATCTAGAAGAGGATTAAAAAAGTCTATGCAGTTGGCACTTAGACTTTACCCCTAATAAATCGCATACAGTTCTTTGTAGCATTGTGGACTCCATCCTTTCCTAAGTGGCATTCAGCAGTGGTCATATGGTTCTGTAATAATATAGAGCCAATTAGCTTTAGAGACAGCAGTAAATTGGAATTCCAATTGCAAATTCTGTGCCGCTTAGCAAAACACTCCAAGAAAGCACATGGAAACTCAGAATAGATTTAGGTTTCTCTTTGGCAGCCAGTTAACATGGCAGGGACTATCAGACCAATTTCCTTCTTTCCCTCTATCATGATTTTCTGTGTCTGAGAACTGGCAGGGAAAAAAGTACTGTTCAACTGCCAAATTGTTGCTTAAGGACAGTGTCCATGGAAAATAAAATTAAAAATAATTAAGGTCAGGCTCCCTTAGGATAACACTACATTATAAGGAGTTTAAAAAGATAAAAAATATAAACAAGTTAAACTTCCTTTTACAGAAGTTGCTGCTTTTGTTTTCATAAGAGCATCTGAAATAACAAAGTAAGTTATTTAATAATTTAATATCATTTACTTTAGCAACCTACAGTAAAAGAACATCCAGTCAAAATCTAACTGCAACATATAACATCTTCAGAGCTTCTACTACTAAAATAAAATAAAATAAAATAAAATTTAAATGAGAAATCCAGGATAAGCAACAATTGAAGTCAGTTGCTCAAAAAGGGCACAGACTATAAAAGAGTCATTCATTCCATCTTTTACTGGATTGGTTGTATGAAGAAAGACAAAGTATAAGAGAGAAAGTATTTACAAGGTCAGATAGCATGAAAGGTAGAAAATGTACATTTTATTTTGGTATGCATTTATTCAAGAACTATATACAAGGTGTTTTTTAATATGTAGGACCTTTTCAAAGCACAGAGATACAGTGGTGAACAAACACAAAAAACCCCTGCTCTCATGGAACTTACATTCTCATGAGCGACACAGACAACAAAGAGACAAGGATACAGAATGTCAAGTATAATGTCAAGTAATGAAAAGTGTGATGTAGGAAAAAAAATAGGGCAAAAGGAGAGAAAGTGATCAGAGGCATTGTGGCAGAAGGGATGATCCAGAAGTACCCCCATCAGGAAGGAGATTTCTGAGCAAAATGAAGCTAGGAGGGTGTTCTATAAGAATAAAAAATTTATACAGAGATTATTCAACAAATCATTCTGGAAAGAAAAGCCTTCATTATTTAGGGGGAAATAGATGTTTCTATGACCTTTTAAAGCAAAATTAATTCCAGATGGCTTAAATTAGTTAAATGTGTAATAAAGACAATTATTTATTTATTTATTTATTTTTTAAATTATTTATTTATTTATTTGACAGAGAGAGAGACAGCGAGAGAGGGAACACAAGCAGGGGGAGTGAGAGAGGGAGAAGCAGGCTTCCTGCTGAGCAGGGAGCCCGATGCGGGGATGCAGGGCTCGATCCCAGGACCCTGGGATCATGACCTGAGCTGAAGACAGATGCTTAATGACTGAGCCACCCAGGCACCCCAAAGACAATTATTTTTTAAAACAAAGAAATATAGGTAAGTATCTGTGTAATCCTGGGATAGGGGAAGGATGCACTGAACATCTGAGCAAAAGAGAAACCTCTAGAGTAAAAGCTAAATTAGACAAAGATGCAGAATTCCTGCATGCCTGCAAGACCCCTAAACAAAATAAATGAAGAAATGGCAGAATGGTAAAATACTTGAATATATCGATTTAAAATGTCAACACATAAAGAATTTTCAAGTTAGAAACATACTTTCAGATAATAAGAGTATCTGAAATTTTAGATAATATTAAGAAGCAATTCACAAAAGAAGAGATAAAAACTATCAATGAAGACAAAAAAAGTTCAGCCTAACTCTGTTAAAGAAATGAAAATTAAAACAGTATGGCTATGCCATCCCTTTCCATTCAAGTCAACAAAGAGTGTTCAGAGGTAATACAGGGCAAAAAAATCGGCACTTCATTCACTGCTGTTGGGAATGGTACAGCCTGGTGGGCAAATCGACCACATGTATGCATGCATCCTAAGGAAATATTCATGTATGCAAACTAGGATTCACAAATGAGAATATTGATGCATTACTTACAGTTTCTCCAAAGCCACCTGGTTCAAGATGGAATATGAGAGGGGATGTGGGGAGAGAGAGCAGGAAAGTCTGTGTGAGATTTTAGTGCCAATCAGAGCAGATAAACTTGTGCTTGTTTAATATGTCCACATTCCAAGTAAGATTTGAATTGCAGAGGCTCAGCAGAAACGTATATACATACATCTTGAACTATATGTATACAAATACATATATAGTGCAAATTTACATACAAATTAGAAATAATCCAAATTGTCAATATTAGGAAGCTGATTAAATAACCACATAACCATACTCTGAAGCTACTTGCAATTATATTGTCCATACTTAATGATTTAGAAAATGTCTATAATTAATTGCAAAAGATTTTTAATTACAAAATAGTATACACAATATAATCCCAATTATATTTAAGAAAAAAATCCGTAACTTATGTAAAGAAGAATAATAATGTGTTTAGACAAAGACTAAGACTACATCAAGATATGTATCAAAATAATAACAATAGTTTTCACTGGGTAAAAGAATTATGGATGATAAAGTGAACATTTTAAAAAATGAGTAAATTTTAAGTCATGGAGGCCTTTCTATATAATGTTCCTAGAGGCTTAATATTATGTTTAATTGATTAGTATAATATATCAATATGTCAATAAATTAAGTGTATTGTAACACTAATTAATTTTATACACTATATATCTTAATTAAAATTATATTATTAAATAATATAGATTAAATTTAAATTATGTGTTCACTAAATATTAATATATAATATACATGATATAACATCTATCACGTAAGAAATAAAACCCTTCCTCTTTGAATAGATTCGTGAACGATGGTCCCATTTAGCTCTGATTTTAACTAGATACTTAACTACTGTGCAAACCAGTAACAAAAATATATTTCTCTTGTTCCCTAATTTTCTCTATAGCCAGATGGTACTTCTCCATGTCTGGAATTCATTCTTATACATACTAAAACAAGCCAGAGGAGAGAAAGAATAAAGAGGTAATTGAGAAATAGTAAGCATCACCAATATTTGTAGAGTGCTTTGGAGTTCTTGACAGTTTCATGGCTATAATCACACTACATTTGATAGCAACTGTGTAATGTAGTTGGGGAGGGCAAATACAGGTCTCATTTTTATAGACAAAAGAATATGGAAGTAAAGAGCTTAAGCACCTGACCCAGGAAACGGTCTTTGATTCTCTGCCTCCCCAACGTAACACACTGAGTTGAAGCATGAGATGTTGGACCAATAATTGCCCAGCTTCTAATTACTAAGCCAAGCCCGAGAAAGGACTATCCTTTAAAATAGATGCCATAGAGGACTCTATTGTTAAACTCAAATGAACTAAAACTGACTTCATTTTGATACTTTTGAAAGCCCTAAAGATAGAAGGAAACACCCTCAGATATTCCAGAATGGGGGATAGGATTGCTGCTTTCAATGAGAAAATGCTTTTATGGCCAAAATTCTCTGGAATCTGCATAGATGGCCGAAGAAAACACAGAGGCCAAAAGCAGTAACCAATAAATTCCAATCTTCCCCCTCCTTTCTATGTCAATAAAATGTTGGAATATTAAAATATACCCAAAGGTCTATATTCTGTTGCTGCCAATTTAACGTACAGAGATGTAAAATTAGTCTTTTTAGGACAGGCTGGACGACAGGAAAGTCTTACTCCAGAAAATATTTGGAAAAATCTCACTAAAATAAACTCCAGTTTCTCCAACGCTGCCATTAAATGCAAGGAATAGTGATGGCCTCCGTCCCATAGAAATTCTATCAAGTAACCTAACATGGAAAAAATTCATTCAGTTTGACATGTGTATTTCCCACAGTCATCTCAAACTAAAATTGCTCATTGTGATTTGGTTATTCATGATGAGGTTTTACCTAGTAAACTCAATCAAACCATGGGTGTCATCTTAAACTCTTATCTGTCGTTTAACCCCCTCTCTAAACTCAGCAATGTCCCATGTCCATCACCAGATTCTGTCACATTTGATTTGAACTCACAAATGTATACCAAAACCAGTCCAGCCTATTCCTGCTCATCTTGTGGTCCCACGACCAGGGCCTTCTCTCACCTCTACAATGGCCACCACTTCCTAAATGCCCTCCCTGCTTTCTTGTTGGTATCAATTCATTTCTAAACCCCCACCATCCTACCCATCTCACACCCAATTCCTGGTGCCATGTGCAAAAAATTTAAAATTCTTATTACAGAAGCCACATATATTCCCACTGTGGAAAATCCAAAAATTATACAGGGACATAAAGAAAGGTTTTAAGCCCCCAGTTATACCTCCCAAAGATAACCACTGAGTTTTTAAAATATGTCTTTCAGAGCAACATAATGAAGATGCCTAATAATGGCTGAGGAAGTGACTGAATGTCCTGCAGTGATTCTCTAACTTGGCTCATCTAATTTAGATAAAAATATAAGATTGGGATAGAGACTATTTCTTGCGTATTCAGAGGATTTAATGTTATGATAAATTACACTCAGTTTTCTCATCGTGCCAATTATGTCTCTATTCTAAATGTGGTCCTACTTGCTTGAAATAAGAATGATATTGCATTTGCTTTGTAGTTTAGGAATAGTTTTAATCTGGTGAGAAGAAGAAATTCAAGAAAATAATTTAATTAAAAGACACTAAAGAGAATAAATTTGAGATTGTGGAAAAGAAAAATTAAATCAAAAATGTATGCTATCATAAAAAATGACCCCCCAAATCTCAGTGGTTTATAACAACAAAGGTTTGCCTCTTACTGATGCTACATGCTTGTCATGGGTCAGTTACATTTCTGCTCCACGTGATTTCTCTTCAGGAGCCAGACTAATGCAGTAGTCTCTGGAGTATTGATAAATGCTTAAGGAAGGGAAAAGAGAGCATAGTGGATCAAATCTGGCTTTTAGAACTGCTTTCCAATAATGTCTCACATACCATTGACCAGAATAGTCATATAGCTAAGTCTGAAATCATTAGAGTGAAAAAGTACAATTCTGGCTAGGGAGAAGAAGCAAATATTTGTGAACATGCAGACTACCCCTCATGTCTAATGCTATTATGATCTAATCTTATGGAAGCTCTAGACAATGCAATAAGACAAGAAAAAATAAATAAGGAGCATAAATTTTAGAGAGCATATACAAGTATCACTGTAAACAGATAATTACTTTCTTAAAAAGCTAAGAGGTGCCTGAGTGGCTCAGTCGTTAAGCATCTGCCTTCAGCTCAGGTCATGATCCCAGGGTCCTGGGTTCGAACCCCACATCTGGGTCCCTGCTCCGCGGGAAGCCTTTTTCTCCCTCTCCCACTCCCCCTACTTGTGTTCCCTCTCTCACTGCGTCTCTCTCTGTCAAATAAATAAATAAAATCTTTTTAAAAAAAAGCTAAAAAGAACCAACTGAAAAATTATTAGAATTACTAAGAAATTGTATTAGGATGGCTAGCAATAAAATACACAAGAATCAATAGCTTTCCTACATGCTAGTAATAAGTTAAAAAAGGAAGATATTGGGCTTGATGTTCCAATTTGAAGTAAAGAATTCAAATTCCAACTACACAACTATATTCATATTTTTGATAATGCAAAGCATTTATTTTAAGCCTTCATACATATATTAGTTATTTAATTCTCACACCACTTTTTATCCTTATTTTATAAATGAAGAAAGTAAAACAAAAAGAGAATAAGTAACTTGTCAAAGTTCACAGAGCTAGGAACTGGCAAAGACAGAATTCAAATCTATCTACTATAGCTCCAGGGCCTATGCTTTTTACACTATTCTTTTTCTCTTATCTATCTAAGAAAACATGTATAGACATGATACAAATATTTCACCAAGTTAGAGAGATTATTGTCTTTATAACACAAGAAAAATATGTTACAATAGGTTTGATTATTTATATCTCCAAACAAAATACTAAACTTGATTAGAATCATACTCTTTATTTTACTCATTAGGATAATGAGGCAAAAGCAAGTTATCACCTTAATACAGCAATAACGTAACTAAGAAGAGGCTACATTCCTAAATCTACTAAATTATTTGTATTGTTTATATCAAGAGACTTTTTCTGAAGAAAAAAACCCTTTTAATTTAACTGAAAGCTTAAAATGATAATAGTAACCAAGTTGCTTTTTTTTTTTTTTAATTCCTCAAAGGACAGAATAAAATGCTCTAATAGTAAAATTGCAGAACGGGATGAACCCAGGATTGCTGCCAATTTTGTTATCATTCCCATTAGGAACCTTGGCAAACTGAAAAGGAATCCATGAGGAAAGTGAAAAACGAATTGTGTATTGTGTCAGGCGAGTCCCTTCTGGGCTACCACCTGTGGGTTTGATGTGAGCTCATGCCATCACATGGCATGAGGTTTATTTGGAAAAGGAAAACCGGTGAGGCTGAGTCAGAAAGAGAAGAGAAGACACGAATCCTCTAACTGGATTATCATCCCACAGAGAGGGATGCATGGTCTAGACGGCTTCTGCTCCTGTTGTGTAAGTCTGTGTTCCACTAGAGGATCATCCTTCCCTGCCATTTACTGTTTTTACAGGACCAAAAAAAAAAAAAAAAAAAAAAAAACATGAGGAGGCAGCCTTGTCAGTGGGGCAATACATAGGCTACTGGGAAATCAGCAGCTTGGAGGTGGGGTACCAGGTGTTTACTGGATTTGCCTGGTAATGCCAGTTGCCCAGCACTTGAAGTCTATGTGGCAAATAGGATTTTGTAGTACCTTACTTTGGGAGGCATCTCACATTTTGTGAGACTCTGAGCTTGGGTGCAGTCCCTCCTACTAGGAAAGGAGACATCTATGTCTCTCAGGCAACTTTCTGGCCAATCCAGAAAAAACTGCTAGAGTCATTTCAGATAATTTTTTATTGCATCATAGTTGGAAAGGGAGCTTGAAGTTCTGGGCCCAAAGATGTACAGGTCAGGTTAAAAGATTTTTTTCCAAGTAAATTTCAATCTAAAGGGAATCCCTAAAAACAAAAACAAAAACAGCTAGACTTTACAAACAGTGTAGCGTTTCAAGCAATACATTAATTGCTTTACATCTGTTATTTTATGTGATCCTCCTGATAACAGCATGGCAGAGAGGTGACACTTTCCATTGTACAGATGACTAGACCTAGATTCAGGAAGGCAGAACAACTGCTCCAGTGTCACACATCTGGTAAATGGCGAAGCAGAGATGTGAACTTACACTCCTAGCCACTACTCTGTTCTATCCATCTTAAATTATTGATTACCCTTGTGAAAGTGTTTATAAGCTGAAATTACTCTAAATTAGACCTGTTGGAGGAGAATATATTGAAAGATAAAGGAATTCGCAGTAAACTTTCTTATGATTATGAATTTTGGCAAAATACTAAGAAATTTGGAAGATATCAAATTCTTTTTATCTTCAAGAAAATGAAGTTGGAGGTCTACTACCTTAATAAAGCCAAGAGAACATATGTGCAAACCAGCTGAAGACATCCATAATTTCTTGAATTATCCATGCAAACAACAAAAAAGAAAGTCTTTGGCACTGAGTTTCTCTTGGTGAGAATTGACTGGAGGAACCAGGTATAAACTGAGATTGAAGGCTCTATTGATCTCTCAGGCAGATAAAAACAGAACATGAAATGCAGTGAGGTACTTGAGGACAAACATTGAATTCCAGTCCTTACTACCAAATGAAATTTTTCCTGAGTCACCCAAGGAAGTTGAACATTTGATGTTGGGTAGTCATGGCATTAAGTCTTAACTGCTTTATCTGTAAATCCTATAAGCCATCATAATAGGAGTAATGACCCTTTTCTACTTCACAAAGATGTTTTGTAGATTAACTAATTAATGATTATAAAGTGTTACATCTTATTAAGTTTATTATGATCATTAAGTTCTCATGATGAAGAGATAAATTTTGAAATTTGATGTTCAGTAGGTGGCGTTCTTCCCTCTGGATCTATAATGAATCCTAGATATGTTCTAGGGATAATCTGACACCTGTGGACTCTTAAATGTTAAAACAATACTATCCACTAGCACTTTCTCCAGGCGCATGGAAGAGTTAAGAAGGACACAGCTATATTTCATTATGATTTGAATATCATCTGTACAAGCTTTGATACTGGTTCCCTAAATAATACCTAGTATGTCATCAAGTATATATTTTCCAGGACATTTTTAAAAATATAATATAAAAACTAATTTAACATATAAAAACCAAATATGTAAAATAAATTTATAGTTATCCTTTAAAATAAATATATACAAATAAAATATATTTATGCAAATATGTAAATGTAATAAAATGTAATCATAGCCAACAGTCAAGGAGCATTTAATTAGGTACTATTTAATTGCCTTATATTATTTCATTAAATCCACTCAACAATCCTTGTTTTGTTTTGTTTTTACAGTGATAGAAGATTAATTCACTTGGTACTTTTCTCTATTCCATATCATCAGGTGGACGGAGTTCAACTTTTTGAGTTGAACTGTTTTGGCTTAGGCACATCTCTGACTGAAGGACTTCTTGAAATTTCAGATGAGAAAGTGAGGAGTAGAAATATTAAGTAATTTGCCCAAGGTCACACAGTTTGTAAACTGTGGAGCCACCTATATGAACCCAAGTTGTCTGAATCCATACTTCCACCTCTCAGCCGCTAAGCCTTACTTAACCCTCCTGTACTGTCTATGCATCACCTAGTCACCATGAAAAAATGTTTACAATAATTTTATTATGAACACAGAACATAAAATTTGCATTCCCTTTATGAAAAAAATGGCAAATTTTTATTGAATTAAAATAGAAATTTGTTATGATGATAATATTTTGGAATTATTTTTTAGAAAGCTTGAGTTACATTGTATAATAAATTCTTTGTTTATGCACATTACATATATATTCTACTATTGCTAAACTTCTGAATGATGTTCTTGTTTTCTTTCCTTATTAATTCAGGGAGTGTCTGTGTGGGGAACAGTTTGGGGAGGGATGAACTGTGAGAGACGGCTTATCGGCTTTAGAACTTCTGGATGGAGTTTCCTGGAGTTAGTGACAACACCAAACCTCTGTACTTTTCCTCCACAGGTGGAGAGTTTGGCCCCAGGACATTGTTTAGGTGATGGAACTTACCGGCAAGTGAACAGAGAGAAATTTCAGAATGCCTGGTAAATACTACCAGCACTATACTATCACCTTAAGAATTTTAATCCTTGATGTAACTAATGATCCTATTAATATAATTGATCAACAACCATGATACGTGATATGTATATCATTGAATTATTCTGTGGCCTCCTCCAATAAGACCAGAAAACAAATATTGATTTAGATTTTTTTCCAATGTAGAATATGATCAATAACTAAGAAAAAAAATCCAAATAGATGGGCTTTGAGCTGTTATTAAGAAATATAGGAATCACCATAAACTGTTTTTTAAAGATAATTTTTAGGGCGCCTGCGTGGCTCAATCAGTTAAGCGTCTGCTTTTGGCTCAGGTCATGATCCCAGGGTCCTGGGTCATGTCCCACAGTGGGCTCGCTGCTAAGCGGAGAGTCTTCTTCTTCCTCTCCCTCTGCCCCTCCCCCCTGCTCGTGCTCTGGCTCTCACTCTTTCTCAAATAAATAAATAAAATCTTAAAGAAATAAATTATGAAACATCTTCATTAAAAAAAATTCAAAATAAAGATAATTTTTAGTTATAACTGCAACCAAAACAAGAAAAGTCCATAAAGTGCTAGACTTCATGGAAAATGCATCAGAAAAAAATGCTTCTAGAACTTCTATAAAATTCAGTGCAGACTCAGCTTAAGAAAACTGAAAATATAGCACCAATTTTAAGAAAAGCAGCTGCTCCTTTGCCGGTGTTTCAACTGTGGTGAGTGGAGATTTGTCTTCTGGGACTGAAGAGTTCAGTGGAACTCTGACTAGAGCCAAGCTTGATACTCAACATTCCAAAGATGACCCTCAAGCCCAGTGTCTTTTCGTGGCCCCAATATGGCCGCCACATACTTCCTGAGTGATGCCGACAGGAAAGGGGCTCACTTTTATTCTGGAAATAAAAATAAGTAGGACTCTATGCCAAAGGTGTAAAAGATAAGGAAAAAAAGAAAGATAAAATAGTAATATATTTTAAAATTTTGTAAACACAGTCTCTCAGGGAATGTCCCTTTGATGGTTGTAATCCAACATGGTGAGTCTTAACCATTTTTATGATTGGTGACCTGGTCTCTGGATGTGTTCCTTGTGGCAAGTAAAGAGAATACATGTGGCTGGGCTTTAAAATGGAAGGTCTAACATTATTTTTGAAAGTTCATAGTAACTCAGCTGTGACAATGAACTCTCCACAGGTGACACAGGTAAAATCAATCATAATTTTACATATTTTTTAAACATTTATTTATTTATGAGAGAGAGTATGCACGAGCGGGGGAGGGGCGGGAGGGGGGGGAGAGAGCACCAAACAGACTCCACACTGAGTGGGGAGCTGGATATGGGGCTTAATCCCACAGCCCTGAGATCACGACCTGAGCCAAAACCAAGAGTCAAACACTTAATCGACTGTGCCACCCAGTTGCCCCTAATTCTACATATTTTTAATGTCGTTTTTCTGAATGATCTATATGCTATACCACTATAGGTTTATAACGACATTTTCTCAAACTTATGTCAATTCACCATAGACCATTTTCCCATATGAGCTTGATAAAGCATCCTAAAAATATTCTCAGGAGACAGTCTTTCAACAACCAAAACAACTCATAAGAGGCCTTTTGGCCTCAAAATTATAGAATCTCATGACAGAAGCTTAAATGGTTTGACCTCTATTTGTCACATACACAAATACTTCTCTACAAATCACTCACAGAAAAGCATTTATGCATTCATCGATTGGGAGAAACATCATGAAATCTCTCAGTTTTCTCATCGGTAAAGTGGAGATAATACTACCAACTCTACCTAACTCATTTGGATTAGGAGAGCTGATTTGCAAATTAAAGCACCGGTGTGGGGGGGGAAAGAAAAGCTGTTCAAACACAGTTGATTTAAATTTGTCTTTTTTTAATTCAATGAATGTATCATCCTCAAAGTAGGACACAGTTTCTGGGAGAAACTAGTCTAGAGAAGGAAGTGACATGTGCCCAGAACAGAGCAAAATCAACCAAATACATTCTGGGCATTAACATGGAGACAGATGCTAAAGTCAGATGCTCTCATAAGCACTTGCCTCCATCACCTTCACTTTGAAATGTGTCAAGGTATCATGCATACACAAAACTTAAAGTTTAATTTACAGAAGAGGGAATGTTTTATGCACCACCCACTGCAGATGGTCCTTCCTCTGTCCTGAAGTGCTCCAAGAGCCAGTAAATTTTCTGACATACTCTCATCAGTCCCTAATCCTTTATTTTAGTGTGGCAAGCCAACTCTTATCCCAGGACCTTTGCACTTGCTGTCATCTGGACAGCTATTCCCCAGCTTCCACCTTCACTCTCTCTGTTCCCTTCTTGTATGAAATTCCTTGTCCAGCACTCATTGCCCCTCTGGCTCTATGGAGACAGAGAAACCTGACTCCTTCAGTTGCTGTCAGTTTGTGTAATAGTTAGTAAGCACTCATCAAATGCTCCCTGTGTATCAGATCTGCTAAATAATTATATCTCTAAATCCTCACCACAACTCTAAAAGATCTGTAGCATTACCTCCACATTACAGATAAGGAAACTAATCCTAAAGGCGTTAGGTAACTTGTCCCAAATCACAGAGCAAAACCTGGGAATCCATCATCAACCAGCAGTAATTAACTGAGCATCTACTATGTGGAAGGCTTTTGCTGGCTGAGGACATATAAATACATCATATTTCACCTCTGCTCTCAAGGAGCTCCCAATCTAGTTGAAAAGAAAAGCACAAAGTTGTTTACATACGTGGTAAGGACACAAGGGAGGGAGGAATCAATGTGAAATGGAAGCAGGAAGATTTCACAGGCGTCATGGACTAAATGCCTGTATTCCCCCCAGATTCCAACATTGAAGTTCAAACCCCAACAGCGTGATGGAATCAGTGGGTGGGGCCCTTGGGAGTTAATTAGATTTGGATGAGGTCATGAGGGGAGGTCCTTAAGATGGAATTAGGGCCCTTCTAAGGAAAGCCCAGAGAGCTTGAGAACTCTCTCTCTCTCTGTGTGTCTTTCCATGCCAGGCCGGAAGTGAGCCCTCACCAGGAACTGAGTTGGTCAACACCCGGATCTTGGACTTCCAGCCTCGAGACTGCAAGAAATTGTCAGTCTCCCAGTCTATGGTATTTTGTCAGAGCTGCCCGACCAGAGTTAAACAACAGACAAACTGGTTTGAACAAACCAGCAGGAGAAGTAGCATTTTAATAAACGAAGGGGAATTCCTGATGGGGGGAAGCTCCCTTTTGGCAATACATCAGCCCATAGGTAGATAGCATAGTAAATAAGATTTCTAAGTGAACTTGAGAAAAACAGATATCTCTGTTGCTTCTTAAAGATATTCAGAATAAATCTAAAATGTGTAGATTGAAGGAGGTGGGAATGATGTGTCTGTGTGGGCTAGAAAAATGAATAATAAGAGAGTACTGCGTGCAGCCCTCTGTCTATAGTATCGGAATAGAATCTTTGCTAAATCCCAGATTTCCCTGTGGGGACCTGGAGTTGCAGGCCATGGTTTGCAGATGTGTACATTTCTTTTTGTCACAGTTTTAGAAAGAGTTCTCCCCCAGAGAAGCACCTGTAAAATGACATTTATTGTCACAGTTATTTTACTTGAAAATTGGTTCAGTTGTACAAGTTAAGACGTGAACTTCCCAACTGCCAACACGGCACAGTCAACCCAGGATCTGAGAATCCTCATGATGTTTTTCTGCCTCTGACATCATTATTATCAACAAGGACACCGCAGTCCGAAGCTAGCTGACAATTGAGTTCATTATGCCTACAGCAAAAATATCAAACGCATTCTCCCACAGCTGGGCTAGTTCTGCCCTCCTAGACAGATGTAAAAACTTGTTTTAGACAGTGAAGTTGGAAAGTGTGCCTTAAGACAACCAGAGACTAGTTGGTGATTCTCAAATTTGGCTGCACAATAGCATCACCTGGGAACTTGTAAAAACTCCTCAGGCTCAGGATCTCTGGGGGTAGGACTCAGGCCTCTTTGAAGCTCCCAAGGTGAGTCCAAGGTGAAGTTAAAGGTTGAGAATCATTGCTTCCATTTGTCTGGTGGTTTCAACCCTACATCTACATTAGAGTTATCTGGGGAGTTTTACAAAACAATGATGTCCAGATACTACCCTTGGAGAGACTGAGTCCGTTGGTCTGGGGTCAGGAATATTAAAAAACTCGCAAGGCGACTCTAACAGTCACCCAGGGTTTAAGAATTATTGTTGGTACTAATTCCATACCCATCACTATACTCATGCAGTTCTTTTTTTAAAGATTTTATTTATTTATCTGAGAGAGAGACGGAGCAAAAGCATGAGCTGGGGTAGGGGCAGAGGGGGGAGCAGACTGCCCAGTGAGCAGGGAGCCTGAGGCGGAACTCCATCCCAGTACCCTGGGATCATGACCCTAACTGAAGGCAGATGCTTAACCGACTGAGCCACCCGGGCGCCCCCTGATGTAGTTCTTTATCAGGAACATGTTGATTGGAAAATTATAGCCAGGCTTTCAGTAATATGAAACCCCAAAATAGAAGGGCTACAGTTGCTCCCAAGATTGTAAAAGAGACGAGGAGTTTATCTTTTGGCTACAGCTTTCTGAGTCAAATGTGTTCTTAGACCAATTAGACAAATTATACGACACAAACTCTGACTGAGTACATATTAGGCATTTATTAAATTTGTTACTCAAAATTTTCAGGTGTGGAAATATCAAGCCTTCAAAAAATCTTCCTTGAAATCTTGTTCAGACTCCAGGGAGACAGGATCCTTTGACTTGCCGTATACTTTTTGCTTCTTTTTCTCCTATGTCAATGGCTCCCAAGTACTGAACAGGCTGCTGATATTTACATTCTGATGGTCCATCAGCCCTAATATTTGGCATGTCCAAACTGAAATCATCCTCTGCTCACACTAAATCATTTCAACCTTCCAGCTCCACTGTGTTTGGGAGTGGTGCCGCCATTTCTTTCTGTGCCCAAGCTCAAAGCCTTTGTGTCGCTTTCTTTCTTTCCTGGATCAAGGTAGAAATCATGTGGTGGGGCGCCTGCGTGGCTCAGTTGTTAAGCCTCTGCCTTCAGCTCAGGTCAGGATCCCAGGGTCCTAGGATCCAGCCTTGCATCGGGCTCCTGCTCAGCGGGAGGCCTGCTTCTCCCTCTCCCACTCCCCCTGCTTGTGTTCCCTCTCTTGCTGTCTCTCTCTGACAAATAAATTAAAAAAAAAAAAATCTTAAAAAAAAAGAAAAGAAATCATGTGGTGAAGTTCTCTCCCTCACAAGTACAACCACCCCTTCCTCTGCACCTTCAGGGACTATGCTCTACACTAGTCCTCCTCATCCACGAGACAAATTCTGGGACCCCTGGTGGATGCCTGAAACGCCACCCTATAGATACTACGTTTCTGTTTTTTTTCCTATCCATCCATCCATCCATACCTCTGATAAAGTTTAACTTATAAATTAGGCATGGTAAGAAATGAACAACAACAATAATAAAATAGAACAATTGTAACAATATACTGTAATAAAAGTTGCATGAATGTGGTCTCCCTCTTCTCTCTCTCTCTCTCTCAAGATATCATATTGTACTGTACTCACTTTTCTTGTGATGAATGAGATGACAGAACACCTCTGTGATGAGATGAAGTAGATGAATTAGCTAGGCCTTGTGACGTAGCGCGAGGCGACTAGTGACCTTCTGACCTTCCCTCAGAAGGAGGATCATCTGCTTCTGGACCACAGTTGACCATGGGGAGCGGAAACCAAGGAGGAAGGAAGCTACTGGACCCTCATTCTCTTCCCAATGTGAATTACTGACTATTATCACCCTTATTTTCACTTCCTGGTACATCACTGACGGACTAAATTCGCATGAGCATCATTTTCAGCCTGTCGCTTTCTAATTGATAAACCCCCCAGAGACCTCATTTTCTACCATTTCTGAACTAAAATCTCCCTTTCTCAAGACACATCATCCATGGATTTTACACTAGTCTTCTGATCTTAGATTCGCAAAGACGCCCATAAGCATGTCTGCCTTTATTTCCTCATTTATCCCTGAGTGTTTTCCTCTCTACTTACCCAAATCCCACCTATGCCGGAATGCCCAGCAGGGTAAGGACTAAAGCCACTGTCACAAAGTGCCCTTGTTTTCAAGGTCAGTGCAAGAATTAAGCTAGGCTAAAGTTAACGTTTAGATGACAAATTTCATCAAGTAAATTGTAAACTGCATTTTTTGTTCACGACAGAATAAAGAACACCCATGGAGGCAAACGGGAGTTGACACCAGTTTCCACCAGCACCTTCTATGGATGTACAGTTCTGCTGACCCGGATTCGGTGACTCTTACTAACTTCAAAGACTGCTCATTCCAAGGAAATTCAGAGGAGCAGGAAACAGGAGAGAGCACTGCTCCAGCATAATTGAGCCTCAGAAAAGCAGTGCATCCTGAAAATACAGTCTAAAAAAAAAAAAATCCAAAAGACTAAAACTTAAAGAAAAGTGCATCTCCCTCACTTGAGTGGACCTACACAATGAAAGACCACGAGATCCACGAAGCACAGGTAAAATTAAGAAGCACACGACTTGAGCACTTTGTGATTTGAACATTTATAGGGACAACAGAAATTCTTAGTTTTTTGGAATTCATTTTTACAGACCACCACCGTTACACAGAATCATTCCGAACTGCTCCTCCTAGAGTGAAGAAGTTTCCGGAATAGCAGTTCCCACGGAGTTTCTGCCAGAGAATGAAGACTCCAGTGGAGGTGGTACATCGCATGGCAAGCGATCCCTAGCAATAGGAAATTACACCAAAGCCCCGAGCCTTAGCAAAGGGTCATGGATCGCTCCCCCATGGGCCGCGTGCTTGTGTTTTCATTTTCAGCATTGGGCCTGTCAGGGTGTGCAGGCCGGGACACATTATCATCACCTAGTGATGTCTGATCTTTGTAGGATTTTTGTTTCTTTTTGATATTGAACCACCCAGGGCCATTTCTATTAATAAAACGTGTTTTGCTGAGTTTGGGGATATATTCCTTTTCATTATTTCAAAAGGAACATTGAATTGCTTTTCTGGAGCACGGTTTTCAATCCCTTCTGCGTTTTTCTTGCATATACACTATTGTTTTTGAGGTTATGGAGCTTGGGAGAAAAAAGAAATTCAAGAATAGAAGTGGAAGTCATGTTATGAATAAAATTTATGTGGTGAGCTTTTATACCCACAGAAAACAGCTCTCCTGATACATCTCACCTTTAAGAGCGTGTCCTCTGAGCGCGGTCACACGTGCTTACTCCGATTGGGGCATCTGTTAGGCTGCGAGTTCATTTCTGTCCTTGCCTCCCGCCTTCCCACTAGACACACGGCTCCTTTAGGACAGGAATGGTGTTGTTCGTCTCTGCATTTTCATTGCCGAGGCAGGGCTCAATAAATGTCTGTGGAATGAACCAGAGATAGAATTCTGTGCTTTGAGACATATGGGTATTTGAACAGTATTTACATAAAGACTAAAGAAAAAAAGGAAATTATGGTAAAATGGGAAAAAGATGCTAGAATAGGAACTAGTCTCTGAAGGGTAAAATATTAGAAATGGCTATAGGAAAATTTGAGACAATTATTCCTTTTTACCTCCCAGAGGCCTGGAGAAGTCCATGCAGGAAAAACTAACACAGATCTCTGTCTATGAGGCCATCAGATCAGGGGCTTATGGACCTCTACGTATGCTTAGCGCCCTTCCTCTGCAGACACCTTGGGACAAAATTAAAAGGACTTTACTCCTCAGTCATGGGAGAAGATTGTCCTAGGGAGTGAACCAATGAGAATAATTAAGAGAATTAAAAGTGGAGAGATTGGGATTTTTATTGGAGTATTGATATATGTACTAAATTTGTCCATACACTGGTTTTGGATTTTACTGAGATCCAACAAAACAGAATAAATCTAAGTAACTATTTGGCACCAGATGTAAGTACTATGGTGGCATCTGAAAACAGATACGCTGGGACCTCCCCAAGTGGAAACAGAGAGGTTCTCTGCAAGAGCTATCTTGGAATGCCCCCTAAAAATACAGGATTTCAAGTACCCTAACAAGCAGTTTTACACAGTTTTTCATGGGTACGGACTCTGGAATCAATCTACATTCACATCCCAGATCTGCTGCTTACCAGCTATGTTACTTCACAAAAGCTCTTTAATCTGTCTGTACCTGGTTGATTCAGATGAAATATGTTCTCTCTCATTGATTTTTGTGAGGATTTCAGCAAGAGGACATGTAGTAAGCAGTCAACAAATACTGGTTCTTATTGTAATAATCATCATGTTTAGTGTAGTGGTAATTTGTGTTCTACAGAAGACCATTAGATCCTATTTATTGGTTCTATATGAGACAATTAAGGGAGCTGAGATTACTGGTTTACTGATGTATCTATGACCTTTTGAGGCTGACACTGGACGTTCTCATGTGTCCAAAAGACCAGAAGTCTGAGGGAGCATGAATCTCATCAATCTGATGATGAATCGACATTCTTAACAACTCCTCTTGTTTTTATCCACAATGTAAGAATCTCAAAACAACAGAAGAAGGCAAAGAATTTAAAGGTAATAAACCAAATGAACTAATATTATTTCTGGGTGAAGAACTGATAGGTGAGGGGTACCTGGGTGGTTCGGTCATTGAGCATCTGCCTTCGGCTCAGATCATGATCCCGGGGTCTTGGGATCGAGCCCCGCACCGGGCTCCCTGCTCGGCGGGAAGCCTGCTTCTCCCTCTCCCCCTCCCCCTGCTTGTGTTCCCTCTCTTGCTGTGTCTCTCTCTGTCAAATAAATAAATAAAATCTTTTTAAAAAAAGAACTGATATGTGACATTTTTCTTTCTTTTTTCTTTTTTTTTTTTGATGGTTTATAAAAATTTATTGAAATTCAAAGTTTGCTCTTCTATCCCATGCACATCCATTCAGGTGCCTTTCAGCTGGTAAACTGTTCTCCTAACTGGATTGCTGCTTTCATAATATGCCCTCTAAATCTTGAGGTTGACAAGTCCACCTTGGCTTAAAACTCCTTGTTCCCAGCCTTGTAAGCCACCCCAACTCTTCACACCTCTTCAAAATCAGCACCCCAAGAAAGCCATTCATGAGAGTGGCCTGTCAACCCAAAATTGTCAGACTCAAGTCCGCCCCTTCTACTTCCAGCTAATTCTGTGTAGTGCCTGTTTGCCCATGGCTAGGGTGTGAAACTTGAGCTTTAAGATCAAGGAAGAAACAACGTCTTGTAAACTTAGTGGCAATCTCTAAGTTCTTTAAGTTTAACACCATTCTGTGTGCTTTCTTCTTTACCCTTTTTACATATTCCACATTTTCTTGTCAAGATGAGATTTTGAGGGACAGGAAAATGAATTAATTTCAGATCATCTAGCTTATCTCAACAGAAGTTGGATTTTTTTTTTCTCTGTTTCCTGTTTTTTTGCATTACTTACTAGATTTTAAGACTGTTATCTCTATGAGTCCTCATATTTTATGTGTCAGACATCAAAATTCTTCAACGATAAAATTACCAATTTGATAACCAAGACCCACTTAGGGAATGTCCCCTCATGTGTTCATTGACTCTCCTGGAAAATCCATTTAAATCTCTATGCAAACTCAGAGCAAGTTGTGATCTTACTGCTGCTGTATTTAGACATGATCCTATTTATATTTTATTGGTGCTTTGCAGGAAGAAGCCTATCTGTGATAGTCAATTAGAAAGAGACAAACTCAGATTGCATATATTAGACTCAAAAATGTCATTGAGAACTTTATTTTTTAGAATTTATTTTTTAGATTTTATTTATTTATTTGAGAGAGACAGAGAGCACAAACAGGGGGAGCAGCAGAGGGAGAAGGACAAGCAGACTCCCCACTGAACAGGGAGCCCGATGTGGGACTCGATCCCAGGACCCTGGAATCATAACCTGAGCTGAAGGCAGATGCTTAATCAGCTGAGCCACCCAGTTACCCCACTGAGAACTTTTAAAGACCTAGTAAAACCTGTCAAATCTTTTTATAAAGGTATGTATCAGGTAAGGCACACTTCCTGGCAGCATAATCTTAGGTTCCCATGATCCAGATATTAAAGACCACTTTGATAGTCCCCTTACCCAAGTAATTTGACCTGCATAAGTGACAGCCCTCCCTTGAAGGTTCTCGAGTGTTCCTTGATCTTATCTCTTATGAGATTTGTATTATAAAACATGGCTATATCATTTTACTGATAGGAATTAATAACATGCTTTTGTACTTAATAATAAATAAGGCATATCTCACTTGTACCTCGACTAGTCATCCAGGCTGTCCCCTAGAGTGGCTAAATTGAAGGACATACCTGCAGCACAGTTGTTAATACTACTCAATGACTTGGAGCAAAGAGCATTAATAAAAGGTCATGTAGTTAGTTAATGGGAAAAAGTACAAAGGAAAGAAGTATTGTTTCGTGAATGGAATAAGTGCTACATGTTAATGAAATGACAGAAAATGCCAAAATGGGGGCAGCAGTCAAACTGAAGGACAGCAGGAAGGGTTGGGAATTCAGAGACTTCAGTGATATAAACATTTGTTTAAAGGAAGCATGAAGATAAAGCCCACTGATATTGTGGCATGACTTCTAAATGATCAGAGAGACACCAGGGCCCTCTGTGTTTGAGGAAACAAGGGACTTGGACTTTAGCTTAGACCCAGCTAGTTCCTTAGCTGACTGTGTGTGTGTGTTTGTTTGTTTGTTACCCAAGTCACATAGCTCCCTATTCCTCCAGAGTTACGTGATTTGTAGGTAGGGAAACCTGGAAGGTTTACGTTAAATGAGCCGACCAGTGTTTGAGAATTTAGCAATGAATGAATGAATGAATCCTCTGGAAATGAAGCCCCTCTGCAATGCATTTAGCCTCATAAAACAAAGCCTCATCAATCATGCAATGCGTGAAGGGGTATGCACACATGCTATAGTTAGGGGAAATATTCCTTCTAAGATTTCTATATGCATGCACCTGGACAGCGACACGCTTTCACAGGTAGCTCCCATTTGAAAAATATAAGGAACTGACTCCAGCTCAAACTTTTAAACTGTTTCTGGCCTTTCCCAGCCTCACTGTCATGGACACTTTCCTTTGCCCACCTCGGCTTAATTACCCCTCTAAGTCAACACAGAAAAGAGATACCGAGTTACCAATTATTCAAGCATATCATTTCACTCATTCATTCATTCATTCATTCACTCACTGGCTCATTGCACTTGAGCACGGGTGTGTGTCAAAGTATTTTCCCAATCAGACATTGGCCTTTAGTTTCTAACTGTGGAATGAAAAGGTTTTATGCTCCGTAGAAGGTATTTCTGACAACAAGCAGACAGATGGACACCAGGAGCGGATCTAAGGAATTCCTAACACCATAGTAAGTGTGAGTCAAATTTTTACAGTGAACAGATTTACTTTCTGTTCGGGGGTATTGGGGAGATGGAGATCAGAAAGAATGGCCTAAAATCTCTTCTCTTTCCTCCTAATGAAGATACCCTGGCACCTGACTGCCTCCAGTTGGCCTAATCCCAAAAGTCATTCCATGCAGAAAGTGCACGTATTGGCTTTACACCCTACCGGAGGCTGCCCAACACCCCTCAGGAAGAAGCCTCTCAACTTTGTCCTTTTTTACCATTCACTTTCTTGGCTTTATACTTTCTCTTTGTCATCAGCTTTCCAGAGATATATCCCATGTTTTCTAGCACCATTGGTATTTTCAGTTTGCATTAAATAATAATTTTTTACCATAATCCCCTCCCCTTCCTGATACCCTATAACAACCCCTATGACATTTACATTTCTCCCACTTCTATAAAAAAGACTTTCGGGTATCAGAGAAGTAGTAAAAATACATCTTCTATATTATTGGAGGCATCTCATTTTTTTTAGTTCTTCTGAGTGTCCATTGAGAAACTTTTTGTCCTTGTTACCGTGAAAAATACAAACAATTATGTCATCTATTTCTACCCTCAAGGAGCTGAAATACTAACCAACTAGGCCTTGGTATGAAGCAACACAAACATAAAAGCTATATATCACCATCCATCTTCTCTCCATAACTGAAACCTATGCTAATTAATTATTGACAAGTAACAGATCTCAAACATAACTTACATCACGGCTTTAGGCCAACAACCCAGTGCAAAATAATACAATATTTTAAGAGGAAAGTTATGCAAATCACAAAGTGAAACCAGAAAATGTATCGAATGCATGCTTCCATGAGACTTATTCAGTTCTTTATTCTCTCACTTTGTAACTCAAGCCATCCCACAAATTTTTCTGTTTCTATGTTTAGTATACACTAGTCCTCAAAGGTCTGGGGTAAGTTTGGGGTTCTTGTTTGTTTTTCTGAGAGGGTAAGAGTCTAGGAAAAGAGGAAGTAGTGGTTTTAAGGTAACTCTGGGAATTCTTCTTTAGGGTAAATATTGTTGATAAGGCAAGTGTTCTTGGTAAAGTATTAAAAAAATAAGGCCCAATGACTTGGACAGCTTTGGTGGCCGAGAGTTTTGTCCAGACATCAGAGCACTGTTGGGAATACTCAGGGTCCCTACAAGTCAGTCCAGATGTGGACCCGCTAGGTATGAACGTATGAAGGGTCTTTTAATCTGCAAGCATTCGGTAAAATTTAAGGAATCTACAATAAAACCAAAGAAAACGGGATTGAAAGGGACGTCCAAAATGCATGCGCGCTCTCCTCGTGCCCTGAGGAAGACTGCCCTTCAATTGTTCTGGAGCACTGGAACCTACAGGATGGGTAAGTTTCAAAGATTTGAGGCAGCTGCGTCCTCCCCACCCCATCCAATCAGCAACACAAGCAAGTAATTATTGCCACTTGCTTCATAACTAATTTTCATTCTCCTTTCCAGAATGTCAGCAAACTTCTTTACTTGTCTTCACTGGAGATAGTAATGAACTTGGGCCCAAAGTTCTCTATATTGCAACATGTTTGGGGCTCAGCAAAGGTAAGTTACTTCTCAATAGCCTTCTTTGATGTAAATAATTCCCATTCATTTCACTTGTATTTAATAATCCACTTTCCAACGCTTGAAACTTTGTGGGCTTGGTGCTTTAGCATTTCTTTCTCCAACTTTGGCTTACTTTTAAGTTGAGGAGTCCAAAGTGTGACAGTTTCAGGAGAGCATCATTACAACCTCAGTTTTGATATGTACCGATTTCCACTGGCAGATTCTTGGCGGGGGAGGGGGGTCACATTGAAAGCTGCCAGTGAATATTTAGGTTCTGAATTGTTAACATGGTCAGATCTAACATTCTCAGAAAAGGAGGTTTAAATATTTCTTGCAATTTCTGTAGTCCACAATATTTAAGGTACCTAAAGGAACATAGAGTTTAAGACAAAGTCCATACCTTCATGAAACTGATAACGTATTAGGAAAGGACTGGCAAATCACTGATATAAGAAAGGAGACCCTAAGTTCCATGGGAAGGAATTACCCAAGTTAATCAAGAGATTCAGAGAAGGAATAAGTTATTTTATAAAGAAAGAGATGACAGGAAAAGAGGGACGGAGTAACATTGCATCTCAGACATTGCTGGGTGTAGCTCAATTCCCTACTGCTTGGCAGGGTAGCCTGGGAGTGACCAAGACTCAGAACTGGACAGATCAGCTTGAGGGGAGCAGCTACCGGGAAAGCGGAGTCAGAATCAGGTGCTGGAAAAACACCTGGCCTAATAGGCAGAACATGATGTGTTTGAGAGAATTGGAAATAACCATAGATGGTAACCCAGACTGCCATGGTTGGGGGCATGGAAGTAAGGGGAAGAGGTGGGGTATTATGAGAGTGGGCATGGAGAAAAGGATTAACCTGAAGGAAAGGGGAAAACTGACATACAGATAGAGAACAGCTGCAGGATGGTAAGTGGAGGGACTAGTTTGAAAAGCCGTTGGAATTGGGAGCAAGGAGCCAAGCCACTGAGGTTCCCAGCTAGGATGTGAAATCTAAAGAGTAACCATCATAGCAAACATTTCTTGCGATACGTAGTGGCATAAAGTGCGTCACCTGTATTATTTCACTTGACCTTTCCACCAATGTCTGTGAGTAGGTACTACTATTGCCATTTTGCAGTTGAGAAAGCTTGAGTTTCAGAGAGATTAAGTGAAATCCCAAGGTCAGAGGCAAAGCCAGGCTTTAAGCCCGGCATTCTGGCTCCAGGGTCATGCTCTCAACCACTACACTGCATTAGTCGGCTGAGGCTGAGTGCTGCCTGAATATTTGTAGACGATTTTCAAGAGAAATATTTTCCTGAGAGCTGATGTCTCCTCTGCAACCCTGTTCTCTCAGCCGGAAACAATCAGGTAGGTTTTCCCTTTCTAAGTGTGATTGAAAGGCGTATCACACTTCCGAACTGCATTTTGTTTCCAGTATTTCAGGCATATATGGGAAAGATAGAAGCATAAGAAAAGGAAGGGGTTGGGAGAAACATCATCTTCCTTTCAATATTTCCTCTATGAATAAGATAATTGTCTGAATAAATAAAAGAACGAAGACAGTGAACGCAACAATGGCTGATATTGAAATGCCAGTTTCTCGAAGCCAAGCTAAAATGAAAATAAAGAAGCAAGTTAATCCCAGGAAAGAAAAAGCAGGGAGGAGCCCTGGAAACATAGTCCCTGTAAGTACCACCCACCATCGTAAGTAACAGCTTTTACCACTGCAGAAAGGTCCCCTTTGCTAGGGGGAAAAAGAAGAGTGCCCATACCAGAAAGTCACAGAGAGAGCGGGGAAACAAACACGAAACTACTGACTTTGGGGACAAAAAGGGGGATGGGGAGGTGAGGGGCGAACTTTGGAGTAGGTCAGGTTAAAGTAGAAGACAGGACTGTACTGACATCCAGGAAAATTAGAACAAGAAAAAGATGCTGAACTGATTGCGTATATGTCAGATCTACATGACGCAGGACATCATTTTACTGTAGGAAAACCACAGTTTAGGTACAAATGTGTTGATATGAATTTGTTTTACCAGGTTGGGCAACAAGTAACTATTCTTTCTATGCCATGCATGTTTGCTACCACCTTCTTCCTCCTCCTCCTCTTCTTCCTCTTCTTCTTCTTTTTTACAGGTGAAAGTTTCATTTCCTGTATAGAATTTGGGATTGACATCTATGGAATGACTTTCTAATTTTCTCAGCTGTTTACTGTTTATAAAGTTTATGTTTTTCAGTAAAAAATGTCCCAAGGGCTCGTATGTGTATGTATATGTACATCTATATCTATATGTTTGTAGTTCCAGAGACTTAAAACTATAATTGAATTTTGGGAAATGACCGGGACCATGTCCCAGCTGGGCCAGCCACTGCCGCCATTTTAGGGAGCCATGCAGCTGGATCAATTCTACAGTGGTAATCAGTGTCAATCATCGAGGTAAACAAGTGATCATATCAGTTGTGTAGAAATCTGCAATGGAAATAAAAGATATTGACAGGCTATAACCCAAAGAACCACATATTGGCTCAGTTATAATTTCAACATATGAAGCATGACAATAAGCATGGAGTTCAAAGAATATGAAAAGTACCATCCTGCATCAGCCTCAGGATCCATCCAACCCAAGATTTAGTGTTTGTTCATGTTCTACAACAAGTTGGGGGAAGGGGATGCACTCTCTCTCCAAACCCCATTCATCACTAGCTGCACACCACTACCACCCCTGCCCAAATTAAGAACAGAGCTTGTCCCCAAACCTCAGCCCTACAATCCCAGACTTGTCTGTCCACATGACAAATGACCAAAATACCCCACAGCTATAATGTTGGCTTTCACACTTCAAGAGGGTAAATCCTTTGCCTGGGACTAGAACTGTTACCCTTACGAAGGACTATTATGAGCACACGTGCTGAGCTGGAAAGCTAAGTCGACGCTGTACCCCGAGTCCTTAGGGCGCTTTTTTGTGGACAGTTGTGTTCATCTCGTGCATTCCAAGCTTCACTTTCCCACCCCTCCCCCACTATGCCCATGAATCCTCCACATTCACACCAGATGACCTGAAATCTAAAGCTATCAGCTCACTTCTCTGCAGAAACGAGTCTGCTGGCTTTCGCTGCCTATGAAAAAATGGGCTTGACAGAGTTCACAGTCTATCCGCATCTCCCCCCACCCCCTCCAAATCTATGTCATGATTTTCTTTTAACATCCATCCCTATGGACCAGCAAAGAAACACCTCCTTCCACCTCCGCAATGTTTCAAATCTAACTCATCAGCTATCTTTCCTGTGAAGCCTTTACAGTACTTTCCAGACAAAAATAATCATATGGTCCTTCATGTTCTCATAGTTGGCCATTCATTTATTCATGTACTTAACAATTTTTCACTGAACATCTACCATGGGCTACATTGCTATTCTCAGCACCAAGCATTCAAAAGAACTGACAAAGTCCCTGCCTATAAGGAGCTTACATTTGAGTGGAGGGAAACAAGCGATAAGGAGATCTGTAAGAAAATATATCAGAGGACAGTAAGCACCATAGAGAAAAGTTGAATAGTGTGAGGGAGATAAGGAGAGCCAAGGGGTAAAATGGGGGCACTGCAATTTCAATTAGGTTGATGAGGAGACCCTTCTTTAAGAGGTGAGATTGACCAGAGACTTGAAAGAAGCAGGAGGGAATCATGTACAACTTCGGATGGAGAGCATTCCAGACAGTGGAAAACAATGCATAGGCCAGAGGTGAGAACCTACTGGCTGTGGGGAGCACCCTCGAGGAGGGCAGGAGGCAGGAGATGAGGTTAGGAAGGAAATGGGAAGATACGATAGAGGTTTGCGGAACAAGGCAAAAGACTTGGGCTTTTTCCTGGCGTGAGATGAAAGCCTTTGGAGCACACTGAGCAGAAGAGCGACACGCCGAGATTGACACAGAAGAACTGCTCCACAAAGAGCTCGTGGAAGAGAGGAAGACAGTGGGTGCAGAGATGCCAGTTAAGAAGGAGGATGTTCCAATTATACAGGAAAGAATTGTGGGTGGCTGAAATATATAAGGGTGAAAATGACAAAAAGTTTCAGAATAGAGATATACTTTGAAGATAGCGCTGAGAGGTTTTGCTAATATATCCAATGTACATGAATGAAAAAGAGGAGCAAAAGGTGACTTGGAGAGTCTTTGCTCCATTAACATGGAGAACGAAGGAATTATTTACTGAGATGAAGAAGGCTGGGAGGAGGAAGGGAGAACCAGTTCCTTTTTTTTTGGTGACATATTTGTTGATACCTACTAGACATCCTAGTGGACATAAGGACTAGGCAGATGGATATTCAGGTTTCGAGTTTAGGAGAGAAGTCTAGTTGAGAGATATAAGTGTGGGGGGCTTGTCAGGTTATATACATATTTAAAGCCATAAGATAAAGTGAAATCACTGGCCATGGGGTGGGGAGTATATACAGAGGGAGATCAAAAGAGTGAGCTTTGGGACTCTGCACTATTCGAAAGTTGGGTTAGTAAAGAGGAACTGATGGTGGTGTCCTAGACCACACGAAGCAAGAAGATCAGCTGTGTAAAATGGGCCAAGGGCTTTGAAATATGGAGAGAACTAAGAATTAACCACTGGATGTAGTAATATGAAGACCATTGATAACCTTGAGAAAAAAATTAATCGAGTGTTGGAGGCAAATCCTGATTAGCATTGATTTAAGAAAGAATAAGATGGTAAGAAGCGAAGGTGGTGATTTGTAAAAGAGTTTTTGCATGCTTTCGAAGAGTTTTGCTATAAAGGAATGCAGGGAAATGGAGTGGGGCCAATGGAGGGAATTTTTTCAACTAGATAGTTCAGCAAGTTTGATGATAATGGGACAGACCCACTAGAAGAGAGAAAAAACTGATAATGCAGGAAAAAGATGCTAAGGATCGTTCTCGAGTAGGTCAAAGGGAGTGGGATCTAGTGTATAAAAGAGAGATTGACCTTATTTTGAGAAAAGAACATTTTTGTCCAGACAGAAGGTGCTTGCGATAGGGTAGTAGTTGTGCTGGTGGGGACACTAGGAAGTTCTTTTATGATTGTTCTTATTGTCTTAATGATTGAGGAAGCAGGATCTTTAGCCAGGGTGTTGGGAAAGAGAGGGTGTGCAATGGTCTAAGAGAGAGTGGGGCAGTGGATGGAGAAAAGAAATGGACTAGGGTTCCCTTGAGCGCCCCCTGGAGGTTGTGAACTTAAAAAGACCATTGAGCTAGATTCTTGCTATCTCCGAACCCCCACCCTCTCACACACACACACACACACACACACACACACACACACACACACACACACACACACACACACACACACACACACTGTGTTTAGGTTAGGTGTTCATCTTATTTCCCTCACCAAATCTTTTTTTTCCTTTTAAATTTTTTTACTATTTTTCCGAAGCTCTTAAAAAATAGATATCTTTTAATCATTTTTGAGTTTTCCTCAGCACCTGGTAAAAATGTCTGAGAAATATTGGTTGAATCATGATTACATGAAAGACTGAACACACATACACAAGACCTATTCCTGCCCCTCCGTCTCGGGGCTACATAAATCAGGCTCATAAGCATCTCCAAGTGATGGCATAATTGTATATAGCATCGTACCTCTTGGCACACTGAGCAAAGAAGCTTCTACTTAGTGGCGATAAATAGATATTTGGTTAATAAGTAAGCGAGGGAAGGTTTTTAGGCTCTGTTATGGATTCTTGTGTATTTAGGGACTCAAGTTCACAAAATTTTCCCAGACTTGTCAGGAAAACAGCCTGTCCTTATTCTTCATAATAACAATAGATTTTTTGCATTTTGAGATTGGCAAGCACACCAAGATAAGCCTAAACAAAGAAGGGGTTCCCACAACCTATGATTATCCCCCAGCCCAGTTTGCGGAAAGGTAACCTGACGCACACAAAGGTCATACAAATCTAAAGGTCACAGATCTGAGCTCCTGTTCAGAAGCTGTCCAAATCTAATCTGTGATGCACTGGCCATTAGTTAGTATTTGAACAAAAAATAAGGAAAGTCAGGATATAAAACACAAGTTATTGCTCTAACTGGACCTCCCTAAAGAGAAATAATACTTTCCCCCAAATTGCTATGCAAATAGTATATTGACTTATTTATACTTCGCCTCATTCCACAAAGTATTTGAGGAGGCGTATTGTTTGTTTTTTTCCACAGACAGAACAAAAAAAGAAAGAAAGAGTAAAATCTCACAAGCCCTGAAAATCTTCCCCAGGGTCCTGATGTGATGGGTATTTGCTCACCTTGCTATGTTCAACCCATATAACCCTGTTGGTAATCATAAAAACCTCCCCTTTTACCTTTTCTCTGCAGAATTTAAATTTCCACCCTAATTCTCCCCAAACAGGTGAAAAAAGGGTCGGGGAATTTCGACAGCCACACCATGAGACATAATCAGAGCCAGATGTCAAACTTTTGGAATCAAGTGGACTCATATACCATAAAAATGAGTGATGTATTTATTATAGGCCTCTAATTAACAAAATATGGTTTTAACATTCAGCCAACAGAGTGTATCCCACTGTGTGCCCATAAAATACGGCTGGCAAATTGGAAGTAACATAATGGCTAAATCACTGCAATTTTCACCACATTAAGAAGACCCAAGTTGAGCTTTGCATTACATCTACCTCACATCAGCCATGCAAGGAGCAAAAGTCAAATCTTTATTTCAATATTTAGTACCCAATTCACTTAATAAAAACTTTCGAGTGTGTACTGTAAGCAAAACTAAAATACACAGATCACTGGAAATAAAAACTGGACTCTGTCTACAACCCAAATTGTAGACATGCTTTTAAGTCACAACCACTTTGTTTAAAAATTTTATTAAGTGACCACGTTGTAAATTAATTTATTAAAATGACTGTTTAGAGGGCAGAGGGTAGACAGGATCATCTGAGGCCACCTTATTCTTCCGTTGTCCCTTTCGAGAGTCTCTTTAATTATAACAAAACAAGGTGGTTGAAATGTGGCTTCGGTGCTCATCAACTCTTTCTTAATACTGTTGCATTACATTAATACTTAGGGATGACGATAACTGTAAGGAAGAGCATCATACATGGTAAAGTACTTCTTTGTCAGGTACTCTGACAATTTCTTGACTGAGGCACATCCAGGCTCTTCAGTTTTTCACAACTGGCAGGGGTATCTTTCAGAAAACCTCAGGCCCACAGAAAAGAGGATGGTCTTAGCTGGCCGCCGTGGTTCACAACCTCTCCTGTAAGCAACATTAAAAGGACGGCTCCCGGACTGGGCGATCTCTCTTGCCCTGTTTCTTAGGGGGGCAGCAGCTGTACCATCTACAAGCATGGTGACAAACAGCTGCCCGCATCTGCCCACCAATGCTACCCAGTGCTACGGAAAAATCAGAAATCACTGCTAGTCAGCAGGCTGAGCAGAGCGCTGACTCCCTCCATTAAAAGTGCCCACAGCCCGGGGTGGGGGGTGCCTGGGGACGTTGAGGCAGGTCAAATAAAATCGTGTTTCTAAGGTCACACTTGGTTTCGAAAGCTGAAGGTGTCCTGACTGTATCTTGTTAACCCCATGGAGGGCTGCTATATTTCCTCTGCTACGAAAACGCGGGTGTTAGTTACCACACCAAGAAGTCGGTTGCATTGGGAAGTCGCTCTCTAAAGCCTTACTTCTAGGACAAGGGCTCTGTGCTCCTATCATCCCCTCGCACAGTCTCTCAAGCCCCATATAGAGGATGGAACTGAATAAGCCAGACTTCATTTAGAGAAGCCCAGAGCCTCCTATGCATCCTCATTCTTGGAGACTGATGAGCATCTTTCCTGAAATGGGCACCGAGAATGCCCTAAAACATCCAACATACTTGAAAGCAGAGCACAGCATCTAGGGGGAGCTTGCTAGTGCTAGAGGCAACAAGGAGAGGATTTCTATTAATTTGCAAAGACGCAGTCATTCAAATGAGAGAAGTCGATGCATAAAAGATCTCATCGGGGTATGTTAATGCCACGATCCTATTCATTTAGGCACTGCCTTGTAGGTCCCAACCAACAATAAGGTATCAACACTAAGTATCAATCAATAATCAAATGATCAACAAGTATCACTTGATAAATACCTACTACATATCTAGTCTGTGCCCAGAATATGACTTGGTGCTAGAAAGGGATGCGACAGAAATATGAGACATTTTTCCTACTCGTTCTATATTTAAAAAGTACATAATTCACTTAATAGAAACTTTTGAGTATATACTATAAGGCAAAACTAACATACACAAAAATCACTGGAAATGAAAGGTGGACCCTCTCTCTAGGCCAAATTTCAGACATGCTTTTAAATCATCACTTAAATCTCTAAACAAACTTAATCCTTTTTTCCATACGAAGCACAGTCAAATATTTTAAAAAGTAATATCGGCATGTCTTCTTTTTTTCCAGGAGAAGATTTCTTTAACCACTTCTCATATGACTAGATCCTAAAAATCATTCCCCATCTTAATTGCCTCTTTCTAAATGCCATCCCGTTTTAAGCATCTCACTTAATGTGACGCAAGTCTACGCGAATTCGCTCTATGAGACTCCATCTTCTTACCAGGGAGATGCCAGAGTTAGGCGGGATTAATGTGATTGTATATCCTACCATCACTAAAAGCACTGATTTGAACAGACTTGCCCTGCAACCGCCATATGCATCTAGACCTCCAGGGAACATCCACTGTCTTCAGATCCAACTTGTTGAAATGAGACCAGAATGGGGTGGTGGCCACCACAAAGGATGTGGTCTCCATAGAATTTGTCAGCCACCGAGGTCTTAGGCTGTGTAGTGTGACGGTGGACTGACTCATTTGCAGGACACCCTAGTGCACAATCCGCAAAGGCTTCTTGGAGCTCCGCTGGTGGAACCACTCTCTTCACCGAGTAGAAAACAGAGACCCACGTGCCAAGCCCCTTGTTCAGAGGCAACCTTATGACCAGCAGAGTGTATTTTCCACCAACGTTGGCAGCAGTATAACGGGTTCCACCAGGTCTTTTCAGAACCTTGCCACACCTCCCGCAGGAAGTGGGGTGTATGTCCCCTCCCCCAGGGGCAGCTTCAAGGAAGAAGGTGGAGCTAGGTAATGCCATGTGACTTCCGGGGCTAGATCGCCCTCGGCCATGTGGATTTGCATGCTTCCCTCTCCCTCTCCATCTCTGTCTATCTCTTTGCGCATCTTTGGAGCCCTGAAGCACCACGAAATAATTCTGATTTTCCAGGAGCCAACGACCTGGAGACCAAGGAGAGGCATGAGGGAGGCCCTGTGCTCTTGGAGCTTCCCCCTGACCCTCCTCGCATGAGAACTACCGCACCGAGCCCGGAACCATAAGAGAGAAAAATACGATATAGTTATTTTAGGCCGTTAGGTTTGGAGATGGTTTCCCCCTAGCAATTAGAAAACTGGAACACCCACCGTGTTCTCAGAGGGGAGGGGAAGCAAGACCTCTTTCTTGAAAGTCTCCCCGTTCCCTGGTATTCTTTCATTTTCTTTCCCTAGAACTGCTTTGATGTGTGCTGACAACAGAATCTGGTCAGGTGGCAACCCCAAATGAGAAACTCACTTTGGGAAGTGGTCAGGTCAAATCCAAAGTCCTGGCCCTCCTCCACCTCCTCCTACATTCCCCTTCTTCCGGTTTGTACACAGTGTTCTGCTTTAGCCGACCTTAGAAATCAGTGCCCCGCACTACAAAGGAAGGCACACAGCATTGGGTGCAATTTGTCCTTCGAGGGAGGTGCGGTGATGCCCCTCAAGAATCAGTGCGCTGTGGAACAGAGCTCACACATTCAGGTGTAAGTGAACCTGCCCTAAGTGCACCGTCTCCAGCAGTCACTTAAACCTTGAGAGTCTCAGTCTTTTTACCTGTAGATGGGAATCATGCTTATCTCTCACACTATAAAAATGTGTACAGTCAGTTGAGCGTCTGTCTTTGGCTCAGGTCATGATCCTGGGGTCCTGGGATCGAGAGTCCTCCATTGGGCTCCCTGCTCTGCAGGGAGTCTGCTTCTCCCTCTGCCCCTCCTCCCACTCACTCTCCTCTCTCTCTCTCTCAAATAAATAAATAAAGTCTTTAAAAATGTGTACAAATGATAATATAAAAGCTTGCCACACAGCAGGTGCTCAACAAATGTACTTGCCTATATTATTACTGTAGCTGATTTGTATTATTGTGATGCTTTAACTCATTTCCAATAATAAGAGTATTATAAAAATTACAACTGGACATAATCCCTACACATTGAACTCATAATTTCAGTGGGAAGGGCGGGTAGAGTATGATTAGGTGTTTATAGGGAAAAAAAACCTTATACTCTAAAGAAATAATTCTATGCAGTTCTTTAAAATAAAATTAAATCCGGACTTGGTGCTAGAAGGGGGGGGGGAACAAATATGCAAGACTGCAGAACTAGAAATTTTACAGATTTGATTTTACAGATGTGCTAACCTATTACTTACTCAAATATAGGTGAAACCAAGCAAAATATCTGAAGGAACGTGAGTAAAAATAATGTTCTGAGGTTTTTGTTTTCTGGGTTTTTTTGAAGATTTTTCTGGGATTTTGTTGTTGCTGTTGTTATTTGTGGGGAAAGTGAGACACAAGCATCAGTTGCAGGTAGAATATTCTCTTAACAACCCAAGTAGATTTTGATAGTCACACACAGGATTCTAAGAGCAGAGGAAGTGGTAGAAAATGAGAATGCCATCCCCAGAGAAAACTATTACGGCCCTGATAATTCTCAATGGATGAATGCCGAGGGGAAAAAGGATAAAAAATAATTCTGGGAAAATACGAGCCTAACAATGGGGCTTATTAAAAGTTCTTTTTTACCTGATTGCTATTCAATTCTATACTGGAAAATTGGGGGAGGCAATTTCTGACTTCATAAGATGAATGGACATCCTTGCCCCCAAAATCTGACATTAAGAAGATACCATTCTGGTGAGTAGAGGTGCTTTTGGGACCAGGAAAGAGAGTCCCTCAAAAGCAGCCCTAGGCTTTAAGACCACATGTTCCCTCTCTTGAAAGATGACTGGCAGTGTTTAGATGTAACTTTGCCGAGGGAAGTGAGTAGCAGGGACTTACCAGGGGAATTATTCCCTGCCTACCGAACACATCAGCCTTCCGTTTCTCACTGAGAAAAAGACTAAGAGTCTAGGAAGGAAAAAAAAGAAAAAAAGTGTCAGGGGACCTAGTTCTAGTCCATGCCCTGAGGGTAACTAGCTGTGTGACTCCGAGCTAGGTTTTCTGATTCTTCATCTGAAAATGTCCTCGTGGGGCTCAAAGACTTCTCCAGTCATGTCCAGTCACGCCCAGCTCGGGGACGGCTGCTTCCATGACGCATGTTCAGATGTCTTTCCCTGTTCTTTCTGCAGTAGCTTTCCCCCAGTGTAAAATTAGCTGAGGAGAGCCCAAACCTCTAAATGGAATCTCTCTTTTAAATCTAAAATGAGTACCTGCTGGCTGCTTCTATTCTGAGAAACCACTCCCCCCACAACCACCCCGGCAGTGCAGGGGTCTCTTTCCATATATGATCTGCAAGTGCAATGGGGGACCCCCAGCATGTGCCAGGACCATGAAGGATGCCACCATCTTGGCCACATGGCTGCCCCTCTGTGCGCTTGAATCCACCAGCTACATAGCCTGCCGGATCCTAGCCTCCCGGTGGGCCAAGCAGGATGGCCAGCAAGGGTCTGATCTGGCACTGGGCGGCGCTCGGACGCCAGGGAGTGAACCATCTCAGGCAGAGGAGACCCCCCCCCCACGACATGAAACCATACCCAATTCCCCAGAGTTGTCACAACTCTGAGCTCCAGGACAGAGGAGGAGGAGCTCTTGGAAGCTGAAGACAGAGTGCCAGAGGTTGTCACAGTGAGAGCAGAGGGTCATGGGAGTGTTTTTAGAAAGATGCAAAGATCTGATTGCGGTGGGGGTGGGTGGGAAGGAGGCCTGCAGAAAAGGCAAGGTCAGGGAGCGACAATGAGGCAGAAAATCGTGACCTTGATCAGGGAAGTGAAACCAAAATTAAAAGAAGAAATAAATATGATGGGGCAAGGAGACAGAAAGAGAAGAGGGAGGGAAGGAGAGGCAGATGGACAGACATACACAGAGAGAGAACCTAGGCTATTTGACCAAACAGCTGTGTCCATATTTCTAATAAGTTGATGCATGAAATTACCCATCAAATGTGCTATGTGTGAAAATGCCTGACCCAGAGCAGGGATCCCAGAGAGCTCTCACCCCCGGGCTCCTCATGTTTTCTCTCTCTCTCTCTCTCTCTCTCCTCTCTCTCAGATGTAATTTAAATCAGTAGACTTTGAGTACAGCAGATTATCCTCCCAAATGTGGGAGGGCCTCATCCAATCATTCAAAAGCCTTAAGAACAAAGACTGTTTCCCCCTGAAAAGAAGGAATTCTGTCCCAAAATTGCAACATAAAAACTCTGCTTTGTTTCCATTCCAGCCCGCTACCCCAGCAATTTTCAGACTCGCGAGCCCCTACAATCGCATGAGCCAATTCCTGAAAACGAATCTTTCTCTGTACACGTATACCTCCTCTTGGTTCTATTTCTCGAGAGAATCCTGACGAATCCAGTATATAAACCACTGTTCACAACTGCCCAGCAAAGAAGGTATGGATGACCCTGTCTTACAGGTAAGGAAGCTTCAGAGAGTTGGCCTCCACCAGCCATCCCTTGGGGACTCCCTCATTGACTCCCACCACCATCTTTCATCTGGAATACACCTGACATTGACTCAAACCTACGTCTTTCTTGCCTCCAAATCCACTGTGTCCTAAGCCTGGCAGGGGCTTCTGCAAGCCACTTAGTCCCATTTGAGGCGCATCGGAAATATTTTAGGAATATCATTTGGCAACACTTGACCAGAGGGGCAAACAGAATTTCCTTTTCACAGTTCTGTGTCTCTGGCAGTTCCGTGGTCCTGGTTCTAAAGAGGCCTAGCCCACAGAGTTTAGGAAGGAATGGTGGACATGAAGGATCTCCATGACCTCACGAATGCCAAGACCTAGAAAAATTACCATCTCAGGTGATGACTTACTCACACTCAGGCAATGCTACAGCTCAAAGTCTGAGCCCATCCCCGCCTCAGCTTCATTTATTGGTCCCTACTTCGATTGGTATGAATTTCTATGTTTGGTCCCTCTTTGGCATTTCTCTTTCAAGGGCAAGCCTTATTCACATGTGCAGATGAGTTCTAAATTATACAAGAGTGTAAAACCAACTTATCATGAATTTTGCTTTTCCCTCAGCTCACCAGCTTACCCCACAGAATATCTACCATGCACAGAATTAATGAGCTTGGACATATTTGTAGTTCATGGTCCCTGTCAGGTGTCTCACAGGAACCTGAAGGCAAGAGGGGGTTAACCACCAACGGAAGTTCAACTTCAACAGCCTTTATTAACCCTGCAAGTGATTCTAACCACCATGTTCAGGATACAGCAATGGGACCTGGTTTCCTTACCTCTCGAGTACCGCAGAGCTGATATTTAGGAAGGAAAAACTGTTAGTACACCTGTATATGTTTCATGTGGCTTTTGCTACTTACCAATGTAATCAATGTAATCACTTTTTTTGTTTTTTGGTTGTTTTTTTTTTTTTTTCCCTGCCAGAGGTAAGTGATTTCTCTTGCTCAGAGCTTTTCTTATGCTTCTAAGAGTCCTTTTAACTGTCAAATTAACAACCAGCATTTTTCTTAGGCCTCCAGAATGAAGAATGTAGAAAGGTGATGAGGTGAACCAGCCTGGTACCCTAAAAAGGTCATGGCCTGGGAATCAGGATATGAAATGTAATAACTCTGTCGTTTAACCTCTTTGGATTCCATTCAGTTCAGTCAGTGTTTACCAACTCTTCGGTATGTACTGGGCGTGGCAGTGAGTGCAAGAGACGTAAAGACAAACGAGTCATCGCCTTGCCTTCAAAGAACCTAAGGTCTACTGAGGGAGACATTTATGTACAAAAACAGCTGCAATACTGGATGACCATACCTCAACAGCAAGAGGACCGGATGCACAGAAAGTACTGGACAGAATGCCTCATTCCATCCAGGATAAGTTTTAGGGCATGTTTCTCCAGGAAGGTGAAAGCGCAGCAGAACCTCATGTGAGGAACACAAAGGCTGAGGTAAAAGATTTCCATGTGTCTCTCAGCCTTCTCATGGTTCTGAAATTCAATAATTTTGAGGATAAATCCAATAAATCCTAAAAACCAGGAACCTTCGGATTCAGGGGTTTTCTGAGGGCCCTGGGGATTTGTGGCATTGGGAAGTGACACAATCTAATGCTTGTTCAGGGCCCACCAGAGGTAACAAGGAGGAAGAACATTCTACTCAGAACAAGCAATGGGAGCAAAGGTGGAAGGATAAAGGCATTTTAGGAAATCGCAAGCAAACTTGGACTGGAACTATGGAATATAATACCAACCGTTACTAATATTTCTATAAATGTTACTTATTGATGCCTACCCAGTGTGCCAAGAGTTCCAAACGTCCTATTTCACCCTTTACCACCAGTTGAGGTATGGGAATCATATGGGTATGGACTCAAATGGCCCAGCTGGGATGATGACATAAGTCTTTCTGATTTCAGAGTCCACATTTTTCACAACCATGCTGGTCTAGGATGCAGTATTTGATGCTCTGCTAGGGAGTATATGCTTAGCCCAAGCAGCAGTGGAAATAGTGTTGTTTTGAAAGAGGAAACTGATATAACAGAGCAGATAAATTTGGCAGCAGTACAGAAAATGATCTGGAGCTGGGAAAATCTGGAGATGAGGAGATCTGTGACCTGAACGCTATTGTAATGATAGATAGGCAAGAGTAATAAGAGGCTCAGAACTGAAGCAATCGGCAGTTGACAGAGAAAGGGGAAAAAAGACAAGTAGGAGAAAACTTTGTACAGATAAAGTCACTGGGACCTGGATAGTCACTGGATACAGAGAAAGAGGCAAGAATAAGGAGAAAGTGTATTTGGTTCCCCACAGTCAGATACGTTGCCTCCACGCAGCCCCCCAGGTCCAGAAGCATCAAAGAGTGAGTCTCCTGAATGTTTTTCTTTGCCCTAAACTATGAATCCCACAAATTCAGATGTCCCTGGGACCCCAGGGTATGGACAGCAATTAATGACTATTTCTGTAATGTTCAAGAAATGTAGCCTAAGAAAGCTTATTCTACAGAATGTGGATTGACAAATTTTCCTTTAGAGAAAGTCTGCCCCAATCCCCAATTCCTAGAGAACATTGCATAGAAGAGGTGCTTAACTGATATGTCTCAAATGAATAAAGAAATAAGCCCCTAGTACTTTCCACCTCTTTCTCCTCGAGATGATTTTCTCTATACCTTTCTTTCCAACCAGAACTACAGAATGAGGAGTTAAGGGGGAAAAAAAAGAAGAAGAAGAACATAAGGATGCAGAAGTAGAAGTAGAATGTAAGCATGTGGGAAATATGGTCAGAGACTTGGGAAGAAAGGTCTTAGCTGGGTCTGTCTTCAGGTATTTGGTATGGCTCAGAACACATGGCAAGACCTCAATAAATATTTGTTTAATGACTAATAAATGAATAAATGGATCAGATCATCTGAATTGGAAGATCCTCGTAGCACCTATTAGAAGAAGGGAGTTTGTGTAGCCACTGGTCCCATTAACGTAACATGCCATTGTGATTAATGTTGCTTTTTCCAGAAGTCGTGGCCGGAAAAACTCAACACTGAACACCTGAAGAAAAAAAAAATTCCCATTAGCAAAGCTTGCTTTTCACAGTGGGAGACTCCCAGCAACGTTGCCAATATCCCTGGGGCCCCATACCTTTCTGACTTTGCAATAACTCCCAAGTTAAACAAATTGCCAAAGAGTTATAAGCTTCTTATTAGCTGGCTAGAGTCCTCCAACTGCTCTCCTGGCTTCACTTTCCCTGCACACATGTTGGTGAGTTCCATTGATAATTCGTGTGCCTGCAAGTTTGCTCTGCAAGTGGGGAACACAGGCATTTCTGGGTTACCATCTGCTCTGTGATCTATGATCTACGATCTCCACTCCCTCTTGCCTTCACTTTGAACTGAAGTGCTGTGTTAAGCAACCCCACTACCCACCACCTAACAAGCTGAGACGTGAGTCTTCATTAGTGTTACAACACTTGCAGTTTATCCCAGGCCAACCAGTAACACCAGTATTCAAACTGCAGCGTGATGATACCCACAACGACCTGGACAAACCATTGCCATGATGTCAAGGAACACATAAGGCACTAGAGATGGAGAACACCATGAAAAGCTCCCACAGAGAAGTAGCGTTCGACTGTGGCCCTTGATTGACGCAGCGGTAATGGAATGGAGAACTGGAAGACATAGAGTACATTCCACCCAAGTCAAGATCAATCTGATCCACAGGGATAAAAATCCACTTTAGAAATTAAATTGTCCATTTCAGTTAACAGCCCTCATTCATTTGTCACTGTCCTTATTTCATTTTGAGTTGAGCAAAATTTAGCTACCATCCCAGCTTTTGTTTCTGCTCGGATTCCTATATAACACGAGATCTGTGTAATGATTTCATTACACATGAAATGAGAACATTCTGTCGATATTTATTCCCCAATGAAAGCTCCTGGAGAGGAATTATAAGCTAAGCCTTCCGTTCTGTTTTGTTTCTTTGAAAAGTGCAAATGTCTACAGTATGCTGGTTCCACTCTTCTCTTGGGCTAAGACGAGGCTTATGACAAAGGAGCATACGGTTGGTTTCTGTACACTATTTCTATTGATTTAAGCCTCCTCCCTGGGATTAGAAGAAACAAGCATTTTATTAACTACAGTCAAAGGGTTACGGAGAAAATCTGAATCTACCGGATAACCATAATTCCATCTTTCCTCCTTAGCAGGGTTATCTTATTTCATCTAGGGATTTTCCTAGATGCACAAACAAGATCTTTCAGAGGATGGGGCTGAGGAGTGGGAAGACGGAAGTGGAGGAGAGGGGCCAGTGTACCTGCACGAGGTGTGCCTAAGCAAGCAAATTCCACACGAGGGTCCGATACTCAGGACCTCAATCTGAAATAGAGAGTGGACGGGGATTGGAAATGAACATGGCTGGGACCTGAATGCTTCCTGTGAACCATGCTCTCTTTGTCCTAAAATGCACTATAATTTGGTGCAAGAGGACAACGGTTCCTTGATAACTGCCCTCTCTTGTCTGTACCCTTATTTCTGCAACTTCAAGGAGACAAAGAGAAACAGTGACCTCCTTGGAATCTATCCATGGCAGAGAGGCCTTCCCAGGTCAGTCTTTTCTAGTTCTTTGTAATCACTTTATTTTGTTAGCAAAATAAATCTGCCACTCAGGGTTCTCTAGAGCCTTCATTATTTATACTCCCACATCCAGAAATAGATCTTGATAAAGCAATGTTATTTATAACTACCATGCACCAGACATCAGCCAAACTTTACCCACCTCTCCTGGCTTCTTTCTCTAACACGTCTTTTAAATCATTTTATGGACAGGAGCTCTATTAATTCCATCCAATCATTTATTCCTCTTAGCTATGTATGCTTGATGCAAAGAAGGAAACCAGAAATAAAATGGCTGGGGTCACGCTGAAGGAAATTGCTAAGATTTTTGGATGGTAGAGATGGTCTAATCCATGAATATGACCCCAGATCTAAAGCGGCAGGATCAACTGAGGTCTGGTCTAACCCTGCCCACCCTTCATTAAGAAAGCCATCTCGCTCTTGTACATCACATTTTACCCACCTGAGAATAAGGTTTTTTTAAAAAGATTTATGTATTCATTTTGGAGAGAGAGAGAGAGAGCAGCAGCAGGACAGGGAGAGAGAGAATCCCAAGCAGATTCTACTCTAAGAGCAGAGCCCTATGCAGGGCTCGATCTCACAACCCTGACACCATGACCTGAGCCGAAACCAAGAGTCGGACACTCAACCGAGCCATGCAGGCACCCCCTGAGAATGAGTTTAAATACAAAATTTTGCTCTTAGAATGAAGAACAGGACAAATTCCAGTTGGATACTGTTAAACAATTGACAAAATATCAAAGTATCCTATTTATCCTAATCATTACTTCTCTTAGTAGGCAATTCTGTGCTTTCCTTCTGAGTGGAAAGGAAAATGAGCTCTTAAAATGAGGTGGGGGGGTTTCAAAGTAATAGAAGATGTTAACCTTAGGGGGGGAACTGGGTGAGGGGTAGACCAGAACCCTGCATTATCCTTTCAACTTCTTTCTAAACCTAAAGTGTTTTCATAATAAAGAAGTTCATTTAAAAGAAATCAGGTGGGGCTGGGAGGTGGGAAGAATAAACTCGGGGCCACAAGAACATTGAAGGGTTGGTTCAAAACTCCAGGCTTACATGGCAGACAATAACCAGAGGGAGCACCACCTGAGGTGGGCAGAGAAGCCATCCCTTTGGTAACAGATGAACAATGATTGCTCTTATCTCTGGAGAACAGAGTCACCAACACCTCTGCTGAGGAAGGAAGACTTCAATCTCTTCGCACCTGGCAGCACGTCTCTCCAACCTCTGCAAGGAGTCCTCAGGGAGGGTCATTTCATTGAAACATCAGGTATTTTCCTGAGAGCACGCACGCTCTCTCTCTCTCTCTCTCTCTCTCTCTCCATTTAAACATGGTGCTTTGGTAAGCCATTCTCTTCCTTCAACAGATACGTCCTGGGTGTGGAATTCAGTCCTGGAAGTTACAGTAAGCAAAGATACATGGTATCTATCAATCTCTTCTGTATGTGTGCCTGTGTGTGTGTTTTAATCTGTGATTTAAATTGTAAGGCTTAGTAGGAAGACAAAAAAGAGAATAGGAGGGCTGAAGGCAGTTATATCAGTTCTGTGCAAACAAAGTTAATGTGGCTTCGTGCAAGCCAAGATTAAATGTGATTGAATGCTTCTGTATGAGGGGGAAAAAAAACCCAGACCGAAAAATAGAAAACCGCCAGAGTCCTTTGCCAACCTTCTTAAAATAACTACCATTGTGTCGGATTAAAAAGCATTTGCTGAAGATTTTGAGAAGAATTAAGCTTATTTGTTATTCTTTTAAAACAGAAAGGAGAAGACAAAAGCTGTTAGTCAACATTGTCTTAGAAGATAAAGCTTTCAAGATAGCAGAGTATCTGGGTCAGTGGGAAGTTTCAGCGAATCTGCTTTTGACTGGCATCTCTTCAGATATTCAGCTGCAAACTTAACACTTCCTCCTCTACCTCCAACTCAGGGCTCATCAGACTTGATCCCTGAGAAGTGGTCTGTTCCAGTGTTTCCGTGGCTGAGAGGTATCATACCCCCAAGAGTTAAACAGTCACCTGCCACTGTAGGACTTGAGGACCAGAGACAAAAAGAGGAAAAGTGGAAATTGGCAGAGAGAAAGAAACTCCCAAATATGGCAAGTGCTCTTCATTGCTTTGATGGTCTATCTGTTGTTCTTCTTCCAAAGCTCCGTGAAAAAAAATAAATAAATAATAATAATAATAAAACAAAATGATCTTTCCCATACAAGAGCCTCTGGGCCAAAAACCCAGTGTCAGCTATGGAGAAAGTAGCCTGCTCTCACGGAAGCCAGAGTTCCTGCAGCAAGAAAGGTTCTTCGGAAAGGTTCTGCCTGTTCTGTGCTGAGCACCGACGGGCAAGACTTGGAGATCTCAATAGTTTCTCCTTGAGGAAGATAGAAGGGACGAGGGCCGGGAACACTCAATTACACTTTTATCCATTGCCGTTAATTCTGCCCCATGATTAAGATTCACATGGCCTGGGATTGCTTCCTTCAAAGGCCAAAAAGATCTCATTCAGACAGCATGAGTCTCTGTGCTTTCGGTTGGCTCTTTACATCAAGATGATTCCAGTGTAGACATTGTTCTTGAACAGTGATTCTCAAGCAGGGTGATTGTGCCCCCCAGGGGATTGCTGGCAGTGTCTGGATATATTTCTGGCTGTCACAAATGCTGTTGGCAGCTAGTGGCTAGAGCCCAGGGATAAATTCCTACAGTGCACAGACTGCCCTCCACAACCATGGATGATCTGGCCCACAAGGCAACATTGCCAAGGTTGAGAAGCTTTGCCCTAGAGGATGGAATGAAAATTAAAGTCTCTACTTTTTCCTAGAGAAGATCTTTCAAAAATTTCTAAAACTCCATGAGAGAATGTCCTAGTGTTAAAAGTCCTCTTTCTGTCATCCTATATCCTATACACCAGGCTCTTCACAAGCTGCTCAAATAAAAGGCCTAGCAAGTAATCACCAAGGACAGAAAGCAGATATTGTGAATATATACCACACCTTCTTTCTCTGGAAACTATTGTCAATGAACCCACCAATAAACATGGTGGGTGCCCACCACATGGCCAGCCTCGTGCTTGCTGCAGTAGAGAATATAAAGAGATATAGCACATAGCTAGAATGAAAATTCTAAAAGGAACATACTGATGGGAAATTAAAACACAATATAGAAAACAATAAGAAAATCTAATAAAGCATACACTTAGCTAAATATTAAAATTAACAAGTATATATGTTATATATAATCATTTTAAGGAAATTAAAAGTTTAATGACAAGTAACAAGTTCAGTAACTACCCTCTCATATGTTTTGGAGGGTGGGTATCAAACCAGTGGATGTCCATTAGCATGATTTTTAACTTTCAAATTTATTCAATGGGATTCTTTCTTCAAAGCCACTAGAAGGCCACTGAGAAATTAAATTGGCTGGGGTTTACCTAAAACCAAAGTGATAGTTCCAGGACAATTATCAGAAGGGAACTATTCAGAAAAAGAGTTTATCAAACTTAGGATAAACCAACATAAGGCATTCTTCACAAAATCAAAGATTTGTAATTATTCTAGAGAGTAGCACAGAACTAGGTGGCAAAGGGAAAGTCTTTTCAATAGAGATACACAAGCCGTCTTTGTAGCTTAATTTTGCTCAAAAATGAAAAAGAAACATTGAATCGCCTGAATTTAAAGAGAGTGAAAGAACTCAAAAATAAAAATTAGGTAAGTAGGAGAAACTCCATTTGCGGGAAAAAAGAACTTCCCATGGCCTACCAAATGAATTGAACATACTTAACACTGAGCTAGAGCAGCAGCTAGAAACTTGCATCTGACCGTCCTTCCTTGCGATACTAAACTAGACCTTATAATTGCTCAACACAGTCAGAGGCAAGAATTTTACAGCAAACGGGGTCTTTAGTCAGGTGAAACAAAGCCGTTTATTTCCCTTGGAAAAGGCTCTGACCCTGCAAAGCCAAGCCAGGCTGTCCATCCTCAGGCTCCTGGGATGTAACATAGCAGGACTGGAGGAGGAAATGGTTTGTGGGAGTTAAGTGACAGATTATAATGCAACAGTGTTGGACTAATAAAGGTTTTTGTTTGTTTGTTTGTTTGTTTTTGGCTGCCATTCAATGTTTCCCCATCTATCAAGCAGGGGAGGAATAAAAACTTGAAAGAGCAGAACTGTGGGGAGATAGCCCTTTACCTACGTGAGCAACCATCCTTTTGCCTCTTTGCAGCTGGCTCAATGTGAGAAGGTCAGCTCTTCATATTGCATCTCTGTCAAAGGGGCATCCCCTAGGTGCCTCTCAACATCTCAGTGCTGCCTGGCACTAAGTTACTTCTTATTTGCCACTTATACTCTTGAAAATAAGAATAATACCTGGCATGACATCAAACACTTTGAGCAACAAAACTCAGAAACTGCCATCTTTCTGGGATGCTTGAAAACAGTAGACCCGCAAAAGAAGATGGACATCTGGTCTACCATGAGTCTGCCTAGAACTACCCCAGACAGCAGCCATGCAAAGAAAACTGCCATCACAAGGGATTAGGACCTCAGGAGCTTGTCAGCTTTAACAGACCACATCTCATAGGAGTGAGCAAACGCAAATAAGAGGATTAGAGGTCTGGTTAAAAAAATTACATAGAGAGAGGGACAAAAGGCATTTACTTTGACTTTAAAACAAAACAAATTTTAAAAATATATACATACAAACAGATATATAAAATCTTTTCGAGAATTTGATGATTACAAAAATAACTGCAAAAAAATTACTTTTTTTAAATTAAAATTTTTTTAAAGGTATTTACATCTAGCTCACGTCTAAGACTGCGAGAGTTTAATAGCAATAAAATAAATACTTCATGACCAATGAGTTTCCTAGACTGCCTGGAACCCAGAGAAGATTGCAGGCATGGCATCAGAAGAGTTCCTGGAAAAAGCTCAAGTTGAGCTAGGTTTGAAAACTTGAAAACCCAAAATACACCTTTCATTGTATTTTTTTTAACTGGGGTCCCCTCAAAAACCACCAGCATTTCTAGTCAGAGAGTCTGGCAAAGTGGCCTCACATTTCCCATTTATGTTGTGTCACCCTTAACCTAACATCTCCTACTGCTACACCATTCTCGGTGGCCTGCCTGCCTGGATTTGTCTTTTTGGCTCTCGGGATGCATTTGCATTGTTGATGCTCCTATCTGGTCAATTCTGATGCCAACAGCAGCCTGCTTTGGCAAAAGCACCCAGTAGGTGGAAGGGGAACAGGCAATGGCCTTCACAATAATACCTTTAACTCCTATAACTTTCCACTTACCAAAATTTTATATACTATAGACCCATTAGAGAAAAGGGAGCTACCTTGACCCACATAGAGAATCAGATATGTAAACCTTGATCTGCAGTTGAACCTCTAACCCCCAAAACCAACCAGCTACAACCTCCAGACAACTATTACCCCTTGTTTAAGACTGATAAGCATCATAATATTCTCCGTAACATATCAAAATGTGCTGACTAGAAAGTGCGTTGCATTTTGCCCTTGAAGGGCACTGGAGTCGTGGTCCTACAGTCAACATAGTTTCTCAATCACAGAAACAAACTCAGACACATAAAGTCTGCGGAAGGGAATCTACTTGAGAGGCCACTGAGTACCACCCTCATGGAACATATGAATTCTTTGCACAACATCCCAAATCAGTGGCCTGACAGTCTGCTCGAACACTCACACCGATGAGGAACTCACACCCAAGTCCGGCCTCGTCTGTATGCAGATGGCACTAACATTTATAAGTTATTTCCATTATCAAGCTAAAAGGGGCCTCCCTGATAGTTCTTATTAATCACAGTTTTAGCCTCTGGAAACACTCAGGATTCTGGGCTCCAGGTGGAAATTGTGTACCGCTACACCTGCCATCAATACATGTCCACTGGGAACAAGAAGTTTCTTTGGATCCCAGTCCTACCAGGAACAAACTCTTGTTAAAACCTGTAAATAATTACTGTTCAAAGCAAATCAGAGTCACTTGCAACTTATAAGCGATAGTTTGTTTAGAGATAAGAACAAAGTTGAGAGCAAGCACAGTGTTAAAAAAAAAGCAGAGAAAATAGACTGATTACATATAATCACATATGTTGAACTATTTCTAGCCTAGATATAATCTTAATATAATGAGTATTGTCACAAGAGATAAAGATAACAATAATAACAATAATTTTATTTATAAACCATTTTCCAGCCAATGTGCTTGGGGCATTGCATGATCATATACAATGATTAAAACACTATTAAAAACATCAAACGAATTAAACACAAGCTACTCCTCAGATATAAAATGAAGTAATGCTAAGGAAAAAGGGGCTAATATTAGAAGTATAGAAAAATGACACCAGGTAACAGGAAAATCACAGAATGATTCACGCTTGTTCCACACTAGTTATTCTGAAAAATAATCTTTTAAATTCTCCTTACCATGTCTTCTAATGTATTTGTATCCTAAGTGTCTACTTCCTCTTTAATTCCTTCTTTCTATATTAAATTTTCTCTCCTTCCTTAGATCAAGATCTAATTTTGTGTCTCTTCAATCATATCTGCATGACAAATGGATTTGTCTAAAAAACCAACCAAATTAAAAAAAAAAAAACAAAAAACAGAAGATCATTAAAAGCCATTTCTCGGAATGACTGGTGTTTTCTTGTGCTCATGATGCATTTTGGCTATAGAACCAATGGCACTGAAAAAAAGAAAATATGGTCAATGCCCAAGAAAAAGGCCATACAACTGCAATTTCCAATCTTTTAGCCATCATGACATATTCTCATTCTGAGTTCTGCAATAACCACTAACTCCCTCCTCCCTTCAAAAAAAGATGAGGATGGTGTGAAAAACACTGTTGGTTACCTACACCACAACCATTTCCTTCCCCTCCCCGCCTTTCTTCCTTGCTAGCAGAACACTATTTTTGTTCAAAGTATCAGGGGTCATATGCTTGTGGAAAATGGGCCCCTCTCCAACTCCAGGAAGAAAATGTTGCCATCAATAAACATTCACTGGGAACATCAGTGTCAAATCTACTCCCCTTTGCCAGCAACAGGCTTGGTGTCAGATATGTAATGAAACTCTGGCCAAGAGACACAGCGCAGAGTCTGACAGGAGCTTTCCAGGAGAGGTCTTCTTCCCCGACGTGCCTCAGGCCATGTGTAGATGCGATCTTTAGAACCACAGCAGCTATCTTGGGACCATGAGATGCAGAACCCAAAGACCAAGTCATCATATTGGGTTCAGTGGAGTGAAAACATGAAAAGGTACTGGCTCCCTGAGGAATTTATCAAGTAAACCCTTACCATCACTCTAAATGGTATCTCTTGTTATGTAAGATAATTTCTCCTCCTCGTTTAAGTCTATTTAACTGAGCGTTCTTGCACTTGTAGTTAAAAGTATTCTAATCAACTGAGAAGGCATTTCTTTTCATGGAATTGAAATGAATTACATATCTTTGGGATTTCTGTTTTTAGGAAACACTTTCATACAACTGAGAACACTTTGGAATCTTTTGAACTGATTTAAATATCACTTAGGTAACATTTGAGTACCTAATATCTTCCAAACTTACTAATACATACATCACCTTTTTTTTTAAATTTTATTTATTTATTTGTTAGAGAGAGAGAGCACAAGCAGGGAGAGTGGCCGGCAGAGGGAGAAGGAGGGTCCCTGCTGAGCAAGGAGCCCGATGTGGGACTCGATCCCAGGACCTGGGATCGTGACCTGAGCTGAAGGCGGGCTCTTAACTGACTGAGCCACCCCAGGCGTCCCACTATCATTCTTTCTTATAGATAAGGAGAGGCAGAGAGGTCAAGTAACTTGCTCAAGATCACATAGTTTGCAAGTGTTAGAGCCAGGATTTGAAGTCATATTTCTGAGTCAAAGGAGCAGGGTCCTTTAAGCATCCCTATCCCAAATCATGGCAACTCCATTCTTGTTCAGGCCAAAACCCTGGGAGGCATCCTTGATACCTCTCCTTCTCTCACCCACCTTGTGTAATCAGGCAAGAAACTGTCACTCTCCTTCCTCAGTAAGCCCAGAATGCAATCTTTCCTCATCACCTCCACAGCGGCTACCCAGTGCAAACAACTGTTACCGCCAACCCAGATTATGGCAGACAGCTAGGGTGGGGATGAGGAAGGTCTGTGCATGGACTAGAAAGTTCTCGGAGGCACCCAGCCTCAGGGTCACTGAAACAGCCCTCGGTGGGTCCTTAAATACTTAAATTAAGGTAAGCCACCTTGGGGCTTAGCCATGGCGTATCGTTGCAAGAACTTCAGAGCTCTTTCCTACACCAGTCCTTGCCCCTCAGTGGTCTATTCTCAAGGCAGCAGCTAGAAAGATCCTTATTAAGTGTGAAGCAAATCATACTGAACTCTCCAGCCCGCTGGCCTTTTTGCAGATTCCAGAACACAACACACACACAGTCCTACATTAGGACCTCTACTCTAAATACTGTCCCTTCCAGAACACTCTTCTCCCAAACACCAGCTTTGGCTACTTCCCTCAACTATTTCAACTCGGCTCCATTTTCACCTTTGACCTGTAGCCTACCAGACCACTTCTGCAGCCTTCCCTTGGCCCCTGGTCCCCTCCTGCCACCCAACTTGTTCTTTTTTCCAAAGCACTTGTCACTTCCTAGCTTAACTGTTGGTGTGTATGTATACCTTAGTGTCCACCTCCTCTTGCCGAATGTAAACTCTGAGAGCTCAGGAATTTTTTGGTGCTTTGTTTTCTGATCCATCCCGAATGCTGGAAGAGCTCTAAGCACATAGAAAGTATTCCAATAAATATTTGTTGAATGAGCTAATTAATGCAGCAGGCTAAGAAGTGGCCAGTGCTAGGAAATGAGGGTGAAGAGGTGACTGAATCATTGTAGCTATTCACAGGCCATTGTATGCGTTTGGAGATTTATTCTAAGCACACAGTCGTTGGGCTTAGTATCATGGGTGGGTTTCAGACAGCGGGATGATGGAATCTGATTTATGTTTTAGAGTCATTTCCCTGTTGTTGTGGGAATGGATGAGAGTGAAAAAATGGAGGAAATCTGGGGATATGAGTGCCTTAGTCAGGCAACATCTGATATACTTGCATTGGAGTGATAGCAGAAGAAGTGGAAGAAATAGATGGATATTTAAAAAGTTGAGCCAAGAGAATTAGAGGCAGGCATTGCCTTAAAGGACAAGAATGCTGATATGGTAAAAAAAAAAAAAAAAAAAAAATGGTAGAAGGTTCACTCGGGGCAGGGGTAGACAAGTTTTCAAGGAAGGTGGAATCAAGAAGATCTATTTCTTAAGTGCTAATTTGGAGATGCCTATTAGATACCCAAGTACATCAGAAAATGGTTAAAGAAGCCTGATGGACGGGGGAGAGGCCAAGGCAGGGCTGGTGATGAAGTGTTGCCAAGTCATCCACGTCTGGAAGCAGTGGGCCTGGTTGAGATCACCTAGGAAAGTCTATGCGCAGAGAGGAGAGCACAGGAGTGAAGGTACAGAGGGGAAATGACATCTGGAAGCCTTTCCTCATGGAGGCTTTCCACTCCTTGAAATCCTTGGATTTCACCTGCTTTCCGATGTCCACATTTCTAGAGCCTCTTTCTGCATATTGGCTGCCATTCTTCATTTCCTTCCTCCAACGCATTTGCTAATCCTCACACTTGGCTTTCTAGGCCTAAAACCATCTTCAAAAGTCTTTCTCCTCAGTCAACGTGTCAGTTAATTCAGGATGACATCTACGTTAAAACAATTACATAAATTAATCAAGATTTTTTTTCCTAAACTCAAAGTTGTTTTTTTTTAATCTCCTCTTCTCTCTGCCTGAAGACAATGGTGTTTGTGCAAGTGAGAGACCAGGAAAATCATCAGCAATTAACACTTCTCAAAAATACTCAGGGTGCCTGACATGTCACTGGCTCACACCGTATTTTAGCCTCACATCACCGAGGTGGCCCCAAGTCCTCTTCCTAGAACAACATAGAGGACTTTGATGACCTTCGAGTAGTTTGTGTCAAACCAAGGGAAGGAAGATGGAGGTAGAGGAGAAGCTCAGTCATTCCAAGGGGTAGATGGAATTGTTGCCTGGCTATCCCTGGAGGCTCTTTCTAACACCATGACCTAACTATTCGCCTGAGCTCACTGATCCTCGACTGAACATGGAAATTATAGTTTGAGGCAGAATCATAGGGTAAGAAATTACATTTCACTTTATTTATCCATCGAACCTATCACACAATGCAAATTATCACGAGGGTTAGCCTAGAACTCTGCGCAGAACAAAGTTCTAAACCCTGAGCTCCCTTCTCGTGACAAACCTACGGTGGATGTCCCTGGACTCCTGGAATCTTTTCTAGTAGCATGGCTCTTGTAGCTAATAAATACCAGGTCGTCTGTTTCTAAAAGGCCTTCCCACTGTTTGTTTTCTCTTGCTCTTGTCACAAAGGTGGATGGTATTAGATATGTTTCTTTTTAGCTAGTATGAGGTAAGCAGAGGTCAACCCAGTGTCAAACAAAGATGTAGAAAAGCAGATATAGTTACAGTGCAAACCTGTCAGCCTAAAGTAAAAACAACAAAAAATTCTTTCAGTGACACTTCGACACCAGTGGAAACCATAGTGATGATTTGGGGGACACTTTCTAGAGAGACGTCAAGCCAAAAACCTTCTCGCTGAAGGGCTCTTCTCTACTGAGCTGACAGAGGTAAACAGATGTCTCAGGAGAGCATTTCACTTTCCCCTGGTCTCAAACCCAGTTATGGCTGCCACTCTCATCCTTTCCTCAGAAGGCAAGTAAAGGTGAAAGAGATTGGAAACCTGGGATGTCCAGCCCTTGGACATTCAGCCCTTCCGTGCTGAATCTATTCTAATACCGAAGGTGGGAGAAAGCCCTCACACATCCTCCACCTCCTGTTTCCGCAGGGCAGAGGAGGGACGCAAGAACGCAGGTCTGTTACTGTAAATTGATCTCAACTGTGAGCTCCAAGGGGCCAACTTCCTCACCTTCTTGACACCATCATTCAGTTTCCAGGCTTTGCACATAGTAAGAACTCAATAGGTATTTCGAGAATAAAATTCTCTGTCTTTTAAATCTCAGTATCTCAACGTCCTTGTGTTTTCAAACTACATTTATCGCCTAGACCCAAAAGAATCTCTCATTTTGTTTGCCTTCTATTTTTCATGCTTATTTAATTTGGGATAAAGCTAGTGTCACTAGTCCTTCTCCTTTTCCTGTTCCCCCACCTTTTTCCCGTCAGCCCCAAGTCCTTTTAATTATCCTTTTCCCTGCTCAGGCCCCCACCCTGCTCTTTTCCTCCCCCTGCCCACCCACCGTCTTTTCGCCTGGTGATTCTTCTTCCTCTGTCCTATATTTTATTTTGCTATCACCCTCGCTGCCTGTCGTGATGCCCCTGATTCTTTGTCTTAGCAAGGTGACCCAGGAAGAAATCAAATCATCCATCAACCTTTGAGTCATAACATGATAAAAAAAAAAAAGTGTTATATTAGGTACTCTGAGAAACAATGTAACCCAACTATTGCTCAGGGGCTGTTTCCAGTCTATCTCAAGTTTGTACTGGTCTACAACGTTTTACCACCAAAAGCACTCACTTCTTAGGCTCTAAGAATTTAATGACTCACTATTGACAGATTGAATTACAGCCTCACTGGGTACAATCAATATTTGTTTTTTACTTCACCATTACAATACATGAATGGAAGTATGTAAACAAAAATTATTGTAAACTGAATTATTTAATAAATACATCTTATAAACCTCTAGAAATTTTGGATAGCTTACCATTTGAGTTGATAAGTACCCATCCAACAGATGGAGCATTAACCAGCTGTGCAATTTTGGGCACATCATTTAATGTCCCAGGTTCGAGACAGTAGATGCAAAAATTGCCATGATAACAATATTTTCACCTGAGACTCCTATTTGTCTTTCTAATTTGCTCTTAAGTGAAATCATTTTTAGACAAAAGCCCCAGTTGGAGAAGTTACTTGCAGATCTAGCCGATTGTATGGCACATAAAAGACAGCCGATAAATGTTGGATAAATGAATCCCAACATCTCATTATTTTTCTGAAGATTTAATGCACTGAGAAATGTAGGAACACTTTGCAAACTATAAAACAATATGCTAATGGATGATTATTAGGACACCCTAAGTATTCCTTCAGCATGCTGACTAATCACATCAAGAACTAAAATTCAAGTCAAAAGTACTAGAGAAGTTCAGTAGAGGCAAACATTAACCAAAATGAAGACTCGAACATGGATTAGTTCATTAAAAAGGCTACTATGCTATAACAAAGCTTTCCAGACGATCATTATCTGTTATACCGCCACCAGATTCAATGACACATATTTTAGGTTTTGGTTACCATAACATTCCACTTCAGGGACTAATTTTTATACAGATAAAACAAAAGGCTTAGCTACTCTGAAAAAAAAAAAATTCAATAATGCTGTGGTTCAAATAACAAGAGAGGCTGATATCTCCCTCATGTGATAGCCCAGAGCCCAGGTAGGTGAACTGCTCTCCTGCACATGGTCACTCATGAACCCAAGTTCCTTCTACATTGTTTCTCTGCAATGCTGGAGGGGACTGTCATATTTAAATGGTCAAAGCTGGTCATCAGCTGATCAGGGCTTTAGTTCAAAGGAAAAAGAGTAGGAAGAGCACATCTGAGGTATTTTAAGGCTCAAGCCTGAGAGTGGGGCACTTCACTTCCAATTGTATCTCACGGGGCAGAACTTCGTCAGATGACCTTCAATGGCACCTGTGCCGTGCAGTTTCTTATCAGGCAGCCACACTCCCAGACACAACCCGACAGCTCAACAGATGTGGGTGGAATATTGGCCCCCAAACTAGAAGGCTTTGTAAAGAATACAGGACTTGAAGATAGCATTGAGGGTTATCTAAGATAATAGCAGAAAGTCCACAGAGAGCCGTAATTACAAACTGTAAGTTCCTACATCCCTTCTTTGCTGTCAGCCCGGATCCTATTTGTTAGCTTAATCCAGGCATTCTTTGTAAACAAATTCTGGAGAAAGAATAATAGAACATTGTTCCCCAAAAAACATATGGTAGACCTTTCAAATAATGTTTAAAACCTTTATAATAATGTTTAAAATAATAATGTGCACAGCACCACAACTTTCCCTCAAAATAATCAAGGATAGGAGAATGTGTATGTGAACACAATTTACCAAAATTTAGAGTGTTTATAGAGATAAACATTAATTTATAGAAATGAATCAGCAATAGTTTTTCCTTGCAGCCATTTCTAAGCAAGTCTCTCTACATACAGTTTAGATGACAAAATCACGACGGTAAAAAAAAAAAAAAAAATCAACAAAGTGAATTTAAAACATGCTCTAAGTTACACCCAGTGCTGGGAGTGACACCACTAAATATTCTGTGATGAGAGAAGTTACCACAAGAGAATGTGATGAACTAGCTATGAAGGATAGCTTGGCAATTTCCAGATGAATAAGAGGAGAAAGGTCTTCTAAAGAGAAAGAAAAGAAGAATCTCTGTGCACCAATGACTGTTTTTACTATTCTAAGTCTGGATTCCAGTCAAGTTACTGGTGTAGATAATTTGCACAGGCATCTACAAAGAATCAGTCACAGAGCCTGGACTCCAACTCAATTCTTCAGACCATCTCTCCAATCCTCTGTCACTGGGTTACCCACACTCTACCATGGCACCACCCTCATTCGCTGCTGAAAAAGAAGCTTGGAAGATGTCCTACCACAGCCTCCCATGTGGTCTTCCTTCTCCCATTCTTGCTCATCTCCAGTTAATTCTCCACACGACAGTCACGGAGTCCTTTTAAATTATTTTAATATGAATTAGATGAGGTTGATCACCAATGCAAAGCCGTCCGTGACTTCTCATCGCACTTAGAATAAAATTCGCACTCACTCACCTGGCCCATGAGGCCCCTCTTGGATGCCCCTCTTTGCTTCTCCAGCCTCATCTTGCATTCTCTGACCGCCCCCCTTCACCCTTATTTTCTATGATCCAGCCACCCTTGCTCTCTGCTCCCCAAAGGCCCCAAACTCTTTCCTATCTCTGTCCTTCCTATACACTCATCCTGACGCCAGCAATGCCCTCTCTTCTCTCCTTGCTCTGACCTCCCTCATTCTTGAGACTTCAGCTGAAACGTCACTTGCTTAGCGATTTCAGAATATCTAAACCTGAAGTACGTCCCTGGCCCTCCATCCTATTATTTTCTTCTATGGTGCGTTCTTGTGTTCTTTTCCTTCAAAGGGCTTTCCAAATTTTTAATTACATATTGAAGATATAATGTAATGCCAGTTTCTGCCACACCAACAGAGCCAATATGAAGGGCAGGGGACTCATCTGTTCGGTTCTCCCCAGTACACCCACTACACACCACAGAACGCAGCACAGAGTACATGCTCCGAGAAAGCTGGAGTAAGGTTAAAAGTAATTCAAAATAAAAATGAATTTTAAATTAGAGTAGTGAAATGTTTAAATCGTACGGAGTCTAGATGGGCTGTTATAACACCAAAGGAATGAGTTATCTAAAATTTTATCGTCCCTTCATTTATACAAAAAATGTTAACTGAGCACCTATTATGGGATATAACTCCCTCACTCCAAAAGCTTTAGTCTACCATTGGGATCAGAGCCTCTTTCAATACACGTATGTATCTTGAGTACACGGTCCATGGTCTCATTGCTCACTTAGGAGATTTTTGTTTTCTTTCTTCGTGTCGTTCCTACTATAGGAGTCACGTGCGTCATTTCCTAAATCAAAGGGGAATTTCAAGACAGATATGGAGTTAAATTCTACCCCTCCACTGAAATTCTACTTCCTCACTGGTGATTCATTGGAGAAGAACTAGAATCATAACAAGGGAATCTTGCAGTACAGAAGAAACCGTCTGAGCTCAATCATGATAAAACTCACTGGATACACGAACAGGGATCAAAGAAAAGCCAGACCAGAACCTAGGAAGAGTCATGCCAGAAAGCCTCAAAGACATAAAGCATGTCCCCACTTGCGTCTCTTCTGTTCCATTCTGCCCTGTGCTTTACAAGCCTTATTGTGAAAATGGGCCAAGTGAGTAGGAGATCTTTGATTTCCCCGGGTTGGTCAGAGGTTAAAGGACCACACTCAATGGTGTGGATATAGTAGAAGGGGGTCAAATGCTGAAACAAGGAGAATCGGGGCACAGTCAACACTTCTGGACCACTGTTTGCAGGACTGATCTCACTCCTCCATCATTCATTCGTCCCTTTTATTCATTAATTCCTTCATTCATGTATTCATCCAACAGTTATCCAATAATTATTTTATTTTATTCTGTACTCAAAATTTCTGGAGGGCTATGACAAAAATGAATGCATTTTTCTAATGAGAATAACTTCCTTAAAATCTTGGAAAGCATGGCTTTAAAAACAAGTTGGCCGTGACAGATGTTCACTAGACTTTTGGGGTGATCCTTTTGCCATATATACAAATACCGAATCATGATGTTGTACCCCTGAAACCAATACAAGGTTATATGTATGTATCTCAATTTAAAAAAAAAAAAGTTGGGTAAATCCTCAAGCAAATGTCCATGTACCTCTGGCATAGGTGAGTCTCAGCCTCTAGAACCATCTCTCATAGGTTGTGCCCAGATTTTAGGCTGGGGGAGTGAAATATTTAGCTCAATTATCACTGTTAGAGCGGAGATAAGAAATACCCCTTCTTGCATTAGGAGACAAACACCCACAGGCACTCACTTCATAGGGGCTTTTCCCATAGAATGCACCAGCACCCACCAACAATGGCTCCAGAAGGCCTGTTTTGTCTTCAGGATTCGGTTCGTATACTGGGCCTCCCTTGAAGGAACAGTTGGTCTTCATTTACATGAGCCTTTGCCTGGCATTTATTTGCCGGACTGCAGGACAAACAAAACATCACACAGGGAAAGAGGGGGGAGGAATAAAGCTCATTGTATTATCTCCCAAGATTTGGCCCCATTTTTGACACAAGATTGCACCTCCCACCTTGTGTCCTGTGGCCGGAGGCAAACACACGCCCTGTTCTAACACCGGGATCAGGGGTTAGATCTCGGTTTTAGAGGGAAGATCTAAACTGATAGCTATTGGGGGCGCCTGGCTGGCTCAGTCAAGGAGCACACGACTCTGGATCTTGGGGTAGTGTGTTCGAGCCCCACGTTGGACATACAGCTTACCTAAAAAAAAAAAAGAAAGAAAGAAAAAACAACTGATAGCATTTGGCTGTGTCTGCCTTTAGGGCAGCTTAGAAAAAGTACCTGGTGGGTTGTTAAATAGTTGACATTTTTACTACTAACTGTGCTACTGACTAAACAGGGAGTAATTACTATAGCTTCTTCTAACATAAATTGTGAAAAATCACCCAGTTGGTTAGTTGCCGCTGTCATGGTTAGGGGTGGGGCTCTGAGCTCCAAATGAATACATGCCATTCTGGAAATTAAAAATCACCTCAGGGAAAAGAGTGAGTCCTCGACAAATGGTAACAATTCCTGAAGACAGAGAAATAACCTAATGCTTTGCATACGGCGCCAGAATCTTTGTTCTCCAAGAGAACCCAGAAATAATCTATCCCAAGCCCTCGCACTATAAATAAGCAAATGAGGTTCAGAAACAGCTACACGGCTTGAGCGGCAGGGCTGCCTTTCTTGGCCCTTCCCCCGGTTGGGAGGCGGGGGGCTGGGGGGGGTAGGGGCTGTGGGTAACCGCGGCCTTAATTTAAGATCAGGATGTGATTCTAATATATTCAAGAGTACATGTATAGAGACCATGGAACACTATATTTGCAGTTAGGATTGTCGCAGGCATCCTCAGTCCCCAAACAAGAGCACGCACTGTGCTCGGCCGTGACTCAGAGCCAAGCCTGGGACAGAAGGCCCCTTTGGGAAGCTCCTTCCCTGGGACGCGCATGGTGGCATTCCTGCCCGGTCCCTCTCTTCAGGTCACCTTGACCCTGCTCCAGCTGCTCAGCCGCACGTGCGTCCCAAACCTAACCGTGGTTCAGAGCTCACAACCCTCATCCTAAACCTTTCCAGATAGAAACGTCTCCTGACCTCAGATTATAAAGGCAATTCTACTGGTTCTGTGATTGTTTTCTTCTTGAGCCCACTGACCCCAAGAAACTGGATTTAAAAATGAAAGAAACAGTGGGAAGGCACCACTGTGTTTCTGCACCTATACAGTATGCAGGTCCCATCAGATTGCTTGACCCGTAGGGAACAGGATTTCCTTACTATAATAACTATGTTTGGTCACACTTTCACCTGGTCAGCGCAAAGGATTAACACAGAGGTCCGTGCACTTGGTTAGCTCCGTTGGCTAGCTAAACATCTCTCTCTCTACCGTGAAGGCATGTTTCTACAGTCTACATTTTTAGTGCCAGGGTGCTGGACTTAATAATAGATCAGATTGATGTGCAGAAGTTGGGTAAGAGTTGGATATTCACTTTAGGCATAGGTGGCTTAAAATAAACTGATAATTTTACAAGGAGGAAGAGAAAAAAAGGTTAAAACATTGGACCAATGAACACATCGGATCACCAGGTGGCCTTCATTGCATGTGCTCTTGTGTTTCTCAGGTTGACTGACATACATTTTTTAGGCAAATTGTCAAATTTATCTATTACACATCTATGTAATCAATTCCACAGAGGGTTAATACAAACTTCTGTAATTATTGGGAAGGGGGTGGTTTAAAATCACACTGGTTTAGAAGTTCCTGGGTGGCTCAGTCGGTTAAGGGTCCAACTCTTGATTTTGGCTCAGGTTTTGATTCCAGGGTCGTGAGATCGATCCCTCGTGTCAGGCTCTGCTCTCAGCGGGGAGTCTGCTCAAGATTCTCTTTCTCCCTCTCCATTTTCCCTTCCCCTGCTCACTCATGCTCACCCTCTCTCTCTTAAAAAAATAAAATAAAATTTTAAAGGTCACCTGAGTGGCTCAGTCTGTTAAGCATCTGCCTTCACCTCCAGTCATGATCCCAGGCTCCTGGGATCGAGCCCCGTATTGGCCTCCCTGCTCAGTGGGGAGTCTGCTTCTCCCTCTACCCCTCTCCCCTGCTCGTGCACATACCCTCTCTCTCTCACAAAAATAAATAAATAAAATCTTTTAAAAATTTAAATTAAAAAAAATTTGTTTAATCACACTGGCTTAACATTTCTCCACGTGTGTCCCAAGAAACATTCAAGAGGAGAAAAGGGTTTGCAGAGACAAATAAGTTGGGTAAACACTGGATCAAATAAAATAAATATTTTTCTTAACTATTCTTCTCAGAGTCTTTATTGCGGTAATGTCATTCTGAATCACCAAGAGGTGGATTGATACGGGACATTTCCTCACCTGAGCTGGCCATAGCTTTCTTTTTCAGGGTATCTCCTGGGACTAATGCCCTTCAGACTAATATTAATAACAGCAGTGATGACCATATTTGAGTTCTTACTCTGTGGTGGGCACTGTGCTAAACTTCTCACACTGCACCTCGTTTAACCTTTCCAGTGACCTTGGCCCCAGGGTATCCCCATTTTACAGAAGAGGAAAGAGGCTCAGAGAAGTTAAGTAACAAATCCCAAGTCACATAGCTGGCAAGTTGCAGAACCAGAATTCAGGGTATTCTGAGTCCAAAGTTTACACTCCTGATGACCCTATTATATATCCGCCCTCATGAATCATACCTGGGAGATAAGCTCCGCCCCCATCAACTCTTGCTGAGTTTGGGGAAGAACCATCACTTTGACAGAGAAAAGCAGGATAAAAAATGGAAAATAAGAGGAGAAGGGGGCAGAGAGACATCATTTGGCTCAGATTAGAAAAGGTTACTTACTGGACAATCATTGCTGATTTTTTGAGGGAGTAAGCACCTTGACAGGATAATTCATTCCCTATTGGCAAGACGAGAAAGAGAACAGGTTTCTGGTTTTGATAGGTATACACAAAATTAACCTTTTCCCAACAACATGTAAAGGAAGGTAAGAGGCTTGTTTTATTTTGTGCAAATATTTCACATCGCTAAGGTGACCAGAGTGACATCCCAGCCACAAAACTAGCACAAACCACAGGTAGCCAAGGGAAGTGAATGTAGCTCAAAAGGTAGATTCCAAGTGAAACTAAAATTTCGAAAAATACAGTAGAGAGGAGGAAGGCAACATCACAGATTGAAAAGAAAAAAAAAAAGAGAGAACGTTATTTTTTTTTAAAGTTTTTAACTTCAAATGAAGCAAAAGTTTTTTCTAGGACCCTATTCCTATAGGGCCAGTCCCTCCTCTACAAACCCATAAATGAAGCTGTCGACAAAATGGAAAGAAAAAAAAAAAAAAAAACCCTGCCTAGTACAATTTAATTGAGTTTCCTGGAGGGACAAGCTGAAACCAGCCAACTTTTCCATACTCTGGGAAGGAATTTGAATCTCGCATGCCCAGTGGAAAAAAAAAAAAAAAAGAGGGAGCAAGTCTTCTGCATTTTAATATCACTGGGGTTTCTTTAAGGCTTTGGAAGTGTTTCCTCAGGAGGCCAGGAGCATTCAGAAATTTAAAGATAGGGAGTGCTTTCCCTGTCACTTCTTTTTTCACCTTATTTAAATGAATTCTATTGCTCACCAAAAGTTCAGAATCCCCGGCCCAGAAAATAAATTGAGTTCGGATATGCTTTAAAGGACAGGGAGAGACAGGGAAAAGAGGGAACCACCCAAGGCCAAAGCCCCGAGGAATCCCTGAGAACCGACCCTTCCCCTTCCCCCCCCAGTCATCTTCCCACTTCTCCCCCCAACCCCTTTGTGGCCTTTTGATGGAGCGCAGCTGCCCTCGGGGATAGCCAAGGAATACCCAACTGCTCGGGCGGGGCTCCTGAAGGTCTAACTGATCAAGGGTCATCTGTGATATGAGCAGAGTATCTAAAAGCGATTTTCTGCCTGCTGATTTTATGGGGAAAAGCCCATTTTATTTCTCAGGGCTGCAGTCCGTGCTGTGGAGAGACCAGAGAAAGACCAAAGTTCTTAACCAAAGCAAGCTAACGCCAGAGTGACAGTTAGCCACAGATGGAGTGTGAGCGGTCCATACCTGGCGAGTGCAGGCTTGCCGACTGACTGAATTAGACACACTGAATTAGTCCACCTGGTGTGGACGCCGGCGGGGGCAGGGAGATGATGAGGTTTCTAGAGGGACATTGAATGTCCTATCTAAACTCGTCCCCACTATGGGACCAACTGGGTGGGACCCAGGGTGTCTCCGTTCAAATCAGAAATTGAACCGGTCTTGAAAAAGTTCCAACTTTTTACACTTTCTCGAGCTAAGGCTGGGCCTCCAAAAACTCACTGGTTACAACAGCATCAAGAGGATAATGCGCTATTCTGGAGGGGATATCCCCAAGCCTTTGCTGGGGCAAAGCAAAGAAGACTGAAGTTGAATCACACGAACCGGGGGTGCTCAACCTGTTAACAAGCACACCTCTCATGATATGAACTATCGTTCACTGAGCGCTTGCCTTGGAAAGACTCTGTGCCAGGCACCAAAAGCCCCACGATGTCTCCACTCCCCAGAGCCCACAAGAAAGTCGAGGAGGTGGAGAGTGGTATTGGAAGGAAAGGGCCTTCAGTGGAAATGTGAAACCAGGGTGCAGAAATTCACTGAAAGACTTGCTCACGAATCTGGGGGTTTTCGAATGATAGGGACCGTGTTTGAGGGTTAGAGATTTTCCATTCAAGTATTCAAGTATCAAGTAAGCCCAAAACTGAAACTTTAAGAAGATCATGATCTGTCAAAAAATGTGTCTATATTCTCTTTCTTTTTGTCTTTTCAGACATCTGATCAAAGACACATGGGAAGGAGATGAGAGTTCTGGACAAAGACTAGAAATGGACCAAGAACTTATAGTGACTTTCTTGAAACAGCCCAAATTCCTAATCAGTTTCTGGAAAGTTACGTGGTCCTGTTTCTTTGAATCCATAAAGTGATAACAAATATTCTTGGCACCACCTCCCTCACTGGGATGTTCAAAGAGTTAATGAGATAGTGTCTCTGAAAGGCTTCGAGCTCATTGTAAGGTGTCAAGGAAGCAGAATAAGAAATACTATTATCATTGAAGCTCTTCTAATCCAACAAGCTTCAGTGGAGCTTAGAAATGCCACCATTCCCTCTTCAAATCCTTTTCTCCCTAACTTTTAAAGGTTGGCATGACTGATTCATCTAACATACTGAAAGCAGCCAACAAAATGGAAAAGAAAAGCGTCATGCAAATCCCTCTATGTTTCTGCACAGAAGGTTATGCAGAGCAAAGTATACAACCTACTTCCTGTCCTCCCAAAAGCTCAGGGCCCTATCTGGTTATGTGGCTATAACTTATCCTCACTTGTACAAAAAATTATTCATTTTCCACTCTGAGTCAGAACCTTTTGGTCTCCAACCGTACCGACAAAAATGCATCCACTCAAGCCATTTTATGTTTGGGATGTTTTCCCCTTAAGCACACATTTTATCTGCTTTTCTCTGTGTTCCTTCAGAAATGACGGCCTCATCTGCATCTTACTGATTTGTATATATTTGTATATTGCTTCATTAGAAATGTGGATTGCCCCCTCCCTCCACCTTGTACAGATGAGGTAGGCCCCATCTCCAGTTAATTATAAGCTCCGCGGAAGCAGGGATTCACTTGGTACTTTCCTCTGATCCGGATTTTGGTCTTTTGCATTTGTCTATTTGATTGTATTCATAAACTAGTCTCCTTGTTTGGGGAGCTGGAATGCATGATGAGATTCCCTGGCAGTGCGTTTTGGAAGTCCGAGAGCTCCTGGTGTCAGGCCTAGGGTTACCTTGGGCACTGGGAAGAGATGGGTTTGCCCTTCACTTTACCTCTCTCCATGTTGCAAATTCACACATTCAAAATGGGAGGGGAATACTGCTCCAAGATGGTTTCACAACTTAAGGATGTGGAAAATACCCACATCCTATTGCAAACACACCAAATGAACTCTTCAACTGAGCTAACCATTCAACAACAAGAAGAACCAAGGAGAAGTCAACTCAAAAAGAATATGCTAAAATGTTTACTAAAACACTTCAAAGGAACGAACACCCCCTCCCACCTTCAAAGGCAAAGAGGTCTCCATTCACACTCCTGATAGAGCATGGACTTAGATTCTCTCTAGTAACGACTGTGGCCTCTATTAAATCATGTATGTACTCTGTGCCCTTCGCCCAGACCCAGAATCCTACCAGCTCCGTACGGTAAAGAAGAATGGCGATGCTAATCGATCGCATCCCACAGTTGATCTTCAACAGAAAAATAAAATCATAATTACAAATCCCCTGAGCCGATGGCACTCAATATTTAGGTGTCCCCAGTGTTTCTAAAGCCCTTTCTCCAGCACAAAGTCTCTCAAGCTCAAAGTGGTAGACTGAGACTCAGTTTACCCACCGTCTCCCAGCCCCAGGGAACAGGCCCTCCTGCATCACTCCTTTAATCTTGTCCTTCTGCGATAAAGAGCTCAAATATCGGGGAAGCCCTCTCGAGTCACCCCACAGGGACCACTTCCTTCTTAGAGCATCTCTAGAAGTCTCCCTCACTGGGCACTGAGATGGACCACTTCTCTCCTCCTCGGTAGGCCATTTCCTTCCTCGATCACTGCATACTGAAATGCCTGTCAGGTACCAGGCACCGTGAGGAGCTGGGACCACAAAGCCACATAAACACAGTTGCTGTCTTTGAGTGGTCCAGAGGCTGTTGGGGTAAACAGCTTGGCTCCCCGGAGTCTGAAAACTCCTCAGGGCCAGAGATCTTTGTGATTCTTTTTGTTTGCCCCCCTGCTCAGCAGCTAGCCACTGCCTTTCTCAGGTAAGCGAGCACTCAGCCAAAATGAGGGTGGATTCAAACATGCGAACAGAAAATCCAAAAGGGACTTTCCCAAACACGGATGCACACAAATGTCCCCATTTTCTGCTCAAAAATTACAACGCGTACCCAGATTTCGCCCTTCGAACAAGGTAATACAGGCCAATTCCTTCAGGCCTTCCTAAGTACTCTTCACCTGCTCTGTAATTAAGGAATTTTGGAGGGGATTGGAAGGGGCATGTGGGGTGGGGGCTGATGATTCATTTACATAACAAAATATGTTTAGAGTAGGAGATTCCAGTCACTCAAAATTCAAAGGAAACGAAAACAAATTTGCAAGGATGAGGGGCAGATTTTCACTCCTCTTCGCTCTAGCAAACAGCGCAGTCATTCCGGACGTCCTTAGTCTGCCCCTGTTCTCCACCCGAGGGTTCAGGAGCTAAGCAGGCTATTTACTTCCAACCAGAGGCCTAAAGGAGCACAAAAGAGGGTAGCGGGTCCCTGCCCCTGAGATAATGAAGCAAAAGCCGCACTTTATCCTGAGGAGACTGGATGGCTCCGCAGCCCTATAATTCATTCAGGGTCCACATTCCCCGGAGTTCTAGCTACAGCCAAGCGACACCCTCTCAATGCCTGTATGTGCAAGCCCCTCTTTTCCCTCCCAAGCCCTTGCACACGCTCTCACCACGTTTGACACCTACACTTAACAAAGCAGCGGGACCCAAGCCCTTACTTTTTTTTATTTTTTTATTTTTTTTATTTTTTACTGATTTTAATTCCTTCCAAAGCAAATTCCTATCCCACAGTCTCAACAAGAGAAAAAGAATGAGAAAATAAGGCGCAGCCTGGGTGGGAGCAAAGCAGAAGGGCTGGGAAAAGGGCAGACACGGGACAGGGCGGGATCTTTTCAATTATGAGCTAATAGCATAAATATCCTGTTGAGAGTCAGTATTGGTTAATCAGGTTTGGTACCGACCAAAAAATAAACAAATGAAGTAAGTGGTCTCTGTTTTCTTTGAGTTTACTGATGAGAGTGGGTCAGTCCCGTTTAAAGGCAACGTTCAGCTTCCTGACAGGAGACCCAACACGACATCAATTTATTCTGTGACAACACATCATGCTGGTCATTGGTTTCACTCTGCATTTCCAGGGAAAAGGGGGAAAAGGAAAAAGCAGAACATGGCATCCATAAGCCATCATTTTCAAGTTGGATTTTTACACAGAGTTTAATGTCAAAGCTCAGACAAATTAAGAAGACTTCTGTAGCGTCCAAAGGACCAGCATTTCAGTGCAAGCCTGCTCTGTCCTAGCTGGCTGACCCAGCAAACGATTTCCGTATTCTAAACCTTGGTCTAAAACTTCGTGAGGATTCGATATGTGTGATAAATATGATTAAATACTGTACGCGCAATCCCGGAATGCATATAAAGGACTTAGCAGAATGCCTGGCATTTAGTTAGCACTCAGTATGTGGGAAATAGAAGGCGAGGGAAGGAGAGAGAAGAATGAAAAATATAGTAAGTCAACTCTCTGTCTCCGTCTCCCTCTTCCCCCCTCATCTTTCTCTCTCCTCCCACCTCCTCTGACTTTCTCTCTTTCTACCTGTTTCTCTCCGTCTCCGTTTCTGTGTACACACACACACACACACACACACAAACACACGAGCTCTGAACCTAGATGGATCTGCTAGAGAATGACAGTTGAGAAGGTATGGACATTCCTGAACGCTAGTCCTAGGTGGATCACAAGTGAGTCCTGGAGGAAGGGGGTTGGTTATATCAAGACCAAGTTGAGAAACTGAATTCAGCCTGGAGTGGACTCCAGAGCCCCAGAAATAATTGGACCTTCAGTCCACAAAGAGTAATGCAAGATGACTCCTCAATCCAAATCATTCCCCTTAACTATCCTCTAGACATGGTGGGACCCAAGGCTGGACAGTGCTTTTAAGGGACTTTGCGGAATAGAACAGAGAGCCCTTTTTTACATCTCTAATGAGTGCAAAAGAGGGGATGTGGTTCATTTTCTCACGTTATCTCTTCTCCACTCCATTTCTATGTAACTTTAAATCTGCATAGGCTGGCCACCACTGACTCCTTCAGTAAATATTTATTGTCCACTTGAGTGTTTTATTTTGTTATGATGGTACTGAAGGTACAAGGACAGCCCAGTGGGCTCCTGGATTGAGCAGCCTGACAAGTCAACAGATACTTATCATTGGTCCAAACAAATTCTGGTCAGGGTGTGTGGAGAGAGAGAATGTAGACGAAGGACAGGAGCCGCTAACTCAAGGCAAGAGGGTCAGGGAAGTCTTCCTGGAGACAATGACTCCTGAGGTGAATTTTAAGGACGAGCAGAAGTTACTCATGCCAAAGCTGGGGCTGCAAGTGGGAGACAAGCTGTAAGCCGGAGACAAGAGATCAGAATTAGGGCACGGCCTGATTCCCAGAGTGGGGGGAAATTTGAACGCTCAAAGGTGAGAACAAGGCCAGGCCAGCTCATGAAAGGCCTGTTAAAGAGTCTGGATTATTTCCTGAAAACCGTAAGACTTTACGCATGGGAGGATACAATCAAATTTCAGTTTCAGAAACTACACTCTGAGACAGTGTGATTAGAGGTAAAGAGGTGGGAGGTGAGAGGGAACATTGAAATACATGCAGGAAAATGTCTCATTTTTACTCAAAAATTATATCATATAACACCATGACATTAGTCCTCTGAATGAGAATAACACAGGCCAATTCCTTTAGGTGTTTTCTAAGTAATTCCGAGAATTTTTGAGGGGATTGGAATCGTCAGGACTTGCTAACCAAAGGTATGTGGGAGATAACGGAGAAGTCAAGAAAGACTCCCAGATCTCGGCTTGGGAAATGGGCAGATCATGATGCCATTCGCCAAAGAAGAGACGGAAAGATGACTTCAGTTTGACCTCTTTAATTGGAGGTCCTAGAGTACATGAAAGTACAGATAACCAGTGGGCTGGGACTCCGAAGGGGAATCTCAGGTAGAAAGAAGGAGCTGGACTGCCATCAGCTCCTTGTACAAGTTCATGTGGGAAGTACATACAGTAAGAAGAGAGGACCACGCTTAGACGCTGGGAAACACCTACGTGTGGGGATGGTCGGTGGAGAGAGTCTAGAGAGGAAACAAAGAAGCAGCATTCGGAGATGAGAGAAGAGGTTTCAAGGAAAAGGAGGAAGATAGTGTCAAATGCAAGAGGGAAGTCAAGTAACACAGTGAGGAGCCCCCCGGATTTAGTCCCCTGGATGACCTCAAAGGAGTTAGTTCAAGAGACCAGGTGTGGGTGGATGACATTTACCCTTCTATTTCACTGGGACATTTGACTCATTGCTACTTCAGTTCATAACTTTTCTGATGGTATAAAATGTGGATCAGGAGCTAGCTACTCGGGCCCTGTTGTAAACCCTCTTGACTCAGCAGAGGGAAAATGTCCATTCTCAGGGATGCTCAGAAGGCCAGCCGTGGTAACCAGGACCCACTTGTGGAGGCGTTCCACTGGCTGGGCTAAACATCCTCTAGAAAAACCTACACATCATCGTCATTAGCTCTATGAGCTTAGTATAAAAAATTTAGCAAGAAAGTAAAAATGTCCATTTTAGTTCAAATTCCTTAGAATTTCACAGTTCCATCAAAAACCTAGTTTTGCATCCTCTTCTTACCGGGCTCTGTGTGCACATCAAAACAAAGTGAAGATCTGTGGCTTATTCTTTGCCCACCTGGTGTCTTTCGGAAGAATTGATTGGGTGCTTATGACGTGGAAGCCCAGTGCACTGTTTTCCTGAACATCCCCAGGTAGGGGCAAGCCCCAGGTCCTGGGACCACCCTAGGGAGCACCACAACTTCTAGCCCCAGTGGTTCCATGATGGCTACGGCCAAGTCATCGGCATCACCTTGAAGTCCCTGGCAGGGCTGCAAGTGGGTAGGCATGGCCAGTGAAGGAGGTAGTGCTCCAAGACAGTGCTGACCACATCCAAGATCATCCCAGTGCGGGTGGATGGAGAGCCCTGCAAGCTCACAGACTCATGCGCCGGCCGATCCCCGAACAACCCTGCCACTAGATTGCAGAAGGCCAGGCAACCTAGTACCACCCAGGCAGATCCAGATGAGAAGCTAAGGGCTACTACCAGGCCCTACATTAGGACAGGGAGCAGCTCAAGGAGGCCTTAGGACAGTGACCTAGCACTCTTCCACAGCCCCATCAAGAGGCTCCAGCAAGAACTCAAAGGTGCCAGAGCTAAGTCCTCGACTGGCCAGAAACTGTCCCCCAAGGGGTACCACCACGCCAGCCTCTTCCACGGGATCCAGCGGGCCCAGGAGCACATCCGTTATGTGGCTGAGATTGCACAGGACACGATTTCTATCCTGGACCAAAGTTGCTGGATGGACGCATCAACCCAGCCTGACCTCCCAAGCCCCACTTCCCTTCCCCCCACCTCGCCCTGCTCCCCCATGCCCTGTCACCGCCAGGGGATGCTGCACCCGCAACACTGGTGGAGGCTGCCAAAGGCGCAGCCTCACAGGGCTGGGGGTGACCGCGTGCGCGGGGTGGTGAGGGGGAGCCACAGGCTCCTGGCTTTCGCATGTGTACCGCCGCGGGGAAGTGGTCCGCTCCCTGCTGCAGCACATGCCTGACCCCCGACCCCCGAGATCCTGGCTGCTGGGGAGGAAAACCTGGAGACCCGTCTGCACCAGGCGGTGGCCCTGGGCCAGCGCACCACGTGCCCACTACGTGGTGCAGACACGGCGGCAGGGCGACCCTCCCCGGCAGCGGGCTGAGAGGGCTCAGGACACCAGCGCCTACCTGGCGAACCGCAGCACCAGCCGGTGATCCGGCCGCTGAGTAGCGGCGAGCCCAGCGCCAGGGCCGGGGGCTGCCCCCCGGGGCTGAGCCCGGTCCTGGCCCACCTCACCGTCACAGTGCGGTCAGCAGGCCACCGAGGAACATGCACCGGAAAAAAGCCGCGGGAAAGGAGCCGTCCCGACCTAGGGCTGACCTCTGAGGAGCTGGGGTCAGGGAGAGGGGTCCCCACCTGTCCTCCCGAGGCCCCCCCAGCCTGACCCCGGAGTCTCACAGGGAGCAGGACATTGGACAGGGAGTTTCTGACTGTGGATACTGTGTAAAAAGGGATAAACTCGTATATGGAGTTTCTAGAGGTTTCTTAATGAATAAATAATTAAATGGATGGATTACTTATTGCCAACACCATGATAAATTAGATATGGGGACTAATGCATATGTCAACTTCTTTTTTTTTTTTAATTGACTAAGTAATTTGTAATGCATCAAATTTAAAGGTCACAAAAGAAATGCACTAATTTCTAGCTGGTATCTGGGACATAGAGAACTAATTAGAAAACAGTATCACCTCTCAACTGTATCAATTCTCCCACATTAAAAGACAGGAATCTCATTTGTCACCACCTCCACTGTCTTCAGTTCCACAAGTAATCAGTAAAACACTGATGATCTTGTAATTCTTCCATTTCGCTTTTTGACATTGTGGTCTTGTTACTTCTTTTTCTTTGTGTTGTTTCAACAAACGCTGTCAAGAGAGAATCTGTACATAACCCGGACATGATGGGTTTATTTCGATTTCATTGACACAATGGGTTAGACAGGCTGGCTATCTCACACTCCTTCAAAGGATTTGCAGGTACTTGGGGTGTGGCCCATGGTTACATAGCTCTGCTAACTCCTCTGCAAACACACCCTAAAAAAAAAAAAAAAAACAATCCTTATCTTAGGAAAGAAGCATTTCTAGCAGAGTCTAGAACACCACTGTCCAACAGGAACATAATGGGAAACACATGTAATTTAAAACTCTCTGATTTGGGGATAATAAAATGGGAAAATTAGTATCTCCCCTAGCTACCTCTCAAAGGGTAACCAATAAAACAACAGTTATGAAATTTTCATTCTGTAAAGACCGGCTGTTACTATTACCAAATTCAACTAAAGCCTCAGCTGATATTCCTGCTTACCCACTGTGTTGCAATCATTCTTAGGGACTTTCATATCCATTAGCCTTTCCTTCATTCCTAACTGCCCCCAAACCCAACATAATAATTCTTCCTCCGCCAGCCCAGAGTCTCTCTCCTCACCATCCAAAGATGGTGCTCACCTTGACCAATGATTTCCAGATGTCAGGACACTGACAAGTGCCAGTTGTAAAAAAGTTTTCACAGGTCCAAGACAAAATAATCATAATAGTAACAAAAACATCAGTTTTCTTCATAAAGCCATATTGTAAAACTAAATAGTTTCTATTATTCTGAAATTATCTTTCTTTTATCTTTTTTCTTTTTTTTTTGGTTAAAGTCTCCCCTCCCTTTTTTTTAAAATGCAAGGATGATTGATGGTGGGGTGGGGAGTGGTGGTGATGATGGATAGACTTTTCTGTTGTTTTTGTTAATGCCCTTCATTGGCAAAAATTTTTTTTTAAATGGTGGTATTATATTTATCCCCACAATCTAAAAAACTCGTATTAGGTCCGTGAAGTCCACAATTCTATGCCCGAGTCCAGTAACTCTGGTGCTATGGGTTGAGAATAGGCCAGTGCTATGCTGTTGTTTAGCCAATTCCTTAATTAAGATGATTCATTGGCTCCTCATTTTTATTGGGTTAATATCAAAATCCTTAAAATACTCATATAAGCAGCTTCTGATCTGGTTTCTGCCTCCCTTGTTGGAGTCAACCTTGCCTAGTCCCCTACCGAATCCCACTCAAGCTTCCAGGCATGGAGGCCCTCCTTCATTTCCCCGAACACTCAGACCACCTCTCTGTTCAGAGTCTTCACTCATGCACCCTCTGCCTGGAATACCCTTTCCTGCCCCCTCCCCCATAAGATCTTTCCCCTACTTCGCAGAGGGGTGATATTACAGCCTCCAGAGAGAAGTCATGTGGTTTTCCCAAAGTTGGTATCAGAGATAGGCCTAAAACCCAGATTTCCTGATGTTAGAATCGAGAGGGCTCCACAGAATCTCTCTGCCCAAGTAAGATTTTGATATTGGCAGAGTGGGTGGGGTGAGACGTAACATGGAGAAAAGGAAGAAGATGAGGGACTGAAACGCAAGTACCCGGGAAGCACCAAGAAGCTAGCTGCTCCTGCGTCTTCTGAACTCCATCTCAAAGCTCACTCTCGTCAGGAGACAAAGTCATTAACAACTTTGCGTTGCCTTTGGTCGACTAAATGTCAATCTGGATAAATCCTTTGTACCCTTAAAAATGAACAAATAAAAACTATTTCTTCCCGAAAGTGACATATGTCTCCTATTTATATATATTACAGTGCATATAAAATGCCCGTTTTCTCCTCCCTTCCACCTGCTACTTTCTGTAGAAGAATCCCCCTCGCAAAGCAGGACCGAGAGGTCCTTTCCAAGCCCGCTGCTGTGGACCACCAGCTTAGCTCTATGTGACGCCAGCAACACTATCTCTGTCAGCACAGTCCTTCGCTCAAATGGGCTGCCCCTTAGGAATGGGGGCATCCAGGGATCCAGGATACTCAGAGCCCCTGGGAGACGCCCTCCCTGGGGAAGCTTCCTGAAAAACACCCCCCACCCTCCTGCCTATTTACAGCACTTACCTAAAGAATGCTTAAGCACCATTTTTCATAATGGGTGTTGTGTTAGGAAAATCCCCCAGCAGCGTTAACTAATGATCAGGTAATGGGGCCCCGAACATGTTCCTTGGAGTCATAGAGCACAAAGGGGATCTGGTTCAGTAGTTCTGAGTAGTTTGCTGTCACAGAAACAAAAAGGGCACTTGAAGGCCTTTCCTTCAGACACTTGCCTATAAGAAATTATAAAACAAAGCCCAACCAATACAATAAAACCCCAAACAAAACTCCTGTCCCGGCTACTGCTCACATCTCTGATGGGGCTCGTTCCGGAATGACCCTCAGGAGGGAAGTCACTTGGAGTCAGAAGTGAGTGACATGACTCATTGGTTTACGAAAACGGGAATAAACAGAAGGAAGCAAGTCCCTGAAGAAACAATAGGAAATATGAATGGTTTGTCTTCTGGAAAGTATGAGAACTGGTCCTCCGTTGGCAGGCAGGGAATCCTGCTTGATGGTATGACATTGTTTTCCCAGAGCATGTTCTCCTGAGCACTTGGCATGACATCACGCACCTGCAGGGTTCCATTCTGCCAGGGCAGCCCCCCTGCCCTTCTTGATCTCTCCTCCAGAGAACCAACCATGAGAAGGAGAATGGAGGGGAGGCCAACGAAAATACCATGCTGACCGGATTCCTAGCAACTGATCCTGGGTTAAAGCAGAGAGACATCTAACGCCAAACTGACAGAAAAGGGGCCACGCATTTCTTTAGCTATGCAATGCCATGTTCACAAACGGCAACAAAATTAAACAAGGATGAGGGTTAATGGGTATTTTATTTTTTTAAGATTTTATTTATTTATTTGACAGAGAGAGAGAGAGAGAGCACAAGCAAAAGCACGGGGAGTGGCAGGCAGAGGGAGAAGCAGGCTCCCCGCCAAGCAGGGAGCCCGACGGGGGACTCGATCCCAGGACCCCGGGATCATGACCTGAGCCCGAGGCAGCCGCTTAATCGACTGAGCCACCCAGCTACCCTGTTAATGGTTATTTTAGCGAACAGGAAAAATAAAAAATAAAAAGGGGGGCTGGGACAAGTGGCCACTGGTTGAGAAACCATACAGGATTTCTCTTCTACTAAAAATTGGGCATGTTGGCAGGGAATGAAGCAGTTTAATTAGAAATTAGAGCTGACCCTACTTGCCCACCTTAATGAACAGCCCCAGTGGGGTGATAAACCCTTTGAACCGTGGCTAAGTACCAGTACTGTTTACTTTGAGGAAGGAAGTTGTCAGTTCTGTTTGTGCGCAATGAGCCAACCACAATGTATCTGATGGATTTGGGGTTAGTGCAAGAGGGGCACATCCAGTGTAGAAAATAAGGTTTATCATGGGATTAGACTTAGGAAGACAAAAGTAATCAGGAGGCTGCCGGGTGGGTACTGTTTGCCGTGGAACTCCAGGCACAGAGTTGTTTCTCTTGCGAGGTAACCCCACATCCTGGGCATGTGGGTGGGAAGGGGATCCAAGACCCCCCAAAATACTAATTCTATAATGCACCACTTTTAAGAAATGTAAATCCCCCACCCACTCCAACATTGTAGATGGGGATTTCTTTCTTCTTGCCACAAATCCTATTCCATTCTAACGGAGAGCAACACCCAAGCTTCATGATCATGTAGGGACTAATCATCAGTGTGGGAGAGTTCCATTTCATCAAGGAATTCCCGTTGAAAATGTTTGCAGTGTTGACAACAACGGGCAAGGGCAGCAGTTTTTGAGAGCATACTCTTTCTGTTCCTGAGAGTAAACAGTAAGGTAAGCATATAGGTCAAGGGATAAAACAAAGGGAGCTCTCCGGGCCCAAGTCTAAACGTGTGTGGACTCGAGATCGGGTAAAGTTCTTTCCAGAGATTTCTGTGACACAAGCATGTGCAATTTGAAAAATGAAGAGTTTCACTTAAGGCTAAACACACTTGAGTCACTGGCCAACACTGCTACAAAAAAAAAAAAAAAAAAAAAAAAAGCAGAATTCAAGGAAGAGCCTGGAAATGTCCCTTACTTGAAAAACATTTTCTCATCTAGTCCATGAAATCCCATGCTCTCGAAAGAGTTCAGTGGCTTCCAAGTTGCTGACAAATTGACAAACTATGACAGTTGTAATGACTTACTCTACTCTCAGGAAATGTTTGAACTTTGATATTACCATTTTCTGGAGACCACAAATGGACCTGCTCCGGCTTCATCTTACCAGTAAGCAAGACAGGCTACTCCTTTATCTTAAAGCAGATTCTTGACTATTCTGTGGGGGGAAATTTGTTGTGCCTTAGATCCATTTTGTTCAGCTTTTTTTTTTTTTTTTTAACGTCTGCCTCTTTCTATAAAGATAAAAAATCTCATACTTTTCCTCTGTTGAGATTCCCATATTCCACTCTGTTGGGATTATGTCCCAAAGGTGAAGAATCACTTTTTCACACTCTCACAGCCAAGACAGCTTTGTAAAGGTTCATTTTGTGCTCTTTGTGCTATGAAAACAATATTTTTTTCCAGCTCTTTTCAAATAAGAGATTGTGCATTAAGAGTAAATGCTTTCCCAAACCATCTTCAAATGGAATATTCTGATGTGGTACCATTACCCATGGTACTACCCAATCCAATTTGGGAAATCTTCCCCAGATTGCTGCTTTTCCAAAGGCACTCACACTTGATAAGAATAATCTTTAGGGCTCTAACCATACTTGGTAAATATTCACATTCATGGAGGGTGGCAAGGAATCACAAATGATTGATTTTGGTGTTGATCTGAGAGAGCTTGAGCAACACAACTGTAGTCTTGTTTTGTTTTGTTTTTTTGTTTTCTGTTGGGGGCATTTTATTTACGTATTTTAATTATACTACGGAGATTCCCTACCTGGGGTCCTTGAATCCCAAACATATTAATGAGAATTCGATGACTCTTTCCAATAGGTGGAAGACCCTCTTAGAAATAGTTGTGTTGCTTTTGAAGAAGACACATAATGTAACTCAAACCATTTACCATAGTATTAAACAAATCAGTTTACTATTTCTTCTTGTCATTTGCTGTTTGCTCAGCATTGTTGGCTCTCATTGCACATTCAATTTTATTTGCTTTGAATAATAAAAATGACGAAATGAATTATTACTTCCTACAAATAAATTTTAAAAGCTTCCACGAAGGTTCAGTAACTTAGAGGTCCTTGAACAAAGAATGGCCCTCTTATCCCTGGGAATTTGGTGTCTAGGACCAAGCTTTACACTGAAGAGGTAACACCACTGAAGGGGTAAGACACAAAGGTGATCCTCCGTGCCCTGTCCCTGACCCAGGCTGTCAGGTCAGATAACTCAGTTCTGGAGTTCACTGGGACAAAAGATGCAGCTTATTTAATCAGATGGATAAAATTCTTTCAAAAATTGGAGCTGGTTAGATGTCATCTAAGGAGTGCTTATAGTGAAAAGGTGGGAATACCTGCTCTGGACCACTGGAGATGCTAATGGTGGGAAGTGGACAGGGACTCACTCTCATCATCTTAGTGCACCCAACACCCAGCTGGACCTCAGAACCTCAAACAAAGTGGTTGAAGGAATGATTGGTCTCTGGTGAGCCCATGATGCATGTGGGATGAATTCTCAGCATTTGCCCAAAAGATGAGAGTAGGAGAATCCCCACGCAGACCACTGTTGTCAGCAATCAAAGGAGTGCTGCCAAGAAGGAAGAAGACCAGCTCTCTTCAGGACTCCAAGTCTGCACCTGCAAGAGCCAAGGGGAATCCACTGGAAACCTCAGAACCCTCCATGCTCCCACAGCCTCTCCCCCACTGTCTGACTTGGGACTCTCAGGAGTAATTTTAACACACCCCTGACTCCAGGGCATGTCAGAAACTCAGAACTCCCATGCTATCCCGATTCCCAGAGGCTAATTCCCATTGAGCGTATACATAGCCTCCTCTGACCCTGCCTACCCCCCCCACTTCACCTCCCACCCCCGCCGCCGTCTTGGGAAACCCTTCCACTGTACCTTCTGATGCTTCCATTCAACCATCCGCAAACCTCTGTATCTGCAAACTCTCCTCAGAAACCTTCCTTGGCCTCTTGCTCTGACAGAAACCTGGCTTTCCTTCCAAGCTCTGCTGAAGCTACAGCCTGCTCACTTGTGCCAAAGGGCCTGGGGTAGCCCCCTCCCCCCAAACTTCCTGTTATTCATTCTACTGCCTGTTTATTTTCCTCATTCCCTTCACACTCTTCACTTCTCTCCTTAACTCGCTTTGATTCCACCGTCACTCATTAAAACCACGCCCTTCCATTCATCTCCATTCCCTTGCCTCTCTCATATCCTCATCCTCGGCAAAATCATGAACCTGGTGAACCCAACCCTCCCACCATGGCATCCATGCCACTGGGCACCCCTGGAGTGAATAAAGCACACAGCTAAGCTAACTGTTCTCTCATTGATTTAAAATCAATGATCACTAATACTGAGCAGGACCTTCACGTTGTCACTTGCATGGATCCCCACCACGTGCACCCACAAAGCAGCCCCTGCTCCCCTAGACCCCACCTTCTCTGCTGCGGCTAGCTTTGAATGCTCCCTGCTCCTCACCAAGGTAAAGCCTTCCCCCTGGACACTGGATTTCAGTCTCCCTTTTACTGGAGGACAAATCCTACATCAAATCCTTCTCTTCCTTACATCATTAGAATTCCTTGCATTACTAAACTGGCATACAAACATGCTGTTCTCAGACCGTAATAAAACAATGACCTAGAACTTCTTTTGATGTCACCTGTACCTCCAGCTACCACCCCGTTTCTACCTGTTCCTTTACAGCAAAACAACTTGAAATTCTGGACTTGCTATCTGCAATCTCTCTCCAACCCTTGTCTCTTGGACTTCTTCACGCCGTCACTTCCATCTTTTTCCACCGAAACGACTTTATCGAGCTCAGCCGTGGCTCCCGCTTTGCTGAATCTAAACACAGACCTTGAGTCATCCTTTCTGACTTAGCATTTGGCACAACCGATCACTCTCTTCTTGAAACATTTTTCCGTAGCTACAAACTCACGTTTCCCCCTTTCTTCTCAATCTCCTTTGCTGGTTTGTTCGTATGCTTTTTTGTTGGGCTTTTCTCATTTTTCTAACCTCTAAATGGTGGAGTATCCCATGGCTCAATCCTTGGATTTTTGTCTATTTATATACCTTCCCTGGGTGAACTCATCTAGTTTCATGGCTTTAAAATATCTATGTGTCAGTGGTTTCCAAGTTGATAACTCCAGTCCGGACCTCTCCTTGGAATCCAGACTCATACATGCAGCTTCCTCAGTAGTACATCCACTCACAGTTCGAATACACCTTCCAAACTCAGCACATCTAGAACTGAACTCATAGCAATTGGCAATCCCATCCCAACACTGATTCAGACCCAGGCAGCTGGGCGTAATCATCGACTCCCCTTACACCTGCCTCAAATCCACCAAGTCCCGGCTGACCGGCTCTCACCATTCCCGCACTCCCGCCTGCTTTAGCTGTCATCAGTTCTCGCCTTCATCCTTGCAGTAGTTCTCCCAAGGACACACCCTGCTGCACCTCCTGTCACCTGTCAAGTCACATATGTTGTTGCACCGCTCAAAAGTGTCCAGTGGCTCCCCATCGCACTCGGAGTAAAATCCAAAGTCCTTGCCAAAGACAACCCCTACGAGATCTGGTTCTCACTTGTTTTTCTGACCCCTTCTCTTCCTCTCACGTAGCCACCTACTCAAGCCCCATCAGCCTCCTTCCTCTTCCTGAACACAGCTGAAAAGCTCCTTTGTGGCCTTTGCACTGGCTGTTCCCTCTGCCGGAAATGCCCTTCCCTTCGCTTGCCGTATAATGAGGTCTTCATTTCCTTTGGGTATTTACTCACGCAACTCTATTTTTAATGAGGCTTTTCCATGAAATCCCGCTTAAAATTTTAACCACAGCCTCAACAGTGTCATCCCATCCTGATTTGTTTTTCACTAACAGAGTATACGTTTAATGTATTTTTCTCGTTTATTTCTCGTCTTTCTTCCTATCTAGAATGTTAGTTCTAAGAGGGGAGCCTTTTTATCTGTTTTGTTCATTCTTGAATTCTTAGCACTTGGAATAATGCCTGGCACACAGTAGGTACTCAAAAAGATTTCTTAGGGCAGCTGGGTGGCTCAATCAGTTAAGTGTCTGCCTTCGCCTTGGGTCGTGATCCCAGGGTCCTGGGATCGAGTCCTGCATTGGGCTCCCTGCTCAGTGGGAAGTCTGCTTCTCCCTCTCCCTGCCTCTCCCTGCCCCACTCGTGCTCTCTCTCTCTCTCTCTCAAATTAATAAAATCTTTAAAAAAAAAAGCTTTCTTAAATATCTATCACTTGCCTTCCACGCCTTATGTTAGTCATCTTTTAAAGACTACATGTGCTACCTTTCCAATTATACCATAGCTCCTTGCAGATGAGAACAATTTCATTTAATCCTTTTTTTTAACCTCCGTAGTACTTTATATAACATTCATAAGGAACATTAAATACATGTTTATTAATTAACTGAATAAAAAAACCCACTGATAATATTCTAATTAGATAAGAGACAGAAACTTTGGGAGAGTTTAACTGCTGTACAGTGTCCTATCTCCCCCAAACCGGAAGAAATAGAGCAGCATCACATCTGCAAGAGGTCATAATATCTCTCCCTACCTCATCGAATTGTCATGAGCATCAAATCAGGTGCAAAGTTCTGGAAGAGTGTCACTGTTTTTATCGGTGCCAAGTGTAATATGCATCCAGCACCATCTTTACTTGAATACACTATTTGAAAACCACAGTGCCAGTAAAACAGATATGAGATGATCCACGGTGGGCACGGCCTCACCCTGAATGCTGAGGGATTTACGGGTCAAAGCTCCCCCTGGAAATGGGCCACACTGCCACATTGCTTAATGAGATGGTGTCTGGAGAGCTGGAAGAAGGACCTGTGGGAAATTTTGCTTGGAATCTGGAATTTTAAGTCCGACCATGAGTCTCAAAGTTTCAGGAGCTTCTAACTCTGGGGCTCCCACAAAAGAAGGAAGAAAGGCAAAGCTTCCTACATCTCCACGCCACTCCAAACACATTAGCAAGAGGAGAAAAAGACAGAAAAAGGTCAAGTGTTGAGGGATTTGTATGTTTGGGCATCCAGGAAGACAAAAGAGGTCAATACAATGATGTGAGAATCTGGACAGAACTTGGAGACAAAGTTCATCAAGTTTACACAGACCGTGGACCGGGCACGCTCTAAGGGAAAAGGAAGGATTGCCTTCAGGGGCTTCCACAGATTTTTTTTTTTTTAAGATTTTATTTATTTATTTGACAGAGAGATAGACAGAGCCAGAGGGCACAGGCGGAGGGAATGGCAGAGGAAAGGGAGAAGCAGGCTACCCCCGGAGCAGGGAGCCCGATGCGGGGCTCAGTCCCAGGACCGTGGGATCATGACCTGAGCTGAAGTCAGATGCTTAACCATCTGAGCTACCCAGGCGCCCCCACAGATTTTTTTTTAAGCATTGAACACAAATATATTATTCTTCTGAACTTCTGTACATTTGCCTGGTTTGGCCACCAGTTTGCATTCTCTCTCTCTCCTTCTCTCTCCCTCTGTATTTTTAAGAAACACACACACAAAAACAATGCTCACTGACTTGAGTGGGGCTATGATTTGGCAGAACACTTGGGATACCAGTCTGTCTCCTTGGGGAGGAACTTTACAGTTTTGCACCCGAGGGTGGTGGTAGCTTGACTCCTCCCAGGTCTGGCTAGAAGCCACTAAGACCTCCTTACACCTAAAGGAGCCGTACTCTGTTCTGGCTATATCTCATAACATTTCCTCAATCATTTCTGCCTATGGGTTCCCAGCCTGTTCTGAATCGGGACTTCTGACTAAGGTAAATTCTAGGATTTGATCCAGTAAACACAACATCATTTACCCTTTAGTGACCGGTATTGTCAAGATACACAGAAAATACGGTATACAAGTTAAAAACAAACTCTGACATCAGCTGTTGCAATTTCAAGCCCAAGTCCAATAGCATGGTTATTGTGTGATTTTGGGTGACTCGCTTCTCTACTCTAGCTAAACGGTAGATAGCTAACCCTCTCTGTGGCTTTGAGAGAGGGTGTTGGGAGGATATATGTTATGCACATAAAGCACTTGGAAAAGAGCCTGGGATCCAGTAAGCACTGCATAAATGTTTGCTCTTCTTATTGAATCTATTAGTAATGCCACATGGACAGAGAATTAACCAACTCTATCTAGAAGTTTCCCAACTCCATTATTCTTCCACCCAGCCTCTGCTTAAGGCTGTCTGTGTCTACACATATGTGTATGTATGTATACACACAAACACACACACACACACACACATACACACATTTTTTTCTGAGTTTCAGACATAATTGTACATCAACCCAACTTTAAGATCCAGTGCCTAAAAATAGGATCAACTACTTAGCCACAGTAATATAATCACACCCAGGAAAATGTATAATAATTCCATAATATAATCTATCAAAATATGTAAATATCTATATCCACATTTTATCCATAATAATAATTTATACCCAAAGCTAATTTAACATATATAATTATATAATATATAAAAATATATCTGTAATATTTATATCCAAAATATTCATATTTCAATGTCCCTAATTATACCAAGAAGTTTTTTTTATGGCCCTTATTTTCCAAACAGGATTCAGTCAAGATTGATGCATTGCATTTGGAACTTAATGTCTCTGATAACCGCAAAAGGCTCCTCCAAAGTAAAATTTTTAAATACACCTTCCTAACTCAACCTCCTGATGTGGAGAAATTAGGGGACCCCTGGCTCAGATCTCTTTCTGTCTACTTCTGCTGCTCTTTACGCAGCTCAGAAGGACATCTGTTGTGGTTTCTAATGGGTGTATTTCCATTAAATGGAACCTCAATTGAAAACAGTAACCTCAGGAGACCAGTCTCTACCCGTCTCAGTGCTGATGTTACCTGGGAACTTTATAGTCCCTTGTGCCTTCATTATTTCTGTTTTCTTTTTTTATCAACTGTTATTTTGGGGGCCCTCGTTCCCTCTTCCTTTGCCCTGCCCTCCCTTCCATCAGCCTGGCACCTCACATCTCAAAGATGAGAACTGAAATCTGGTACGTTGGCCTGTCTTGTGTTTCTGCACTGGGGGTCGACTTCTTCCAAACCACCAGCCAACGAGACAGGGAGAGACATTATTTTTACTTTCAGATTATTCTAAACTGTACGATGAAGCTATCTGACGGCTCTGTGGACTTCTCTTTAATTGGACGGGTATCGGTGTAAGCCCTGGGTTCTCCAAATTCTTCTGAGCCATTTTAAACGTAAAGTTAGCATTTCCTCTTCCTACTGAGAATGTCCAGGAGCCAACTGGACTGAGACGTCCCAGAGGAAAGAGGGTTTGGTTTGCTCCTTCCCAGAGGGTCACAGTGCTGTCTTTTGACACACTCCACACCCTCATAAAAGCTGTCAGAGACTGCCCAAGAGAAACACCCGTTAAGTATCATGGTTCTTGATTTTTACAACTACTAATAACTTTTCCCTTTGAGTTGGCTCAGAGCTTTGCACATAGTTCAAATAAACAAACAAACCAACAAACCTTATGTCTGTCTTGTCTACAAGTTTGCTGTGGGATCTCAGGGAAGTCACTTAACCTTTCTGAGCGATAGCTTCTTTTTTGTTAGGACAAAAAAAAATAGTATGGGCAGAGAAATCACTAGAGAATAAGGCTCTACGATAACAGTTGAACAGATCTAAAAAGGATTTAATTCGTGACTTCAAATTTTGACCACTTACAGTTACTTCTAATGAGTGAGTTTTCAAACACCGAATTTCCGAAACAAAGTCACTTATCTAACCATATAAAACTTTCCTTAAGGATCAAAGATAACACAAAGAGCTTCAGGGGTTTTTTTGGTTTTGTTTTTGTTTTTTTTCTGTTTTTTCTTTTACAGGAAGCAAGCTGTGGTAAAATAGGAAGAATTTGAAAGGGAATGAAATTTCTCTTTTAAATGCCCTGGAATCATCTTTGTGTGGTCAAAGCAAATGTTTTAATGTAAGTTTTATTGCATCAAGTATATCAATAACACTTAAGCTCTGATCCAAAAGTTCTCCATCATTTTCCCTTCGGGACCTTGAGAACAAGATGATTTATCTAGGTTTTGTCCAATAAAAATATTACCAGCTAAAATGTTTTAGTCCTCGGCTTCTAACACTGCAGAGCCTCTGTCTTGGCTGAATATTCAATTATACCCCTCATTCTTCATAGGTCCTTGGCAAATACTTTCCCACTGTTCTTTTGTGGCAAAATACGAAAGCTTCACCCTGTTTTATAGAGTTCTGCCACCCTTCTGTTGTGTTCTGAAAGAGACAGCAAAGTAGCCCAGTGTTCTGGATGACTCTGAGGGTGTCACCATATGGTGGTTCTACTCCAGCCTTACCCTTCTCACCCCTATTGACATTCCTCACCCCATTCCCCAACCTCAGCAGCTCTTTCTACCATTTGAGAAAAGCTGGGAAGATCTAAACAGACTCTCAGGGTCTAGAAGTTTTAAAAATACGCACAGGGCCTATTTCCTAGATAGAGAACTTGAAACCTTGAGTTCTAAGTGACTGGGCTACTTCCCTCTATTTTCAAAAGCAAAAGAAAATATTTTATCTTAAAACTAAAGTTGACATAAATAACAGTGTTTAGAGAAAACTCTGTGCAAACGTCTAAAGCCAAAGGGACAGGCTGGGTCCTCGCTGAGGTCTGAGAGAGAATTAGGGGAAAGTCAGAGATTTCCTGTCTTTGTAATGAGTTTACTAATTAAATCTTAATTGTAAATCAAGCTGAGCAAAATTTAAATGAAGAACTGGTGCCAGCAGCCAGGTTATTATGGTAGAATTGTTTATAAGGACGGGAAAGTGACTTTCTAAACATCAGATTCCTGTGCGTTAGCCAAGATTTAGAGGAAGTCTCCATGTGGGGAAGCACAGAAAGTAGCAGGATGAGTGACTTGGGCCTTGAGATAATTAAAGGACTCTGACATGTCTCGTGTCCTCTGCCTTCAGTCATGGCCAGATGCTGCGATCTTTTTGTTTTAATGGGCTAGAATAGCCACGTGTGCAGGAACCAGTGTGTTTTCCCCCGTTTTATGACGAACAGTCCAGCCATGTCAGCAGCGACAGATGGGGATGGAAATGGAAATTCTTTTACTTTGTCAACCCCAACCGCTCTCTTGAAAAATAAGCCTTGCAAATATACAGAAGTCCAAGCACACGCAACAAAGCCGACATAATAGGAGAATGGGGGGGGCGGGGAAAGAAGAAGAAAAAGTTTTTATATTTCCTCCTGGTGCTGTTCGGGGGATTTAAAAGGCAGGCTATAAAATAAATAAAAACAAAGTCCCGTGGCTATTTACATGGTTTAGGATAATTTATTTATTATAAGATGAGGGGGGGTGAAGGATCCAAAGGCTCCTATTTTTGCTCTGTTTGTTTACATTCACTAATTCAAATAACTTGCCTTACAGACTTTCATTTTAGAGACACTTATTAATAGCCAACTTTTTTTCTCTAGCCTCTCTAAATACACATTTTGCCATCAAAATGCTCCATTTCCCTCACTGACCATTGAAAATGTGTCTGTGTACCGACTTCCCTGGAAAGTACCCTCATGAGCTAGTGACTTGTCACAGATCGGGAACTACGTGGGAACTATTCTGTCCAAATACTGAAAGCAATTTGTTTCATAGAAGTGATGGCTGATACCCATGGTCCAAAGGTTTGGAGGTTGGTAGCCATGTTCATGAACATAATTCCATCCTGTATTCTTCCCTGCTCTCCAAGGAAACCACTCACAGGAAGGATGGGAAAGATCCTCTATCAGGTAAGAGGTTGAAATGAAAGAGGCAATGCGATTTTATAATATATATAATATAGTATATAATTATCATATAATTTATTCCACTCATCTATGCAATATCTAAAACACAAAATGACCTTCTTATTCCACCAAAAAAAAATTTTTTTTATTTTTCTGCTAGGCCTCCCCTTGGATCAGAGTAAGAGAAGTTGTCTTCAGAACAAATCATGGGACTAGACTCCCTCCCCTTGGTCAAGTGTCATAATCCCTACTCTTGGGTCTCAGCATCAGATGTAGCTGGCTTACAGGAAGTCATAATTCCAACAGGAGCCACATTAAACATGAATGCTACATGTCTCCACTCTTCACAAGGCTATTCCAGGGCTTAAAAGAAGGCACTGGGAGTATAAAATTTATTATTAGTGTTATTGTCATTTTGACCTTTTAATCCAAAAGGAAAGAACCCAAGGAAAGCATCCCCTGGAGGGCTGTATAAAACAAGCTTCTTCCATCTCTAATTTCTTTGAGTCACTTTCTCAATTATCCCCAAAGAGAATTTTAAACTGTCTACTATTTATTTACTCAGTAAACTTAAATTGTTTTTATGGACCTTTTCCAAAACTCCCAGTTGTTGTTCCTTTGTTTTGTTTTTAATAGGAGCCAGAGCCCAACTGGAGATTTACATAATAAAACCTCATTTCATCTTTGAAATCTTTTGAGGCGATTTTGAACTACGGTACCGCTCACATCTCAGAAACACAACTTCTTCTTAGTTTTGCCATCTCCCAGGTAAATGCTATGCTAATTGCAAGGTAAAAATTGGAATGTTTTCAGACTGACGGCTGGTGGGTGCTATAACCGTCAGTGGTTCCTGCAGAAGAGCCTGCCTTGGCCCCTTTGGTTTCTAGAATGTTCTTCAAGGGAGAAAAAGCATAAATCATTTTAAGTTTGGTCACAGGGTCAGAACTTTGGAGCCACCTGATGTGGCTTTTGTCTGGAAGTTGTTGAATGTACTTTCGTGTTTGTTCTTTTTTTTTCCTCCTTGTTTGTTCTTTTAAACTGTTGTCCAGCAAAATCTATTCTTGAGCCTCGCCACCATTACCCATGCCAAGCCAAGAACCAAGCTGGCCTCCCGATGCCTTTCTAGGGAATCAGCCAATTCTAGGAACCCTCAGAGCCATAGATTACTAGAAGGACTAGAGTGAGCTTAGTCTCTGACATTTTGAAAAAGATAAAAGAACGATTTGACTGGCCCAGAGTCGAACTGCACCCTAACACTATAGTCCTACCCAGAATCTGGGTCTTGGTATCACCCCACCAAAGGCCTCGTCCTTAGGCTTTGCTAATGGTCTAGCTTTCGTAAGCTAAAGACAACTTCACAGGATTCACTGGTGTTATGATAGGCATCAGGAAGCCTTCTTTTATTGAAAATGTATTTAGTGTGGGACAGAATCCAATTTCCTACAACATGTAAATTATCTACGCTGAAGTACTTGTACGTATAAACTTATAAGGCCTTCCTTTACCTTTGGGTTAACACAGACGTTGGTGCATGTTAAGGGAATTTAAATATTATTTACTTTAATGCCTTAATTTTACAGGTTAAAAAAAAGAGAGAGAGAAAACAGAAGAAATAGTCTATGTATGGCAGAAACATTTTGACGTTTCCTCCACAATTCCTTACACGATTATGTCCAGAGAGCCCAGAAATTAGGAAGAAGCCATATACATGTTTTCCTTCAATGGCTTAGCCCCAGGGTCAACGGGTGAACGGGGATGGCATGGTAATATTTGACATCTGGTTTCGGGGGGACTTTGTTTCATTGAAAATTGATTTTTTTCCCAATTAGACTTCCATTTTAAAGGCGCCTGGGTGGCTCAGTCGTTAAGCATCTGCCTTCAGCTCAGGTCATGATCCCAGGGTCCTGGGTTGGAGCCCCGCATCGAGCTCCCTGCTCCGCGGGAAGCCTGCTTCTCCCTCTGCCCACTCCCCCTGCTTGTGTTCCTGCTCTCGTTATCTTTCTGTCAAATAAATAGATAAAGTCTTTAAAAAAAACAATGACTTCCATTTTACCTTAGAGATAGATTGCAGGGATGTGAAGTGATCATCTAAGCTGCCCTGAAACGTGCCATTAGTCTGGGGGAAGCGAGATGGTAAGCAAATTCCAGCTTAGCGGCCACAGGTCAGAGATGTTCCAGTGACAAGTTTCACGGTTGAGTGTAACTCTCCGGGGCCGACAGCCACAAGCCCCATGATGTTGCCATCAGGCCGCTCTATCCCTGACAAAGCCGAAGTGTTCGGCCAGGGCCACACCATCTAATTTGATTTCAGAGAAAATCCCAAGAAGTTTTAGAAAGCCCCAAACTTGTTTTCTCTCTCTCTTGTTTTTCTTCCTTTCTTTTTTTGCTTGCAAACAAGGAAATCATTGCTTTGGAAAGCCAGGGTCCATTTGGTTTGTGGGTTTGTCCCCCCAAGGACTGCCAGAGATCCCATTTTCCGCATAAGCCTGAGCTTTACAGCTTGTGGATTCTGTAGCTTATTTAAGTATATATACGGGAGGTGTGCAAGAGGGAGAAACGTGTGGGAGCAAAGCTCTCCCACTTTCGGTAACCAGAGGGAGGCAATGACAGAGGGTAAGTGGATTTGGAGGCACTTTTCAGCGGACGACAAAGAGCTTGTGGCACCGATACTCCTCCAGGTCTAGCTCCTGAGTCCCAGAGCTGGCTGCCGTCCAGCTGCACCCTTCATCACCTCGGCAGTATAGGATCAGGCCACGGCAAGCTGTGGACAGCTGGTGGAGAGCCACTGAGAAAGATAATAACCAATTCTCCACTAGCAAACTGCACAAGAGCCAGGAATGCTGTGTCTCGTCATTCCCATGTCCCCAGAACCTAGAACAGGGCCTGACCTCTGTTTACTATATATTGAATGACAGAAGAGTTGCAATATTTGGGAGAAGTGTGAAGCCAAGAATCAATTCCAGAAATATTCTCTCGGTATCTATTAGTAGCAACATACTAAAACTCGCAAGAGACATAAATATAAAAAACAAACAAACAAAAAAAAACCTGAGTGGCAAGTGGCATGGCATGATGACAAGATTGTGGCTTTGAAGACAGACAGGGTCATCTTCCCAGGGTGATCTGTACAGGACTCCGTGACTGGGGAAGTCACTTCATCTCACCCACCTCATTTATTTGATCCGTAAAATGTGATTAAGAAATGTATCCACCAGGGCACCTGGCTGGCTTAGTTGGTGAAGCGTTTGCCTTCAGCTCAGTCATGATCCCAGGGTTCTGGGACGGAGTCCCACGTCGGGCTCCCGGCTTGGCAGGGAATCTGCGGCTCCCTCTTGCTCTGCCCCTCCCACTCATGCCCTCTCGCTCTCAAATAAATAAAATCTTAAAAAAGAAAAGAAAGAAATGTACCCATCTCCCAGAGTTATTGGGGGGACTAATCGAAAGCAAAGTGCTTAACGCAGTTCTTGGCATATAGCAGGTATTCAGTGAACAGTATTTTGAGGGGGGGGAAGGGAATGAAAAATTTTAGTTTACTAAAAAAAAAAGCAATAGCATAAACATAGAGAAAAATGGGCAGCCTCACTGGTGACGTTCTACATATTTTTTCCATTTATTGAGATATAACTGACATATGACATTGTAGCAGTTTAAGGTGCACTGTGGTGATTTTGATATATGTACATATTGCAAATGATTACTACAATAAGGTTAGTTAACACACTCATCATGTCACGTACTTCCCTTTTTTGGCAGTGAGAACTTTTAAAAATCTACTCTCTTAGCAACTTTAAATATACAATACAATATTGTCAACCACAGTCACCATACCACTGGGTATACTACACACCCAGAACTTATTCATCTTATAACTAGAATTTTGTACCTTTGACCACCTTCACCCATTTCCCCACCCCTGACAACCATTCTACTGTTTCTGTGACTTTCATTTTGGGTTTTGTTTTGTTTTGTTTTGTTTAGATTCACATGTACGTGTGGCCATGCAGTGTATGTCTTTCTCTGTCTCATTTATGTCACTTAGTATAAAGCCCTCGAGTGTCATCCATGCGGTCACAAATGACAGGATTTCCTTCTTTTTGCAGCTGAATAATATCCTGTCATATGTATACACCACATTTTCTTTATCCACTCATCTGTCAGTGGACACAGCGTGGTTCCATGTCTGGTGAACACTACTTTCTCCCTTCCTACAGGATTTGTAATCCCTGCCCTCCAAGAAGTCAGCATCTGACTCGGGACACAGAAACATAAAAATGAACTAAGCTTTTATTACCTTACTAAAATTTCTATTTAGAATGACGTTTGGGGTGCTTTAGAGCAGTGGTCAACAAGCCTTTTCTGTAGAGGACCAGACACTAAAAATAAGTAAATAAAGTTGTAGGCTTCGGTAGTAGCCAGGCACATTCTGTTGCAAATACTCAACTCTAACGTTATAATGTAAAAGCAGCCAGAGTGAGGGAACAGATGGGGCTGGGTTCCAACGTGGTAGTTTGCTAGAGCTGCTATAGCAGAAGACCACGGACAAAGGGGGACTGAAACAACAGAAATACATTATCTCACAGTCCCTGAGCCTGCAAGTCCAAGATCAAGGCGTCGGCAGGGCTGGTTTCCTCTGAGGCTCCTCTCCTTGGCTCTGGACGGTCGGTTGCCCATGCTCTGTGCCCTCCCCTGGGCTTTCTTCCGTGCATGGGTGCTGTGGCATCTCTGTGGATCCAGTTCCCTCTGTTCATAAAGACACCAGTCAGTTTGGATTAGGGCCCACCCTCAAGGTCTAACTGTAACTTCATCACCTCTTTCAAGGTCATGTCTCCGAAGCCCATCACCATCTAAGGCACTGGGAGTTAGGACTTCAACACACGGATTTGGGGAGAGGCACAATGCAACCTATAACATCCAGTAAAGCTTCATTTGCAAACAAACAAACAAACAAAAACAAAACAAAACAAAACTAAACAACAACAACAAAAACAGGCAGTGGGCTAGATTTGGGCCCCAGGGCCCTCGTTTCCTGACTCCTGGTATAGAATATTCAGTCTAGCTCCTTCATTTTATAGAGGAGAAAATTGAAGTCAGAAGAAGTCAAATGACATGCCCAAGCCCTCCCTGTGGTGTGAGTAGAAGCCAGCAGGACGCCCTTGCCACCAGCCCAGAAGCTCCGACAACCACATTCCAGGCAGCGCAAGGCCACCTCCAGTCAGTGGGGAGGGGGAGGGCCCTGTGGGACGTGGGTGATGATGAGGGCGGCGGGAGTGGAGCAGAGAAGACTGGGGCTGATGACACCTCTCAGACTAGGTGTCATGAGGAAACAGCGTTCGCATTGACTTGAGGGCAGGAAGGGCTTCCTGCAGGTCATCTCTACTCCGCCTTCAGATCCATTGCCGTCTGCAATCATCCTCATCACCTGCCCTCCCACAGCCCCGTGGGTCTCCTCCAGTTCAAAGCTCCCTCCTCCTTCCTCTACCCTCTACTCCGTGAACTCCTGTTTGGGAACCTCTCTCCATCAGTGATCAGCTCTCCCTCCCTCTCTCTTCTCCACCTTCCACCACTTCCTCCTTTGGAATGTTTCAGCTCCACGGGTAAAAATATTCAAGGGTCTCCCATCTTAAAACACCCCTCCTCGATCCTAAGCCTCCCCCTTAGAACACACTTCTTAACCGATGGGATTCTGGCTCCCACCCCCAACTTTCCACTAAAATCAGACTCACTGGGGTCAGCCATGATTCTTTTGTTGCTAAAGCTAATGGCCACCCTGGGTTCTTATCTTGTTTTCTCTCTCTCTTCAGCACTTAACACCCTGGGCCGCTCCTCCTTTTCACCCTTCCCCCTTTCTCTTCTGTAGTTTCACTCGTCCCTGATTTTCCTTCTTCCCCACTGGCCACACGTTCCCAGGTTCCTCTGCCTCCGGCGCTGGCAACTGAGCTCCTTGAAATTGGGAATGTTTCCTCTCGCCATCACCTCTGGTTAACCAGCATCAATAGCAGATCCTGGCACACTTTCATAAGCATTCAATAATTAGTTGCTAGGTCCTCAGTGGGAGCCCTCCAGATCCTGTCTGTGGCCCCCATCTCTCCCACTCTGGAGAACTCCATGGACAATCATGTTCCCTTTTCATTTCTTCTCAGATGCTGATCTCCAACCTCGAGCTGTCTCTTAATGTCCACATGTCCAGGTATTGGTATGTTTGACCAACATACATCTTCTGTTAAATATAAGCCTCTCCCATTGCTTACAAGACGTTCTGTTCTGTTATGGGTTGAACTGTGTTCCCCCAAAAGGAACTGAAAACTTATACTGAAGTCCTAACCACTGGTATCTATGAATATGACTTTTTTAGGAAATAGGGTCTTTACAGATACAATCAACTTAAGATGAAGTCATTGGGGGGGGGTTCCTAATCCAGCACAACTGGTGTCTTTCTAAGAAGGGGGGATGTGGCACACAGACCCACAAGGGGAGTGCTGAGGGAGGATGGGCATGTGACGAGGGAGGCAGAGACTAGAGCGATGCTGTCACTGGCCGAGGAGCCTGGGCCCACCAGGAGCTGGGAGAGGCAAGGAAGAATCCTTCCCTACAGGTTTCACAGGAGCCAACCCTGCCAACACCTTGATTTCAGACTTTAGGCTCCACAACTGCAAGACAACACATTTCTGTTGTTTGAGGCTACCCATTTTGTGGTCGTTTGTGATGGCCGTCCTAGCAAACTAACATACTCTCGTTCTGGAAATCAAAGTCAGACAGAAAGAAGGACAGAAGAAAGGAGAGGAGAGGAGAGGAGAGGAAAGGAGAGGAAGAGAGAGAGAAAGAAAAAAGAAAGAAAAAGAAAACGGAAAGAAAATGTGTGTCTGTTTGTCCGAACTTCACTTCTCACTATTCCCCATCTTGACTCGGTCCCATAAAAATGTCAAAAACCTGTATGTATGCCAATCTTCATTTACTCTTGCATTTTTACAAGTATTTGGTTTGATCAGTCAAGACCCAGTTCAAATCCTGCCTCCAAAATGCACTCGTTACTGTGGTCAGTGTTTACAGAATGTACCCAATGGATGTCCAATTTCTTTCCATGAAACCAGGGGCTCCTGTTCCACGGAACTCCGACTTCTCTCTCCTCACCTCCCGAAGACTCCAGGCCCCTTAAAGGCAGTAGAAGACGGATTCACACTTCCTTTTGCACCTTCCATGGTGACATTTAGGCATTTAGTGAACAAAGGGAACAGAGGGTGCAGGGAGTTGAGATTTGGAAGTAGGAGCAGTTGGTTCTGCTTTCCTTCTTAGAATCTATTTATTGAGCACTTACTATGTACTAGGCATACATGTTCAACGCATTATCTTGGTTAATCTTCACAAACTTCTTGGTAAGTGGGTCAATTACTTTTATCCCTATTTTACAGATGAGCAGACAATGGCTTTGGAGCAGCTCATCACTGGTCCTTGTCAGGAGTAGAGATAGGGTATAGAGCCCCTGACCGGCTCTAAACCCTGCATTGTTAGGACTTGCTGCTTTCCTTGGTGGTTCCAGATTATTAGAGGAGAGAAGCAGAATGAAGGTTGCCCTCTGCCCCTTCCCTCACCCCATTTATAGGACACAAGTTGGTCATTGCTAAGGAGGTGAGGTCACTACTAATGTGATTGGTGGCTCATGCCAAAAGTTTGTCTCTGAACTATTGTTTGAAAAGTGTTCTCCAAGACTTGGTTTAGTCATCAAGCAGAAGCTTCTGTGATTCTGGAAGGCTCCTGGGGATGCTAGGGTGGTAAGCAGTCGCAAGAGTCACTCACCAAATGCCTGGCCCCGGGTGGACCACGCTTACCCAGGTAACTACTGATCCTGTCTTAAAGATTTCTAAGCATAAGATCCCAAAGTCTGCTTCAGAAGCCAAACCCAGTGCTACATTGCATCCGCCATGAGGAACTCCTTCTTAATATACCCGGAATAATTAGTATGTAGTATGTCGTGGCGGATGTTTAGACTAGAAAACCAGTTACAAAGGGCAACGTGGAAGGTGTTCTGGGAGCCTCAAAATCAGAAATTCTATCATTGCAATACAGAGTTCATATGCAATAGAAAAAAAAATGCGGAATTCCCGCTTGGAGTTGGTTTGTTGTTGCTGTTGTTTTATTTCCCCATACTTGCCTTATGACAGATCTTGGGATATAGACTTGAGCTCTTTGTGTTCCTGTCAGGGTCTGACACAGTACTGTGTTCATTAATTTAAGCACTTTTGGCTGTAAATCAGTGGTTACCAGGGACGAGGAGGAGTAGAAATGGGGAGACGTTCCTCAAAGGTACAAAGTTGCAGTTATGGAGGGTGAATACATCTAGAGATCTAAAGTAGAGTATGGTGACTGTAGTTGATAATACCGTGCTCAGTACTGGAAATTGGCTAAGAGTAGATTTCCAGTACCGTGCTCAATACTGGAAATTGGCTAAGAGTAGATTTCAGGGGCTCTCATCACACACAGAAAAATGGTAACTCTATGAGGACATGCCATGTTCACTAGCTTGATGGTAGTAATCGTTTCGCTGAGTATATGGATATCACATCTTCTGTTTCCACCTTAAATACATGCAGTCTATTGAAAAATAAAATAAAAAATAAACACATGTTAAGTAGTGATTTCTATATCCTGTAACTTCCTTTTTAAAGTCAATAATCATAGTTAGCAGTCTCCAAATAACAAAAAGTTTATTATGTGATTAGAGATGGTTGGCTATCTTGTATCCCTGTTGCAAATTCAATGAGAAGAGATGGAAAATTAGGTTTCAAACATAAAGAATTTTCTCCAGTGATGTTGGTTAACAAACAAGAATGGCATTTGAGCATCTCATTCTAGATATCCATCGCTAATCAAAATCCTTAAGATGCTGACTCTATTAAATTCCCCAGGCTGCCACCTCTCCTCACGTCCTATACATTAGCCACAATATCTGTTTTCTCAGAAAACCTGGAAAGCCAGACCTCTGATTCTCTGTTAGGAGAGTTCCATGTGTCCTTCAGGGACCATCTCAAATGTCACCTCCTCCATGAAGCCTTCCGTCATTTCCCACTCTCATCCCCCACTAACAAAGCACCTCTCCTTTCTCCAAGAGCGTCTTGCTTAGATCGCTTTTTCAACATATAATTATTGGTCTCTTATTTATAGTTATGAGCAGTTTTGTTTTCTGAGCTGTGAACCATTTGTGCACAGTTTTCTCACCTTGCTATCTGCAGCACCAACCACATCCCTGACACACAACAGATACTCAGTATTTGTCAAGTGAATCAATAAACCCATTCCAGGCTCATTCCTAGCACTTAGCTCTGCAGAACAGACTTCTCAGTGAATGTGACCAGATTGAATGAATGTTATTTTATGTAACTGAGTAGAGATAAGGCTTGGTTTTCTCTTCAAGGGTTAAGAAAAGAAGGTTTGATCCATTGAAACCAGGGAGAAAAGCATTCAGGGGTCACATAGGAAGGCAGTGAGCAGTCCAGGAGCAATCTCATCCTCCGTTGTTTCCAAACCACACGAGAACAGGTTTCTGAACCCCATGGTTAAATGGGTGGGCCAGGCAGCATTTGGTTCCCAGAGCCACGTGCGGGACGGGAACGTGCATGGACAGTCCCCAGCGCTTAGCCTGAAGAAAGTACCAGATCCGGGCCTGAATCATGCCTTCCTACAGCTGGAAGGGGCTTCTCACAGAGTCTTTTAAAGAGTTCTCATGAAGCTCATGTCTCTGAACAAGCACATTAATGCTAGTGCCGTTTTGTGGCCACAAACAAGAAACTGCAAGGAAAAAAAATGAAAAATGGAACAGAGCTGGGAAATTGGGCCTTGCAAGAGCTGTGGCTAGAACTTAACCACATGTTAATCTACCTGCTTCTAGGGCAGTGTAGACTGGATCTTATAAAACTATAGATAACTGCATTGTAAGTCATGTTGGCAACCAGACCAACTTTTCAAAAGCTTTGCTCTTATGTTCATTCTAGCCGATAGTTCATTTTAACATGAAAAACTCACCTATTTCCACATTGAAACGGATGGGCTTGTAATTTCTGCCTCTAAAGGGGTAGGTACCAAAGGATCTTCAATTAGATGAGCCTGGGCAGTGAAAAAATATTGAAAGCTAAGCTTAAAATAACTCCCCAAGCTTCGATTTAAAGAGATGTCATAAATTACCTACTAATAAAATTATAGTGGTAAAGGATGTATAATATTAAATCAAATAAACTAAGGTTTTAAAATTTTTAATAGTTAATTACGTAAATGTTTATGGTTCCATTACACTTTTAAAAATTTAAGTACTGAAATCAGAAGTTCTCCTGGGCCTAAACTTGTTTATTTTTCTTCCAAAATGAGAAAAAAAAAAAAAGGTAAAGGGAGGAGGAAAAGAAATATTTTTTAGTTTTGCTTATGAAGCTAATTTGGCTTTGGTCTTGATAATGAGTTCCAATGAGCAGGATTTTAGGGTGATTTTTCTTCTACACCCCTTATGGTCCCCAGAGGAAATAGGGTTGGGGATTTGATTTTATATTCCCTCAAAACATGCCCACCTTACAAGTTTATCACCAACTTGCTGGAAATTATGAGAGAGTATTTTTGGTTGACAGTGCATTACCGAGGTGGTTTGCCCAGTTTCCAGAAGAAAGGCAGAGAAAATAGGCTAAAATTATCCTAAGCATTGTGGGTCTCCAGAAGCAACTTTTTCTTTCTTTTTTTTTTTCTTTTTCTCATGGTTTAGTAAAACTGAACAATTACAGTCGATGTTACTGGTGTCTCCAGAAGAAGAAACAATGGATGCAAACAAATTTGGGTTTTCCATGAAGGACTTCGTGCATCCCGATGGCTGAGAGGTGGGGAGTGACCAGCTTCTGCTTAGGCACGGGAATGCTGGAGAGTGTGTTCCCAGATTGGCTACCTCCCTCTGCTCCCTACAGTCACAAATGACCTACTAATTGCCAGAGCTAAGGGACACTTTTCAGTCCTTATCTTATATAACATTTGGTGGCATGTGGCCACATCTTCCTCCTCGAAACTCTGGTCCTCTTTCTGGCTTCTCCCTCTGGCCACTCTTCCTGCTGTGGCCCTGCCACTCGTTTGGCAAGCACACTCGTCGGGCATCCACCAGGTGCAGGAAACTGTGCTAGAAGTTGGGATTCAAAGACCAAGAAGATGTACTCTCCACGCTAAAGGGAACTACAGAATTGGTGACTATTGTTTATTGAGACCTCACTACACACGACACTGGATATTCTGACTCCGAAGTCTTTACTCCTTCCACTCCACAGCGTTGCATGTCTGCCTCAGGATCACCTTCATTTCTCTTGCCTTCTCTCTTTATTCTTCTTTTTCTTAAGGATTTTATTTATGTATTTGAGAGAGAGAGAGAGCACAAGCAGAGGAAGCAGCAGAAGGAGAGGGAGAGGCAGACTCCCCACCGTGCAGTGAGCCCAATGCGGGACTCTATCCCAGGAACCTGAGATCATGACCTGAGCTGAAGGTGGATGATTAACCTACTGAGCCACCCAGGTGCCCCTCTTTACCCTTTTTTGACTATCTCATCAGCATCTGGGATTTACTCATGGGGTAAGGTGGGTAGAACTAAAGATAAGGCTTAAGTCTACAGTAAGATTCAGCACTCATTTTACAGGAGAAAATGAATACACATATATTGAATATAAATATTTTTCAAAAAGGCACAGGATACCAGCAGGTAAGCTGGTGCATTAAGCACAGTGTCTATTGTCTTTTTCTGTCTGAGGGTAACTGGGCAACTGCTATATAGTTTCTGCCTATGTTCTAAGAAGAGGATTTCATTTAACTCAATATCAGGGTTGAAAGCAAAAGAGTATGTGTGATGCGGGACATTTCATCACCACTCCCAGCAACTTTTGAGTGAGACCAATAAGCAGCCAAACCAAAGAAACAATTATGCAGCCCTCCCCAGCACAAAGAATGAGATACAGATCTGCTTACGGGCTCCGAAAATGCAAAGGGACAGAGGATCCTCTGGGTAGACTGTCCCAGGCAAGACTTCCTGCTTCAGGCAAGACTTGAGAGTACTGAGTACTTCCAGACTCCCTCATGGACTCAGCTTCTTGCATAACACTGTTCTGCTGGGAGGGAGAAATTCCTCTCTGACTCCTGCAAGTGATCAACTTATGCCCTAAAGCCTGAAATGTGATTACCCCTTAATCATTATCTTAGTTTACAAGCCACACTTGGTATCAGTGACTAGTCAGCAATTTTTTTCATGCTTTCAAAATATTACGTACACGAGCTGGCTATACCCATGTAGTCAAAGCCTCATGCCAATAATTTAGGTTTCATTTAGGGGTAGAACATTTTCCTGGAGACCTTGTTTACAGTAAGGTACTCTGTGGTGAGGCTTTCTCATTGTCTCATGAGAGATCTCTTTGGCCCGCTGTAAAAGAACGGTTGAAAAAAATAGATCAATAATTAAAGACACAAAAAAATTGTATCCTGAGCTTTGCAAATGGCTTCTCAAAGAAAAAGATAACAGCTATGCTAAAGTGGGAAGCTGGCCTATTCCTGAACATATATTTACACACCAGTGCATTGGGTACTGAAGTGTGTTGTGGGTGTGTCTGTGTGTGTGTGTGTGTGTGTGTGTGTCTCAAGCTGTGATGGGGAGGTGAGAAAGAGGGACTTAATTATGCAAATCAGTGTTTGTCAACATCTGAAAAAGAGGTCTAGATTAACCTCATAACCTCAAAACGGCCTAAATTAAAATAAACAAACAACTTTTTTCAGTACTACTTCGGGTCTTTCGAGGAAGTCATAGAAAGACCTGGTGCCCATAAATATGTAGAACATGAATCTCCTCCCCCACTTCTCTAGGGGATGAGGTAGTCCAGACAAGGAACTTGTCTGAATAATTTAAATAACATAGGAAAATTATTTTAAAGTAGTTTAGGAGAGAAACCCTTCCACATACCTCTTAAACAGTGCACTCTAGATTACTTGAAAACTTTACTAGAAAACATATTATTCTATGAAGTGGCTTTCCTATCTTTCCTATCTGCTACCCACATGATAAATTCTGAAGAACCTCACTTTAGGTTGGAAGTTGGCAAACTGCGGCCCTCGGGGCACATCCTCCTGCTGCCTAACTTTATAAATAAAGTTTTATTAGAACACAGGGCATACCCATTCATTCTGGGAGCCATTGTTCCTGGCTGCTTTCGGGCTATAGCAGCAGAGATGAGTCATGGCAAGAGATCATCCTACGGACCACCAAGCTGAAAATATTTATTGCCTGACCCTTTACAGAAAAAGTTTGCAGACCTCTGCTTTAGTTGTTACTTTTTGCTGTGAGTGCCTCTCAGAGTGCTTTGTCCCCCTTGTGTTCACGTGGAAACAAAGATCCACACTTTTTAAACTTCCCACCAGTGAGTGTGGACTAAGAACTAAAGTGTTGCCATTTGAAGTGTTCTGCTACGGTTTCTGCAGCCCCCCAGACGCCTTTGTGGATTCCAGGCAAGGCTTTCCTCCAGTTGCTTGAGGAGAGTCAACATCTGACCTTGGATAACATGATCAAAGGTAATATGAAAAAGTGGCCAGAGGCCTGGCCGATGTAAAATGGCAGAGGGTAATGAAGGTTTAAATGTAAAAGAGGTCCATCCAGAGAACAACGGAGTAGGGAAGGAGCACAGGTGATAAGCTGAAATCATTCTACAAGACTGGTTTTGCCCTACAGAGGCAATTACCAACTACCCCTGTCTATGGTGCCGCATAAGAATTAGAGTGAATGTATTTGTGAAGCACTCGGCAAACATTCACACGTACATACATGCATCTCCCCACACACGTAAGGAACCCTCATCCCCTGACATACGAAGTAAGAATAACACCCCTCTGTCCTCTTAAAAGTTCTTATACAAACACAAGCTCATTTGTGGTTCACTGAGTGTGAAACAATTACTCCCACAAACAGACAAACAGAAAGCAAAAATAGCCTGGTCTATTTTTCAGTTTGTGGTCTCTTCTGCGTTTCAATACAAAGGGAGAGTTAACAAACTGAATGACTACATTACAGCTGAAGAAGATGGGGAAGCCAGATAACCTGCTTGAGTGTTTCTCTCTGACAGCCATTACAACACAGGTACCTAGAAATATACTTGGGTCTGTTTTCAGGACACTGGTATTGTCTGAATTAGAACCCTTAGCTCCAGGGCCTGGGGGAAACTAACATGTGCTCCAGAGGAATGGGGTGGCAGCCCCGGGGGGGGGGGGGGGGAGAGCGGCGGTGGGAGGGGGGACGGTGCCTGGTCTCTGCAGCTCCCCGGTGGCTAAATCATGGGACCCGCTTTACTTCGAACATTCTCAGATCACCGGAGAGCAGCTCCGAGGACACCCTGAGAGACACATGAAGATTGCTATTATGTTTCCTGCTACTTAAAACTTTGTAGCTTGGGATGCCAAAGAGGAAGAAAGAAGCTTATCTATCCAGCTATTCTGGATTCTAGGGTAATTTGCTCTTCTTATTGCTGTATATCAAGAAGGTAGAGAATTCAAAGGCTGTCACTTATTTCACTAATGGAATTAAAAATGCATGTGGTCCAGAGCAGTGATCAATGCCTTGCTAGTTGTGATGGATTATGGTTAGGTTTAAATAGTATGACCTTTAATTACCTGGAAAAATGCAATTTTCCAATGTCTTTGCTGTTTTTGTTGTGATTTCCCACACAAAAACAATCTGTCATGTGCTATTTTTATTTAGCTTAAATAAATTTAGTGCTTGAAAGGTGCTGGGTTAGCCCTAGAGAGAGAGTCTTTATTCCTTTAGTCCTTTGGTATTAAATACTTTTAGAACACTTTGGGTTTTATTTTATTTTTTCTGAGCTCCATGCAATCAATTCATTGGATTATTTTTAATAATGTCCTTTTACAGTGGCTATTGTTATTCTTATTTTTTAGATAATAACCCTGAAACATAAAAGGTGAGGGATGGGACCTGGGTCATAAACGGTTAATGACTAGTTCGTTCTAGCTCTCAGCTCTGCCTGGATTCCCCCCCCCCCCACTGCTGCCATTGGGGTAGGGTGGCTGAAGAGTGTTCCCACGGAATTCAAGAAGAAACATTCAGTGACAGATTCACAAATGATATCAATCAGCTTATAGTCGATAAAAAGGTAAGAGAAGCTAATGTTCAACATTTGATGAAATCCAAAACTACAAATGTGACTCACCCAAAAAACATCTACGTGAGACTGATAATGGGAAGAAAAAGGCCAGTAATAGTCTTAGAAGAAGAAGAAGAAGAAGTCGTCTTGTGATTTGGCTGCTTGTTGAAAAACAAATAACCGATGATGTTAAAACACATACATATAAAGGGGGAAAAAAATTAGACCCCTGCCTCAGAAGGACACTTATTCTAACAACCAAAGTGAAACAGACTATTTTCCTCTGGAGGCATCTCTCCGCCCAGATATCTTGGGCTCAACAATATCCCTTATCACAAAAATGTGTTTTCTTCTTATCTGAGTAATCTGCAGATTCAACATCAATAGGGCAAATAATTTGAGTTGACTTTCCAACACAAGGTAAGTCTTCGAAGATTTCATCTACAAAAATTCTACCAGTCACTACAACTGGGCATATGTGCTTAATTACTTCAGCTGTAATGTAAATGTCATTAATTACAACTATGTAGGAAAAGGTGGAGCTGGAGCCCGAGAAGGGGAAGAAGAAGAGAAAAAAGGAAAAAAGGAGACGGGAGAAAAAGAATTTAACTCTAATTTTAATTTGCATTTCTTATTAAGGCCTTCATGCTTCTTAACTATTTTCATAATTTTTAAATTTGTATCATTTACCCATTTATGTAGAGATCTCACTGTTCTCCAGATCAATTTGTGCATGGAATGTTACATGCTGGGATTCATTATATTTGACTACAGTAGTTGTAAATGTCTTTACAACTCATTGTTTATCCTATAATTTTGTTTCTCTAAAAAGATTGTGATCATGAGAATCTTATTTATTTATTTCAATGCTATGTAGTCAAATTCTGTCTTTTCTATAGCAAATTTCCCCACAACTTTTAACTGTACAACATTCTCCTCCATTTAGAAATTCCATAATTAGTCATGTACATTTTCTTCTTGGGAGTCTTGACAGAGTGCTCCTGGAAAGCTCCTGAAATAAAGCCTACTTCTATCATTATGTCTAAGACAACCTGTGCACTTTGAATGTCGAAGTGAAACACAGAAAGATAGACACTTTTATATAAGTCAGTCAGAGAAAAACATGTATCATATGATCTCACTGATATGAGGAATTCTTAATCTCGGGAAACAAACTGAGGGTTGCTGGAGTGGTGGGGGGTGGGAGGGATGGGGTGGCTGGGTGATAGACCTTGGGGAGGGTATGTGCTATGGTGAGCGCCGTGAATTGTGCAAGACTGTTGAATCACAGATCTGTACCTCTGAAACAAATAATGCAACATATGTTAAGGAAAAAGAAGAAGAAGAAGAAAATAGCAGGAGGGGAAGAATGAAAGGGAGTAAATCGGAGGGGGAGACGAACCATGAGAAACAATGGACTCTGAGAAACAAACTGAGGGTTCTAGAGGGGAGGGGGGTGGGGGGATGGGTTAGCCTGGTGATGGGTATTAAAGAGGGCACGTTCTGCGTGGAGTACTGGGTGTTATGCACAAACAATGAATCATGGAACACTACATCCAAAACTAATGATGTAATATATGGTGATTAACATAACAATAAAAAAATTAAAAAAAAAGATAGACACTTTTTATCTATCTTTTATCTTTAATGAGTAAGAACTTCTCAGAGGTGCCTAAAAGTATATGGCAGTTATACATCGATTACAAACAAACAAACAGACTTCTCAGCCACAAACACACATATTCTCATTTAAAAAGGCTCATCAAGAAAAGACAGTGGAACTGATGATCTAGGTCACGTCTCTAGGTTTGACAACTGTCCCTTTCAACCCCTCTGGAAACTTTCATACTACTTTGGAAAATACATTCTCTCTGATCCAGAAGGATCTTCTCAAATGGCATTCTATATTTAAATGGGGGAGGTGCTCAAATAAAAATATACCTCAAGAAATTGATCCCCCGACCTAGAATTTTCAAATGGGGGGGTCTCTGCAGTAGAGAGACCCCCAACACCCTTCCTGCTCTACCACCTGACTCGGGAACCACTTGGGTGGCCTTTTAACTATAACCCCTTGACCCTGAGAGAATCCAAGGGTTTCAACCCCATCACTTATTTGGCCTTCAAAGTCATTTTCAATCTGACTCATTCCCTGCGTCCGAAGTCTGATGCTTCTGATTTGATGAGGTGGTCAATGTTTCCAAGGAGCCACACAAAGGATGCCTCAACACACGTCTCCGGAAAAAAATTCCTTCCTGGTCTGGGACCTCACCAGCCCTGCCAAAGAAACACAGACTGAAGTCCCATTGGAACTTCACTGGACTTCCTCCGAGAAAAGCAAAGAACGTCGAAAATGACGTGAGACTCACAAAGGAAGGGTTTTTTTTTTTTTTTCTTTTCCCCCGTTGAGAAATTCTATACAAAACAACACATGAATAAGATTTCACAGGGAGGTTTTCCTAACTGTCCGGTACAATTTCTTACTGATCTTCCAAACGGGAGGAGTGTTTTGTGCTTTGTGCCTTGGCAAATGTAGACACTTCAATCATCATTTCATCTGAAACTAGAATCGGGTATTTTGCCAGAAGAAAGGGGCAAAAATACAATGTTTGGTATTTATTGTGGCGGGTACACAATCAATACTTGAAGTTGAAAGGAAAGAGTGTTGAAGGGGAAGGGGCAAGAGTTAGGAGAGAAAGAAAGCGGACAGGAAGTAAGGAAGGAAAGCAGAGAGGAAGGGAGGGAGGGAGGAAGTGAGGGAGAGAGGGAAGAAGGAAAGAAGAAAGGAAAGGAAGGGGTGGAGGGAAGCAAAGGGTGGAGAGAGAATATTCTGCATGGGCTTTATTTCTAGTTGAGTAAAAATAGACCCTAGATTTATAAATCTGATTTTCCTCCCTTAAAGAAATAACAAGATGGAAACCCCATATGCTTTATCTCTCGGGTTCTTTATTTCATCGACAAATCCCCCACAAATGACAAAATCCAGACCCAATATATGGCTTCATGTGTATATGCTATATAACAAAAAAATAAACAAAATCAATATACTCAAAATACTCTCCTTCCAATAATCATAACAAAAATAAATGTGGTTTTTTCCTCCCCACTAAGACAATGGCCTGTGCTTTTTTTATGGCCATCTACTTAAATTGAATATTAGTACCTCAGGGGTGGACCACTCATAAGGAGAGAGTCTCATCCTGGGGCTGGTCTGCTGATGCCATTTCTCAGTAACTACATCAGGGAGGGCCTTCAAGAAGACATCACATTGAATACCTTGCCAAAAAAAGTTTTCTTTTTCATCCATTTATTTTTAGTAGTGCAGCTGGGAAATCACATGACTGACTAAGTAGGCTATTGGACTCTAAAGCAGGAAAAATAAATAAATAAAAGCACCTGAGTGCCTATTTTATTAAGATCCCACAGTTCGAGAACGAACATCCAGCAGAAATGTCATGTCCTCAAGATGTCTCGCCTGTCACACGGGGCCGAAGAGCGTATCTCTACGCATCCCACCGCTGATACGCTGTGTAGACCAGGCAGATCACATGCGTGTTCTGTGTCTAAGTTCCCGCTGACAAAAGAGAGGTGGGAGCCCATCCCTTCTCCTCTCCCGTGAAGTTGTTCTTAAGATCCGAATAAAATTTAAGACATATAAATGCTGAAGAAGTTTCACGTGTTCCAGACTTTTTTTGTGGGAGGTAAGGGAGGTGACAGAGGAAGGGGGTCAGTGAGTTGTCTGGCTCTGAAAAGTTGACAGATGCCCTTCCAGCCTTAACCTTGTTTCTCTGCTGACTCTCCTCCCCTGCATCTCTGTTCCCCGCCCCCCACCACCACCGCCTCACTGGTGGTAAAAGTGAGAAACTAGTAGTTTCCACCAAATTCATCAAATTATTTGAGTATGGTTTCAGGGTGTTTTATAGATAATAGCAATCCCAGAAAAGCACTGGTTAAGAAAACATTTTCAAGCATAGCTCTGCTTCTCATCTCCACACATCCAATTTGATGCATTGAGGCATAACCCAGAAAATGGTTGATGTGTGTCTGGAAAAAAAAAAAAAAAAGATGATCATAGGGAACCAACATAAGTTCACCAAGAGCAAACTCAGTTTCCTCTTTCGTTAGCACAAAACACTGACTAGGATTTCAGACCTTCCAGAAAATATCTTTGAAGGCAATATGGAGAAATTAGGCTACATTTATACAAATAGGTGGTCTTACTTACCCCAAAAGTGCCCATTCACCAACCCGGTGATATGTCTTAGAAATCTCTATGTGTACACAGTTTTTATTAGTATTTTATTTTATTATTTAAGTGAAACTATCTAAAGAAATGTATTAAATTTGAAGAATCTCTGTGAATAAGAAAATGAGCTGTTAACATTGAGGATTACAGTCAAGAGTCTTCTGCTATCAAACTTTCAATCATATTTATTTATTTGGAATTGAGTATTTGTCATTCTCTTACATTTTTACTATCTTTTCCTTACATAAGACTGTGTATACAATGGCACTCTCTGAAGAGTTAAGACCTATTTAAAAATAAAGTATTATGGAATCATTCACTAAATATATTTTTTTAAGATTTTATTTATTTATTTGAGAGAGAAAGAGAGAGAGCACAATCAGGGAGGAGGGGCAGATGGAGAAGCAGACTCCCTGCTGAGGGAGGAGCCTGACACAGAACTCGATCCCAGGACCCTTGGATCATGACCTGAGCTAAAGGCAGACGCTTAACTGACTGAGCCACCCAGGTGCCCCTCACTAAAATGCCTACTGGATATACAAAGTCAAATAAGAAATGCCAGCAAGTTGCTTACAGTGTAATGTGTCACAATACGGCGAGTACCTAGTATGCACCAGAATGTACCAGATTGTTTATTAGGCACGTTACCTTCATCATATATCATTTAATCCTCGCAACCTCAAGAGGTAGGTATTTTATTATTTCTACTTTATAGAGGAGAAAATTAAAGTTCAGAGAGGTTAAATAACTTACCTAAGTCATCCAGCTAATACATAGCAGAGCTAAGTTTAAACTCAAGGTTTTGACTCCAAAATGTATCCTTCTATTTACTTTGCTATAATCTCAACCAGCTGGCATCATCTGGAATCATATTTGTTCTAACCAGTTCTTTGTTCTAATAAGTTACTTGCCCTAGTGTTGAAAATAAAAGACTTAAAATTTCAAGGCAAACATTAAGCAGATTAAGAAATTGAAATACCACTTAATAATATATAACATACAGGAACTGTGAGCATATGGATCATTTCTAGTCTTCTCAGAGTGGATCTAGTTTTGCCCTATATTGCTATTTTAAGGATGTGGAAGAAAGTCCCAACGATGGCTGTGTAAAGCAACCTTTGAAATTGTTCAATCCTCGTACTTAAGCGGTTTTGAACCTCAGCACATAGGATCCCAGTTCTTTGGTTGAACAAAACTCTATTTATCTCCCCATTTACTACAGACCCGGTTCTGGGAGGAAATCAGGTTAATGGCTTTGGCATCATGCTCAACCATGGTTTGACAGTGGAAGCCCAGCACCAGGTGTGTGTGGTCTCAAGAGCCACCTGGACAAAGTAGCTTTCCACGTCCACAAGCTTTCGATGTCAAGTGAATGTTGCTAAGAAATCCACGAGATGAAACAAAAAAAAGCACTCCCATCCTTTGGACTCAAGAAGAGGTTTACTTTGAGAAATGGATACCATAAAATTTAAGAGTTTCTAGAAGGGAGGGGGGATGGCGAATTCTGGTTTCTAAGAATTTGCCTCCTGTTGTCAGTAATTTATATATTTATTTAATATTCAATATTAACTTTTAAACCTTCCTTCATCAGGTAGAAGAGTTCTTATTTTCATTAAAGACCCTTCTCCCTTGCTTTCAGGGCAGTTCAGCTGGAAAGTTGAGTTAGAAGTAGTTCTATGACTTGAAAGTTTGCAAACACAAAGTGTTTTCCTATGAATTAATGGTAGGCTGGTCTTTGGAAATGGCATGAGACTAAACTTTTTAGCCGAAATGTTTAACATCTTGTGCTAAGAAAATGTCTCCTGATATTTACTGCTTAATGATTTTTTTAAAGCATAAGAGTACTTAAGGAGATGTAGTTTTAAATTATTAAAGGATAACTCAAGAAATGTTGCATACCGGTCTTTATTCCAACAGTTGAGCATCTAGCTACAGGCTGAGTCTATCTGGAATGTTTTCAGATTTCTCAAGCAGGTCATGCTTACCAGGAATCAAATTGAAATCCCCTCCATGGACAGTGGGTTCCTAATGTTATGGATCATGAAAGGACGGGGTCAAGCATCTGGTTGTGGGTCAAAGGTGAATCCGTGGCAGAATTTGGATGAAAGAGATTATCCAACGATCTGGACTCATGGCATTGGGTCAGTTCCAATTGAGGCTTCATGTCTCACAAACTTTAAAAAGATTCTTTTCTTATATAATAATAGTAATTCTGAAGTCAGAAGACTGAATTAGAAATCCTCCCTCATATTATTATAGTGAACTAATTAAGTTGTTAATTGGTCTCAGTTATATTGTGGGGGAATAGTGTAATTTTCTTAAATTCAGCCTGGCTAATTATAAATGGATGGTTCCAAAACACCTTAAGTACCTTCTCACTCACACCAACTCATTACAGTGAAAATGACCTTGAGGATCTGCAACAGATGGCCCGGCTTTGCTGCGCTCCCCACCGGCTCCTGGCTTCGTCACCATTTTCTCAAGCGAGGAAGCGTCTCGGGGCTCCCACCGCTCCCGCTGGAGCAGCAAAAACTGCAGCCAACCCCATGTGGGGGCTCCTCGGATTCTCGGCCTCGCACATCATTAAGCAAATTGTCAGCTAAGGTTTAATTACAGCCCTTTTATGACTGCTGGTGATGTAAGAGGCGCAGTGGGCACACCTTGTTTTTTCCAAGCTCGGCTGTGTTTGTAGTGCTGGCGGTTGGGGCCAAAGCATTTTTCATCTTGCACAAACGGAGCTAATTTATGTGGGAACCCAGACCCTTCGGTGTTGTTTGCACTGCATCAATTTGCAGAGTCTAATGAGCCCTTTTTAAATGATGGAAAAACCCTCCTCGGCTGCATTACTGAATACCCTTTTAAAGGCTGCCACAGAAAACAAAGATGCTTAACCAGAAAAGAAACCAGGCTCACCTTCCCCTAATTTACTGCCTAACCCAAGAAAATGATGCTCAGGCATCATCATCACTGGGAGAATGAGCCCCTTATGGCTGATGGTCTCTAGTTGGGCCTATCTTTGGTGAAGCGAATCCCCATTAACTAATCTGGGAGGGACTGTTAAGAGTCTGAGGGATTCTGTTGTTTATCTTCTGGTTAATAAAGATTTTATGTACCCAGTGGATTATGCAAGCCAACCCTCTGGAAAGACTGTGTGTGGCGCTTGTTGAAATGCATAACCAATTAAGATATCTCCAATGACTTTATGAACTTTGAGTGCAAAGAGGCAAAGGGCAAACTCCCTAGTCAGTGTCGCCCTAATGGCATACAAGGAGGGAATCAACCATCTCTAAGGACAGAGAGAGGCTGGTGTATCGTAGCCCAGTAAAAGCTATGGAAATAAAATGTGAGTCAGGCTACTAGAAACCAAGCGACGGGTTGGTGGCAAGAGGAGATAAAGCTTTAACAATAGTGATTTTATGAACTAGACACTATGTTAGGGGTTAATACCTATGCTTATCTTAGATTTTCTTCTAAACTTTCCTACTGATATCAAAATTATACGTGGGCTCTGTGTTCATTCCAATATGCTGGTTTCAATGGTACTCCGTTGTCTTTAAAAAAATATTTTATTTATACATCTCTCAAAAAAGAAACCTTCAAAAATCTTGCTCAAAGTCAAAGCAGTGTGAATTTTCCCGGAGCTAAAACTAGGTAGAGGGATATGATAGCCTTATGTGGTTGGCTTTTGTGATCAAGAATGTTGGTCAAGAAAATTTGGAATTACTTGATTCGATCGCTGGAAAAGCCTTGCCTACCTCTCCTATTTCCCTTTGTTCTTCACAGTAAAATCCCACAGAGGCTATTCAAAAGTATACCTGTGGAATGGGATTAAACTCATCCATCTTGCTCTGTTTACAGAGGAGAAGAGAAGTTAACTCACTTGGAAGCTCGAAAACTTGCCTCACGAGATTTCAGACCAAGACAGACTTCTCAGACTCACCAACCCTGGAATTCAGCGTAAGCTAAAAATGCCTTGAGATGGGGGCAATATACCTAAGTTAATTTAAAAAAAAAAAAAAAAGGAAGATTTTAGCTTCCATCGTAAGTGCCATACTAGCATTTCAAAGTATCACATCTACGTGATGAGGCCACGATTCGCACACAGAGGGTCAGGTGACGCCTGGCTCCTGACTTTGGCTCCAACGATGGCACAGATTAGCTCCAGAGTCTGGCTTTCACACAGGAAGTAAAAAATCACCAAGCTGCAGCAGCTGACAAAAAGCCCTTTTCTTAAGCCAATGCTAGAAGTCCCCACGAAACTACAGTTCTTCCTCATTTCAAAACCTTCTTACGAAACCAAAGACAAGAGAAGGACAAAAAGGTCATTTAGAGGAACATAAAACTGGAAAAACCACCACTGATGCAATGTACCTCCTAAACTAAACACAAAACGCATGGTGTTGAAAGTATTTTAATTATTTTTTTTTTTAAGGTAACGACCTTGCCCCAGCACACTGAAAGAAGTTTAAACATGAATGCTTTTTTCTAGAAAAAAAGACTTGTTTTCAAATGGGATTGATCTGAGTCATCTTCAGCCACCCCCACCCCCCTCCCCCAATCTGCTGTCAGGGGAAACTTGCTAGAAAATTCTGCAGCAGTAAACATTTTAAACTAGAATCGGGGAAGGGGACAGAGGCGAACGGTTCCTACCACTGTAAGAAGGACGGTTCTCCTCCAGTATAATGCAATTTATATCAAATTGTTCTCATCGTCCTGGGAAAACTTTAGCCAGCTTGATTTGATGGAGATTTTTTTTTTTTTTTTTTTTTTGGTAATCTTTCTCTGTTCTATGTATTCACTAGGCCAGAAGTGACACACAAGGGTGCTGATATTGAGACACAGGACCACAGTATTGCTGACGATAGTTTCACGTGTGAGATGGATCGTGAGCATTTTCCAGCCTGGACTTGCCAAACTCTAGGGGTAAACTTCAGATAAGCATCTGAGCTCTCGGGTGTTTAACTGAACCGAACCTCCCAACCTTTTTGAGGTTTGCCGATGACTAGTAATTATATTGTCATTTAACAAAAGTATCTGCATTAAACCAGAGATGTTACATTAATGGTTAAGTTCACATCCATTAAAAACACCGTGCATCTATGGAGCACGCAGGGGTCTCCATGATGTGTGGACAGGGATGGAAACTAATGTAAGGTGGACACCATAAATCAATGTCTAAATACTACCTGTCAGGTTTGGAAGTTATGCTAATGCAGGAAGTTTTACTTCTTTCCAGGGTATCGAGGTCGGAGGAGGAGGGACAGATCTGTAACTTAACTGGAAACGTTGAGGAAAACCCCCCAAAGAATAAGAGAGTCAACATACAAATCTTGAAGAAAGTGATTATATCTCAGTCGGGATTTTAATCAGCCACTTCTAAGGTAAATGCCAAATTCTTGGGTTTCCAGAAGAGGCAGCAGAAGGATGGAGGATTCATCCCTAGGATCTAAAGCCCTTTCTTCGAAGTGCTTCTCATTTTGACTAACACGTACATGGGGGTAGAAAGTAATTTGTCAGTTTTCTCACTCGTAAACTAAGCAAGTGAATGTATAAACCTTTAACTACTTCCTAGGAGACTCTGGTAACAAGCACAATTTAATACCCAAGATCTTTTTACATTTCTTATACGTATATGATTATTTTCCCCCAGGATTATATGATGGTAATTGGCTATATGCTAAAAGTCAAAGTAAGCATTTTTAATGGATGTAGAATAAATTTGAAGGTAACATAAATAATGTATCGGTGAAAAAGTCACAGGAGAAAACGTTCAGTGCTTTCTTAAAGGGAGAGAGATTGGTTGTAAGTGGTTGATGTCTCCCTGGCCGAGATCAGAGCTCCTCCCCCAAAAAGACAGAATAGATACATGAAATGCAACCTGGGATGAAGACCCCAAACTTTCGGATAATATGAAAGTGGGCGGCAGCTTTCAGGATCTGAGACAACAGAGGTGCAGCCACAGAGCGACTCAGAAACATCACAAATCACAAGCCCAGTCAAACTCGGATTCGAATCAAAGCAGAAGTCAAACATTTTTTTTAAAGAACCACATTAAGACAAGTCAGATGGAACTCAGGGGGAACAGGGGAGACAAGCTCTCCGAGCTTTGTTGCCTCAGAAGAAGACCTGCTCCTGGGGGTTAGGACCAGGTTGTCCTGCAAGGAAGGACCTGAAAGTTACTCTTCCCCAGTTGTTGGTCCAGCACCCACCCCTGACATTCGGGGCTCGGCGGCTCTGCCCTGACATTGTCTCTGAAGTCCAGGGCTAGAAGGAGGAATGCCAGCTCTCTAATGGTCTTGGGAAGTTTGGGGTTTGTCTTTGCAAGAGTTATTAAGTCTGTGTGCCAAAACCCCTAGGGTCGTTAGTCATCCTCAGGCCAGGTTCTGGTCCTATCACGCTCCCTCTTCAGGACCCTGAAGTGTCTCCCTACTACCACCTAATCAAGTCCTGCTCGTCTGTGAGCTAACCTGTGTCCCTGGCCCCTGTCTCTGACACGTGTTCTGCTTTCTAGTAAACTCGAACGTTTGCTCTGCTTCACCTGCCTGCGCTCTGTGGCGTCTGGGTCCCATGTCATTGCACACGTTAGTCCCTGTGCCTGGAATGTCCCTATCCTTCACACCTACCCCCCACTGAGCCCCAAGGCTTGCTCAGACACACCTGTCAGATGCTGTATCTCCCTCCATTCCATATGCCATAAGTTTTTTTTAATTTATTTTTTTATTTTTTTTATTATTAGGTTATGTTAATCATCATACATTACATCATTAGTTTTTGATGTAGTGTTCCATGATTCATTGTTTGCGTATAACACCCAAGGCTCCATGCAGAACGTGCCCTCTTTAATGCCCATCACCAGGCTAACCCATGCCCCTACCCCCCTCCCCTCTAGAACCCTCAGTTTGTTTCTCAGAGTCCGTCGTCTCTCATGGTTCGTCTCCCCGTCTGACTTACTCACCTTCATTCTTCCCCTCCTGCTATCTTCTTCTTCTTCTTTTTTTTTTAACATATAATGTATCATTTGTTTCAGAGGTACAGATCTGTGATTCAACAGTCTTGCACAATTCACAGCGCTCACCATAGCACATACCCTCCCCAATGCCTATCACCGAGCCACCCCATCCCTCCCACCCCCCACCACTCCAGCAACCCTCAGTTGGTTTCCTGAGATTAAAAATTCCTCATATCAGTGAGGTCATATGATACATGTCTTTCTCTGATTGACTTATTTCGCTCAGCATAATACCCTCCAGTTCCAACCACGTCATTGCAAATGGCAAGATCTCATTCCTTTTGATGGCTGCATAATATTCCATTGTGTGTGTGTGTGTGTGTGTGTGTGTGTGTGTGTGTGTGTGTGTGTGTGTGTATACACCACATCTTCTTTATCCATTCATCTGTCGATGGACATCTTGGCTCTTTCCATAGTTTGACTATTGTGGACATTGCTGCTATAAACATCGGGGTGCACATACCCCTTCGGATCCCTACATTTGTATCTTTGGGGTAAATATCCAGTAGTGCAATTGCTGGATCGTATGGTAGCTCTATTTTCAACTGTTTGAGGAACATCCATACTGTTTTCCAGAGTGGCTGCACCGGCTTGCATTCCCACCAACAGTGTAGGAGGGTTCCCCTTTCTCCGCATCCCCGCCAACATCTGTCGTTTCCTGACTTGTTAGTTTTAGCCATTCTGACTGGTGTGAGGTGGTATCTCATTGAGGTTTTGATTTGGATTTCCCTGATGCCGAGCGATGTTGAGCACTTTTTCTTGTGTCTGTTGGCCGTTTGGATGTCTCCTTTGGAAAAATGTCTGTTCATGTCTTCTGCCCATTTCTTTGATTAGATCATTTGTTCTTTGGGTGTTGAGTTTAACAGGTTCTTTATAAATTTTGGATACTAGCCCTTTATCTGATATGCCATTTGCAAATATCTTCTCCCATTCTGTCGGTTGCCTTTTGGTTTTGTGGACTGTTTCTTTTGCTGTGCAAAAGCTTTTTATCTTGACGAAGTCCCAATAGTTTATTTTTGCCCTGGCTTCCCGTGCCTTTGGGGATGTTTCTAGGAAGAAGTTGCTGTGACTGAGGTCGAAGAGGTTGCTGCCTGTGTTCTCCTCCTGGATTTTGATGGACTCCTGTCTTACGTTTAGGTCTTTCAACCATTTGGAGTCTATTTTTGTGTGTGATGTAAGGAAATGGTCCAGTTTCATTCTTCTGCATGTGGCTGTCCCATTTTCCCAACACCATTTGTTGAAGAGACTGTCTTTTTGCCATTGGACATTCTTTCCTGCTTTGTCGCAGATGAGTTGACCATAGAGTTCAGGGTCCATTTCTGGACTCTCTATTCTGTTCCATTGATCTATGTGTCTGTTTTTGTGCCAGTCCCATACTGTCTTGATGATAACAGCTTTGTAATAGAGCTGGAAGTCCGGAATTGTGATGCCGCCAGCTTTGCTTTTCTTTTTCAACATTCCTCTGGCTTTTCGGGGTCTTTTCCGGTTCCATACAAATTTTAGGATTATTTGTTCCATTTCTTTGAAAAAAGTGGATGGTATTTTGATGGGGATTGCATTGAATGTGTAGATTGCTCTAGGTAGCATGGACATCTTCACAATATTTGTTCTTCCAATCCATGAGCATGGAACGTTTTTCCATTTCTTTGTGTCTTCTTCAATTTCTTTCATAAGTATTTTATAGTTTTCTGAGTACAGATTCTTTGCCTCCCTGGTTAGATTTATTCCTAGGTATCTTATGGTTTTGGGTGCAATTGTAAATGGGATCGACTCCTTAATTTCTCTTTCTTCTGTCTTGTTGTTGGTGTATAGGAATGCCACTGATTTCTGTGCATTGATTTTATATCCTGCCACTTTACTGAATTCCTGTATGAGTTCTAGCAGTTTTGGGGTGGAGTCTTTTGGGTTTTCCACATAAAGCGTCATATCATCTGCCATAGGTTTTAAGAACCCTGTCTGCCGATTGGCCCCAGCATACTGAAGGAAATTTTAAACTGCAATGTATCGAGGAAAACACTGGTCTTCAAATAAGATTAATCCGGGTCATCTTCCTTGTTTTGTCAGATAATCTCCAATAAAGGAAATCCTTTCTGTAGATAGAGCTGTCTAATTCATCTTCATATGTCTCTGTGTTGTTGGCAACTAAATGGTTGCCACCACACTTTAAAGTGGTCAAATTTTAGTGCCATTTTATTTTTTCACTTGGGGATGCCAAAACGGTGAAAAGGAGGTGTTCCATATTACTAAATGCGATGATGACCTTCAGTTCAGTTGCACCGAGAGTGACGTCTGACAAATGATCTGGTTGATTAGATTTGCACAGTGCTTGCTTTACAGATATCTACAAGTCCGGGGGTGGGCAGTGAAGGAGGCGGGACAGATTCAAGGAGAACACCCATGTCTTAAGAACCAGATCCCCAGAGTCTCCATTTCTGGCATTAGTAGCCTGATACCCCAACACACTTGACAATAAAACCTATTGTGATTCCAGTCAGCAGGGGGTGGAGGAAATTTGAAAATCTGTCTAGAAATGCAGGAAGCGATGTAACCAAAGCTTGAAATACTCCAAACAGTGTTGTTTTTAAAAAATAGGAACGGTTGGGTTAATTCCAGTAATACTACATAAAACTGATTTAAAGCAGAAAGCAAGGTATGATTCAACTCCGGCAAATCACCTTGTGTACCCAGCTAGGATAAAAAAAAAAAAAAAAGATTTATAATTGAATTTAACAAGTACATCAAAAACAGACGTTGTTATGAGGAGAAATGTTAAGAAGTTAGATTTGCAGATCGCTTTGGACTATTTTTTTTCTTCCCAACTCTAAGCATATTCTTTTGACAAGTTAACCCTGGTGTTTGGTCTGAAAGGGTTTTATTGTTGCCTCTATTGTTACTAAGATAACATTCCAATCCAAAGATCATATTTACAAAGCAAAATATTAGCACATATGCCATAATTTGCTCGGAGGATATTTTTATCCTGTTTCTTTTTTTTTAAAGATTTTATTTATTTATTTGAGACAGAGAGAATGAGAGAGAGAGAGAGAGCACATGAGAGGAGGGAGGGTCCGAGGGAGAAGCAGGCTCCCCGCCGAGCAGGGAGCCCGATGCGGGGCTCGATCCCGGGACTCCAGGATCATGACCTGAGCCGAAGGCAGTCGCTTAACCAACTGAGCCACCCCGGCACCCTATCCCGTTTCTTTAAAGTGATACATTTTTGGAGATCTTGAAATCACTGAGTCTCTTTTGATTGGGTCAATCAGCCCAAATTAAAATATCCATTCTATTTTTTTAAAAAGGAGAGGGAGAGAGTCATTCAAGAGTACGCTCAAATGGGAAAAACTAAAAAGGCTCCATAAACCACTGGCCTCATCAATCACATACTTAGTGTAGAAAAGGAGGGCTACCTCAGGAATGGAGTAATCTTTAAGTCATTTCTAGTCTTGGAATAGGAAAAGCTAGGGCCAAGGAAGACTTGATCTCTCAGCAACAAGAACAACAAAAAAAGTCTTCTTTTTCTTAACTTAGGAGAAATGTGGAAATACTAGAGAATATCCAGAAGAGAATGACAAAAACAGCTCGTAAGATTAGAGCAGAATATCTTTAATGGCAAACTGAGAATATCTTCAGTCGGAAGAAAAGATAATTAAGGCCTATATTAGGACCTCCATAATTTTTTCATGGAATCAATGTATACAAAGAATGAGTTCAGAGTTCAGAGGTGGTTATCATGAAAAAAAAAGGTAAAGTTAGAGCATGATGAACACGACTCCTCCTTTGGGAGAGAAGAAAATAAATGAATGAAATGAGCATAGATTTCAGCAGGAAGAAACTAAGAGAAGTAAAGGCAGTACTTATGGAAGAATTATGAGGTTCTAAATAGCTTGCTGAAGAAACTCATGAAACATTCTTTTCTGGGAGTCTCCTGAAACAGTATTTTCTAGTTCTGCAGTATTCAAACACCAGATAAACTCTGGCTCTTCGGCCCCTAAAACCATGTTTTAGTTAAGAAGAAGACTGATGTGAGGGCGCCTGGGTGGCTCAGTTGGTTGGGCGACTGCCTTCGGCTCGGGTCATGATCCTGGAGTCCCGGGATCGAGTCCCGCATCGGGCTTCCTGCTCGGCAGGGAGTCTGCTTCTCCCTCTGACCCTCTTCCCTCCCGTGCTTTCTATCTCTCATTCTCTCTCTCTCTCTGAAATAAATAAATAAAATTTTAAAAAAATAAAAAATTAAAAAATTAAAAAAAAAAAAAAAGAAGAAGAAGACTGATGTGAAAAAGAAGGAAATATCAGCATAGAATACTGGTGGGGGGAGGATCAATGAAGTAAGAATCAGAAATCTGAGCTTTTATCCGGGTTCTGACTGTAACCATTTCTGTGATTTAGAAAGACACTTAGTGTCTTCTGCAGTCACATCTGTATCTATAAATGTCTGCCTTTAACAGAGATACCATGAAAGAGCCAGTGCCATCCAAAGAGTATAAGATTGTTATTGCTATTGCTTGTAGAACAATTATTATGAACATCATCAAAATGTAGCTAACTTCTGTTGCTAATGGCATGTGAGGCCAGGCAGTCTGAAAGTTTCCCTGGCTACAGTGCAGCTCAGTCCTTGATAGATGATAAGAAACGTACTTTGTAATGGACGGCTGGGCTTGAATGCAGGACACAGAACTCTCCAAACAAATAAACAAAATAGTAATAATGAGCTGAAACCAAACATGGAAATAGAAAGCTAGGTTGCCCTGGGAATGAATTCTCATGCCAGTTCTGGGAATTGGGTAATAAGCCTGAGGCCCTTTCTGGAGGTGGGAGAACTTGAGTTGAGATGCCACGTTTCTGGGAGGATGCAAATACAGCTAACATAGTCCAATTTCTTCCTGGCTCCTGATGATAGTGAACTTAAGTTCTCCATGAAGGAGAAAGCATCCCTAGTTTAGGCCATTGGGATTTCCCTGATTAAGAGAAAGCAAATATGAGCTCCCAATCGATAATTGCCAGACACACATAAAAATGAACCACCATAAATGAGAGCAGAAACAACAAAATCAGATTGAGGCTTAGATTTAGGTTTAGATGTAGAATCAGGTTTAGGTCTGCAGATATTGGAACAAAGAGACAAAATATGAAATAACTGAGTGAAACTCTTAAAGAATTTGAAGTTTTTTTTTAAGTTAGCAAAAGTGAAAAAAAAAGAGAGAGATTGTCAAAATAAAACGACCAGACAAGTGTGCAAATGAGCCAAATAGAATTTTAGAAGTGAAAAACATGGTTAAAATTATGATATTGTTGGTTGAGCTAACAAGCATATCAGACACCACTGAAGAGGGAATTTAGTAAACAGGGTGACATATTGAAGACATTAACCAAAATGAAGAAATCTTAAAAGAGAAGCTCAGAAAAATGGAGGATACCATGAAAAGGTCTCCTGTAAATCTAAGTCCAACACGAGAAGGAAAGGCAAAAACGGAGGTTAGGCGCTATCCCAAGGGATAATGATTGAGGCTGTTTGAGAAGATGAAAGACATGAATCCCAGAACTCAGTGTCGAACAGCCAAACAAATACAAAAAGAAGAGATGAATCATCGCAAAACTGCGGAACGGCACAGATAAAGAACAACCCTTTAAAAAAGTGACAGTAGACTTCATGACAACAGAGAGGACCAGAACACAGTGGAGCCCTCACCTCCAACTGTTAAGGGAGGCCAGCTAGTCACCTGGAGTTTTGCAGTCAGCAAAACTCTCTTTCAAGGACAAAAGCAAAATAAAGGTATTTTTAAGTACACAAAACCTGAAATGGTTTACCACCAAAGACTTTCACTAAAACAGTGCCATCCAGACATTCTAGACTGAAAAATGACATAACCCACGTGCCAGCAACTGAAACAAAAATTCACAAGACAAGACTTCATCTTATTAGGCAACTATGGTGCATTCAGATTTCTTAAATTCTATTTTGCCTCCACTTTTTTAAAAAAATGAATAAGGAAAACAAACGGTTAAAAAAAACACATAGAGAAAGGAATAGAAAAGAAAGGACAAGTAGAAAGCATAAAGTAAGACGGTAGAACTGTAATTTTCCAAAAGTGACTCAAGAAGAAATAAGAAACCAGAATTGTCAGTTAGAGAAGCTGAATCAGTCATTTGAAAGAGTCCCATAAAGCAGAAAAAAAAAAAAAAAAACACAACAAAAACCACCAGATCAGACAGATTTATAGGTGAATTCTAACAAATTTTCAAGGAAGAGAACATTGAACACTTACCAAAACTCTTCAGAGAAGAGGAAATAAGTGAGCAGCCTCCTCCCACAATTCTACCAAGCGAGTATATCTTTGAAAAATAAAAACAAGACAAGGAGAGTGTGACAAGGCAGTTATAGAATTATCAATACTGAAAAGCCATCCTGGTGCACCATGCCAAGAAAAAGAATGAAAAGGGAAGAATTGTAAAACATACAACTGATGTGAGTGTCTACATAGAGAACCAAACCAAACCAAAGTTTCGACCGATGAAGATTAGAATTAATAAAAGAATTAACAAAGTGGCTACAGGTCAGATCAATATGTAAAATTCAATTGTATTTCTATCCGAAAGGAACATTATATATAAAAACTCACACCTAGGAATAAATCCAACAAAAGAACTGCAAGATTTTCATGGGGAAAAAAAAATTAAACTTGAATGACATGCATTTAAAAAGACATTAAAAAAAAAAAGAGAGAGAGAGGTCCATGGAGAGGAATAGCATCAAGATATTAATTGGTCCTGGGCGCCTGGGTGGCTCAGTCGTTAAGCGTCTGCCTTCGGCTCAGGTCATGATCCCAGGGTCCTGGGATTGAGTCCCGCATCGGGCTCCCTGCTCCGCGGGAAGCCTGCTTCTCCCTCTGCTTCTCTCTCTCTCCCTCTCTCTCTCCCTCTGTCCCTCTCATGAATAAATAAATAAAATCTTTCAAAAAAAAGATATTAATTGGTCCTGAACTGATCATTAGATTCAATGTAATTTTCAAGCAAATTTAAACATCATTTTTCAAGGAATATGGTAAGTTGTTTGTAAAATGTATAAGAAAAAGGAAAGAACTGAGAATATCCAAAACATGATTTAAAAAAAAAAAAAAAAACAGAAAAGGGTAAGGCACTTTTGATATCAGATATTGAGATCCATTATAAAAAAATAGCAATTCAGTCTGACTGCTCTTGGTGTGGAGATAAGTTGATCAACGAAAGAGAACAGAAACCCCAGAAACAGACAAATGTATACATAAAAACTTGTTATATGGGTCAAGTGGCATTGCAATCCACTGGAGAAAAGATTATAAATAAAAGATTAATTCAGTACATGAAACTGACCTAAATATTTATGCATGTATAAAATGTCAAACATATTCCATACCTCTCATCGGTCATGAAAATAAATTCCTGTTAGATTACAAGCTTAACTAAGAAAGGCAAAAATTCAATCAGTAGGAAGTCTAGGAAAAATATTCTTACGATTCAAAATTGGGAAGTTTCCTTAAACATACCCCGTCCCCCCAAAAAAAAGCAAAGAAAAAGCCCACTAACTGCAAAAAAGAAAAATATATATTCCATTTTAAAAGTGAAAAGAGAAGCTACAAACTTAGAAAGGAATTTCTTGCAAAAAAAAAAAAATTAGAATCAACAGGTGTTTTGAAATCCAGAATATATAAAGAACTCCAAAACACGGGAGAAAAAGATGAACAGCCGAATGAATGAAATGGTCAAAAGATAGAAATAGTCACACCAGAAGAAAGACCAATAGACAACCTGATTAGTAAGCAGGGTGATGCAAAACTGGACCACGATGATATGTTATTTTTACATCTATCAGGCTGGCAAAAATTAAGAAAATAATAGAAAATACAGAGCATTACTATGAACTCAGACACTGTTCCAAGTGTATAACTATATATAGCAAAGAAATGACAAAATGCTTTGGGAAAAGAGAGAGAGCTGTATGGGGTCAGGAAGAAGCATAGGTAATCTGCTCCTAAGGAGATGTATTTTAATTTTTATGCTTCATACTTATATTAGGTTACTATTCATCCAAATAACACATAATCAACACTTGTTTAAACGCCTATATGTTTATTTCATGGTGTTAAATAATCTGCTCTTAAAACATACTAACACATGCATGATTTCAAAATTGCAATTTTGACTTGCATTGAATATCGTGAACTCGTAATACAATAACTCAATAAAAAGAGAAAATAATGACCAGAGGTTTAGAAATAAATTCACAACCTTTCAACTCAAGGAATCTGATAAGCGATATATTTAGGAGTACAGAATTTTCAATGTGGGGTGTAAAATATAAGGATCCTTCCCGCGCATTTAGAACAAACACGTTTTGTGAACCATTTCTGTTATAGAGGCTAGTTGCTCCTCTGTTCTAAGTTAGTGAACAATATTTAGTTATTTTGAACTATAAGTCCAGTCATTTTACTACTTGCCCTTAGGAACATTCAAAGTCTCCCTATGTTTGTGTTTATGAAACACGTAGTAACTGTTTTCCACTCAGGTGGAGGATTCGACTATTCAACTCACATCCGCACCAGTCAATCAGGGCTGCTTGGCAAATAGCAGATAAGTTTCTGAGCAGAATGAAGAATTTCAGGAGATAGAGAAATCACGATTTGGATGAGAAACCACTGACTCAACATAATTAACTCAAACTATGTGAGAATCAAGATATCACATTTCTAAAACAGATCGCGTAAAGCTGCTCCCAGATTGCAAGCTTACGGCGTACCTATATGGAGGATTCTTAGTCTAAAACCCATAAGATAAATTTAACTGGGACCCAGGGCTTCTTGGAATGCAGGTATTCTGTGATGGCAAAGCAACTACAGTGATGTCCATTGACAGCTTCCCTGTCTCCCTCCATGAGACAGAGAGGCAGGAAGGATGTGCATGGGTAACCTGCTGACCAGTCAGTGTGGAGTGAACGTTTCCTACCCTCTCACGTTCTCTTTCATTTTTAGTGATTTGAACATTTTTCCCCCTCTGCCTAGGGGCACTCTCCACAACCCATTGCAAGGTCAAAATCCCTGCTCAAAAATTAAAGTTCACACCCTGCCCCCCTCCCCTTCAGGGATTGTCACAGAATGATCCTGTGGTGGCCTCTGTGTGCACCATCAGATACCTCCTCAAGACTGAAGAATGTACCCCCAGCTGCTGAGAGCAATGTTGCAGACCTTCTCTTTGGCAATAGCACTGCTGAAGAGGACCTCCCATACAAGGCCACGATCTTGTCCCAAATCTGTGGTTCAGAGCTCCCTATGGGTGTGGCTGAGGCACCACCTCACTTCCTCCCACCCTTGCCCCCTTGGCCTAATCCTGCGTCCTTCCCTCCCTCGTGGATGTGGGTCCTGAAAGCACCCCACAGTAAATTTCCAGCACATTATTATCCATCTCAGAGGTGATTCCTCACATCACTCCACATGGCTTTTCAAAGTCTGGCATAAGTACCCCTCCTACAAATGTCATTAGTTCCTTACATTTACCAGTTACTGTGCTCATATTTTAACTGCCAATTGCTCCCTCTGTCTCCTTATCAAAACCATAAGCTTCTTAAAAGCAGGAAGCATACCTCATTTACCTTTGTATCCCCAAGACCAAGAGCATATTAGATGCTCGAGAAATACTTTTGAAAGAATATATCTATTAATGAAAGGGTTAATATTTATGCTTTGGGAAATATACCGTTTAGGGCAAGGCTTATTGCTATAACAATGAAACCCTGAATTACAGTCACCTAACACAACAGACCAGGTATTGGCCAACTTTTTGGATGAAGGACCAGAGAGTAAATATTGTAGTCGCTGAGGGTGATACAGTCTCCGTTGCAACCACTTTGCTATTAGAGTACAAAATCAGCCATAGACAATTAATAAACAAATGGGTGTACCGTGTGTTCCAGTAAAACTTTACTTACAAAAATAAGTAGAGGGCCAGATTTCTATCTCACCTCCTCGCAAGAGTTGATCAATTCTTGCTCATGTCATATTCAATGCAGTGTCATTGGTTAGTGGGCATCTTTCCCCCTTGTGGTAACTTGGAGGGTCATGTTGCTTCAGTTCTGTGGCTCTACCTTTCCCTGGTGCCTAAAGTCCTCTCTTTCCAGCTGTTGGCAAGGGAAAAAGAAACAGCTGCTTCCTAAAATCTTTGCCCTGGAAATTAAACACGGAACTGCCACTGGTATCTCATTTCCAAGAACTCACTGCATAAGCCACAGCTGATGCAAGGGGTCTAGCAAATGTAACCTCTGGCAAAGCAACAACCTCCCTCAACCATCACTCTATATTACCGAGGAAAACATGAATTTGTGGTGGGAGTTAGCTGTCTTATGACAGGAGGGCAATTTCTCTGTTTTAATAAAATAGTCCAAAGTGAATATTTCTATCCTCTCGTCTGTTTTTGTTCTAAGAAATTGTACAGTTTTTGTGAAATATATTACTCATTCATTTGTGTATTCTTTCATGGAGACACAGTGATGAGTCCAAGACACATGAACCCACCCTGCTCCTAGGGAATAATGTTGTCCAAATAAATCCAATAATCACACCAGTGTGAACCACCACAGAGATAAGAGCAGTGGTAACCAACTTTAGTTTTGGTTTTGTGCTTACCCAAGAGGGTATCATAATGAAACACATTTCAGAAAGACCACTTTGCCTCCACTGTTGAGAATAGCTTGGAGACTGCGCAGAGTCCAGTTAGGGGGACATTATAAAAGTCTATGATAGAGGTGAAGAGATAATAAGGTGGCTGTGGAGATGAAAAAAGTGGATAGATCCAAAAGATATTTGGAAGGTAAGACCAAAAGGACAGGGTGGTGTATCCATATGCAAGAGTGAGGAAAGAAGAAGAATTAAGGAAAACTGGTGCCATACACTAAGACCAAGTAAGTTCAGGAGAGAAGCAGGTCTGGAGGAGAAGACCCAGGATTCAGTTTTAGACATGTGAAGTTAGATGCACCTTTGAGATAATAAGGGAGAGATGACAGAAATGTGACCATTGGCTTTAGCAACATGGATATCACTGGCAAAGTTTTTTAGGGCAAGCTGACTCAGTGAAGTCATGAGATTTGTTTGAGGAGTTGGGGAGGAGGTAAGGATACAGGGACATTGAGTATAAGGAACACTTAAAAGGAAAGAGGTGGAAGAGAAAGATAGAAGTGATGGTGAGGTTTTATATTACAAAGCTGTCATCATCAAGACAGTATGGTACTGGCACAAAAACAGACACATAGATCAGTGGAACAGAACAGAGAGCCCAGAAATGGACCCTCAACTCTATGGTCAACTCATCTTCGACAAAGCAGGAAAGAATGTCCAATGGAAAAAAGACAGTCTCTTCAACAAATGGTGTCGGGAAAATTGGACAGCCACATGCAGAAGAATGAAACTCAACCATTCTCTAACACCATACACAAAGATAAACTCAAAATGGAAGAAAGACCTAAATGTGAGACAGGAATCCATCAAAATCCAGGAGGAGAACACAGGCAGCAACCTCTTCAACCTCAGCTGCAGCAACTTCTGCTAGACACGTCTCCAAAGGCCAGAGAAACAAAGGAAAAAATGAACTTGGGACTTAATCAAGATAAAAAGCTTTTGCATAGCAAAGGAAACAATTGACAAAACCAAAAGATAACTGACAGAATGGGAGAAGATATTTACAAATGTGTTATCAGATAAAGGGCTGGTATCAAAGATCTATAAAGAACTTATCAAACTCAACACCTGAAAAACAAATAATCCAGTCAAGAATTGGGCAGAAGACATGAACAGACATTTCTCCAAAGAAGACATCTAAATGGTCAACAGACACATGAAAAAATGCTCCATATCACTCGGCATCAGGGAAATACAGATCAAAACCACAATGAGATACCCCCTCACACCAGTCAGAATGGCTAAAATTAACAAGTCAGGAAACGACAGATGTTGGCGAGGATGTGGAGAAAGGGGAACCCTCTTATACTGTTGGTGGGAATGCAAGCCGGTGCAGCCACTGTGGAAAACAGTATGGAGGTTCCTCAAAAAGTTAAAAATAGAGCTACCCTATGACCCAGCAATTGCACTACTAGGTATTTACCCAAAGGATACAAACATAGTGATCTGAAGGGGCACCTACACCCCAATATTTATAGCAGAAATGTCCATAAGAGCCAAGATGGAAAGAGCCAAGATGTCCATTGACAGATGAATGGATAAAGAAGATGTGGGGTGTGTGTGTGTGTGTGTGTGTGTGTGTGTGTGTGTGTGTGTGTGTGTATAATGGAATATATATATTGGATGGAAATGGAAAATATATATAAATATATAATATAATATATATAATGTGTATATATATATATATATAATGGAATATTACTCAGCCACCAAAAAAAGATGAACTCTTACCATTTGCAATGACGTGGATGGAACAAGAAGGTAACATGCTAAGCAAAATAAGTCAATCAGAGAAAGACAATGATCATATGATTTCACTCATATGTGGAAATTAAGACACAAAACAGAGGATCACGGGGGAAGGGAGGAAAAAATAAAACAAAAGGAAATCAGAGATAAAGACAAACTATAAGAGACCCTTAACTATAGGAAAAAAACTGAGGGTTGCTGGAGGGGAAGTCAGAAGGGGAATGGGGGAACTGGGTGATGGGCATGAAGGAGGGCACGTGATGGAATGAGCACTGGGTGTTCTATGCAACTGATGAATCACTGACCTCTACCTCTGAAACTAGTAATACACTATATGTTAATTAAATGAATTTAAATAAAATAAAATTTATAAAAAAGAAGTGATGGTGAATTTTGGGAGAACTGAGTATAATTCAACACCAACAGTAAGATCCTGTTAGAGGGGGAGATGTTGAATGTATAGGGGAAAGAAGGGATCATCAATAGTATGTTTCCCAAGAAGGCAGAAGGGGATGGGATGCAAAGCAAAGTTGGGGAGGTTGGTTTTAGCTGGAAGAGGGGCTAGCTCTTCTGTTGAACTTGGGGGAAGGAAGAAAAATAAGTGCAAGGGAAGGAAGTTTTCATATTTGGATACCAGGACGATGGAGAAGTTGCCATCTAAAATAGGGATCTATGAACTCGGGATCAAGGTCATTAGTTGAGAATAAGGAGCAGCTTGAGATGGGGCAGAGGAAGGAAGGATGACCAGAGCATCTAAGAGTGGAGAAGACTTAAAATAATCATTATGAGAAGTGGGACAACAAGCTGATGAGGAACCATAACAGGGTGGCAGAGCTATGACTGCCCATCTGAGGTTAGGGACACTCACAGCGCTATCAGTCTGACCCATTCCTTGCCTTTCTACTGCAACACTGGAGAACAAGTTCCCAAACAAAGTGATTAGCAGAGACAAAATTAGAACATCTAATCGCTAGATTTCCGGTTCCTAGATATTTTGCCCAAGCTGCTTTCCCTCTTAAAGGCAGAGTGGAAGAGAATGACATATTTTTGAGCAGTGACATCTACTAACAACCTGATTCTCACAACCACCTTGTGCAGTAAATCCTATATCCATTTTACAAGAGAAGACTGAAGATGAGGTTCGGTAAGAATGGTGTAAATTCAGAGCCAAAACCCACCCTTTTTCCAGGCTGCCATGCTGTTTCAAAACAAAGTGAAACTGTGTGGATTTAATCACACCTCCAATCCCAAAGAAACGTCAAGCCAGCTGCATCCAGAAGTTATCTAAGTTTCCACCCCTTAATGGTGTGCTAGCAGGCATGCTCTGCTTAAGACTAAGGAATTAATCAAACTTCACTGTATCCCTGACACTATCTACTTTTACCCAGAAGGGTCTGTGAACTGAATTCTGTCCAGTCATTTCCCAAATACCAACCTGTCTCTCTCTAATATGCAAAACTTTCCATTCACTTTCACAGAGTACTACAGAATTCATTGTTATGATAACTTAATAAGTTAGAGCTTAATAAAAACAATGAATTGCCCTTCTCCCACTGCCATCTCTAGCCCCCACAATCCTCCCCAAAGGAAGGTAAACTATAGCCCTTCTGTGGGGTTTTAGGGAAAACAGCTGAGACTATACTGATATAGGTCAAAAATCATTTTCACTTGTGCTCCCTATTCTCACCATCCAAGAGTGTCAATGACCTCTGTGGGGCTCAGAAATGATACAAAAGGGTCTCTGGATGGATCGTGGTGACGTACCATGTTTGTGAGCACCTTTTTAATTAAGGAGAGGACTCTCAAATGCTCTCTAACACTGTCTGAGGGATTGCCTCTTCAATATGTTTTGACTTAGACACATCTAGAGTGGAACACGATTGCTACTTTTACAAACTTAGAGAAAACCTAAGGTGGAAACTGCTTGCTTTAAGTGATGGCGTGAAAAGACCATCCAAAACGTGAAGAGTTAAGATTGAATTCTTCTCTCCAGAAATCCATTAATCATGCCCCTCTCTAAGTTTTTCTTTAGCAAACTTACCCATGAGTTCCAGTTGTCGAAATAAAGATCCCGTGACACCGTGTCCTCGGTACTATGGTGCAAATCACCAAGCAGCTCGAGTAAACGCCTGGCCCCACCAACATCCTAACAACTTTTAGACTTCAAAGGAACTTAGACATCGTCTTTCTAGCTTAACACCCATAGTTCAGAAATGAAAAAACAGAGACCCAGGAGACAATGACACGTCCAAAGCCACACAGCAAGTTAGCAGCAGAAATGGACAAGAACTCAGACCAGAAACTGTTACGTGCTATTGAAGAAAACATATGTTCTGAACAGAGGGTGGCAGATGAGCAGGAAAGGGTCGAAGAGTAATTTATGACTCTGAAAATGACTCTAAGGAAATTAAAGAGAAAACTTACAAATGGAAAGCACCAGTAAAAGTTAAGTCTCTCTTCCTGACACCATACCCATTAAGGAGCAAAGATGTAAAGTGTTGAATGTTAATATGATTGTGGCAACCCAGGTGTTTAGGCTAAGGTACCTATTCCATTTTTATCTGTGGAAAATGGTCTGAAAGGGGAAAATAAAATGCCTTTCTCTTTACTCCCACAAATGGGACTCATACATTTTTTTTCTCTTCAAAGGAAGAGGAGGAGGGAGAGTTTATTTCTTTTCTTTTTTCTTAAACTTTTTTTTTATTTATTTATTCATGAGAGTCAGAGAGAGAGGGAGAGAGAGGCAGAGGCAGAGGGAGAAGCAGGCTCCCTGCCTAGCAGGGAGCCCGATGTGGGACTCGATCCCAGGACCCCGGGATCATGACCTGAGCCGAAGGCAGACGCTTCAACCATCTGAGCCACCCAGGCGCCCTAAGAGTTTATTTCTTTTTAAATAAATATTTAAAGCCGGCATATGAATATACCACTCATTCTGTGGGGTGATGAAGCTGAGGACCATTCCCTCCTAAAGACAGACCTGTTGTTCGTGATTTTTGACATATACAGATGGACTCTCGGGTGACATCCCTTACAACATCGAGAGCCTACTGAAATCATTGTTGAATGGCACTGAAAATATTGTAAGATTTTAAAGTTTGATTTCCAGTTCATTTTTCTTCACTGAGAAGTCACACCACAGACATTTCCTCATTATTTCCGACTGTCCAGTTTGTTGAGTTTTAATATGTTCATGATGAAACAGTGCGTTCCTTTCCCATTAAGAGAAACCTCTCAGAAAAGGACTTAAAAGGGAGTTTTACATCTTAGAGTCCAAGCCATGAAACTATTTACCTCCCTGCAAATGGACCCATCGGCTCGGCCCAAAGGTCCCTCCAAAGACACTGAAAGTGAACACCCTTTTTTCAGAGGGCTAAAGATAAAGATGTTGAATCACTTGTGCCCAGAGGTGGGGATTGTTGGACCATAGGGTAGTTCTATTTTTAATTTCTTGAGGAATCTCCATACTGTTTTCCACGAGGTATCTAAAGTAATCAAATCCATTAAAGCAGAGTAAAATGGTGGCTGCCAGGGTCTGGGGGGGGGGCGGAGGAAATGGGAGGGTTGCTGTTCAGTAGGTATAAAGTTTCAGTTACGCAAGATGAAAAAGTTTCGGATATCTGCTGTACAGCATCGTGCTTATGGTGAATAATGCTGTATTGTACACTTAAAAATTTGTTAGGAAGGTAGATCTCATGTTATGTGCTTTTTTTTTATCACATGCACACACACACAAAAAACCAAAGTTACTTGAACTGGTGATAAGTGCAGTAAATAAAACAATGAAACCTATTTGAAAGTACTTCGGGGGCATTCGTGTTTTGAGAACTTGGCTCAGTTAGTTCGAAGGATTCAGAAAGAAATCTGAAGTGATACCCACACAAGGAAAAGCTTGTTTAGTCTGTTTATTTAATGTCAAAGGCCATAGTTCTTGTTGCTCTGAAGTGTTCTAGATGGTTCTCTAAGAGGTATGCTTTTCTGCCGTGAGGTCACAGGTGGAGCTCTTTCTACATTAGCGCAATAACTAAAAGTCAACACTGGGGACACCCAGCAGAAAACAGAAAATGAAGACCCAGTCAGCCAGAGACCAAATTTAGATTCTCCCCACCATGCGTCCGACGCCCCATCGCCGGAACACAGTCACGCCCGAGTCCAGTCTGTAGGCTACACATCACCTGTGGGCCATTTACACATGGGATGAATAATCTGTGTGCTCCCCACTTCCCTTTTAGAACAAGAGGTTAGTGACTTTATTTCGCCTAGATACAAATAGTTCCAGTGGCTAAGAAGACATTCAAATTTCTCACTGATGTTTCCTTATTCAATAAAATAGTCGTAAGAATGCATTTTCGCCCCATGAGACTTAATAACGCTCTTTTTATTTTGGATGGGAAGAAAAAGGAGATGCCATCAAACATTTTAATATTTTTCCACAATGGTCCTAAGATGGGAGGGAGAGGATAATTGGTAGGAAGGAAGAGAGGGAGGAAGGAAGAGAGGGAGGAAGGAAGGGAGGGGGGAAGGGAGGGGGGAAGGAGGCAGAGAGGAGGGAAGGAGGCAGAGAGGAGGGAAGGACTGTTCACAGCCCGTCTGTACAGAAGCTAACAAATATGTTTCCAGGAAGCTGATGGTTGCTTGTACTTTGGCATTCAAGTTTTGGGGTTTTTTTTTTTTAAGATTTTATTTATTCACCTGACAGAGAGACACAGCGAGAGAGGGAACACAAGCAGGGGGAGGGGGAGAGGGAGAAGCAGGCTGCCCCGGGGAGCAGGGAGCCATCCCAGGATCCCGGGACCATGACTGAGCCGAAGGCAGATGCTTAATGACTAAGCTACCCAGGCGCCCCTGGCATTCGAGTTTTTTGAACAGGGGAACCAATCTCATCGTTTTCCTACCACATTTTGCCTATAAATCTGTTTAATGCAGGAAAGCACAATTAGGCTCACATTCACGCTTTTCCCAAAAACTCTCCAGTTCTGTGTAGGGAAGAAGTAATTCATCTGACACTGCCTGAGAAGAGTCCTTCCTTTTGCTCACGTTCCACAACAAGGAATCTTCATGAATCTCCAACTGGCGACATTTTAAAAATTATTGTAATGGGGCTAAAGCAAAGTGCTGGGAATTTTGCTATGGGATAGCCATCTACCGTCCTCACCCCGTTAAATATCCGCCCAGCCTCCCTCCTGGTCAGTCCCCCTCTGCCTTCATCCGTGAAAGACCAATTTGTTTCTCTTTGAATGGACTGACCTCTGTTCCCACCAGGAGATGAGCCACCAGCCTTGGGGGCAGAGGGTGCGGGCAGGGCTCCCAGCTTTGCTGAGTGACAAAAGAGGCGGTGCCAGCCGCCTCCCAGGATTGTGCTGAGGCACCAGGGAAGCAGATGACCTAGCCACCCGCCTGAGAGCTACAATACATCTGTGCGGTGAAAAATGGGGCCTGCGGGATAGATTTCTAATAAGAAGCAACTAGCAGAAGATGCCGACCCTGTTCCCATTTTCTTCTTCAAGGCACATGAGGTGGTGTCACATGATGTGAAGAGCTCAGACTCAGTTTTAAGAGGCGTGTATTGCAATATAGGTTTAAGAATGAACACACACACACACACACACACACACACACACACACACACAAGCGAGGTTGCTGCACGGCCAGGAGTGTGATCTCCCGAGTCAGACTGTCAGAATTTGAATCCAGGCTTTGTCACTTCCTTCCCGTGCCTCAACCTCCTCCTGGCAGAGTGTGGATAATGATACCACAGACCTCGCAGGGCTGGTAGGGGAACTGTGTGAATATGTAAAGTTCCGGGACTTGGGTCTGGCCCTCGGGAAGCTGGATGAGGCCAGCCACACTTGCTGGTTCTCCCACTGCTCAGTGGCCATGGCATAGAGCAATGGCTGACACAGGAAGTGCTGGAGAAACAGCAACAGAATGAATGAAGCTTCCCTGCCGCGGTGGGAATCCCAGCTCCATCCGCTGGCTGGTGCACCCATCAGGGACTCAGCCGGTACTCCCTACCACCGGAAGGAGTTCGGACGAGGGGGTCTGTCTCTAAGGCCCTCTCAAGCTGTTAAGATGCAAGCAGTTTTACTGTAGTTAGAAATCTCCACGCAAAAAATCAAATTCATACACTCTGGAACTTGGCTGACTCCCTTCTTCCCTTTTTCTGAAAAAGGGAACCACCTCCCGATTTTAAGCATCATTCCCCATTCCTGCACCCACAGTGCGAAGGTGGAAAGAGACCTCCCCCTATGGACTCGCTCGCAGGGCTGAGAGCTGCAGGAGCAGGTACTTCTGCGGGAGAAGCTTCGGGGCCGTGACCGCAGGGGTGGTGGCCAGCGAAGGGGCGGCCGGCTGCCGGGCGGGGCGCGGTGCTGTCGGTGCGGCACCCTGCAGGCCGGGCGCTCCGCGCGGCCCCAGCCCCGGGCCCGGAGGAGGACGGAGCTGGGAGCGCGGGGCCCGGGGCTGCAGCGGGGCACAGCGCTGAGGCTTCCAGCACACTCCAAGCAGGCTGCAGCCGGCCAGGGCTCAGGAGTGCAGAGCTCAGCAGGTTTCTGCAACTGTTTTGACGATGCTTTTGAGTGTTCCCATCACTACCGAGATGCTGCCGCTCTCCTCACGACCACAATCTATTAGCTCCAGTAGCTTTTCAGCGACTCGGCCTCGCCGCAGCTTCCTGCTTACCCTGCGCTCCTGGGGCGCTGCCAGCCCCCCGGCGGGGACCACGCGGTTAGGGGGCGATGCCACCCCCACCATACCTCCCCCTCCACCGCCAAGTGGCCTGACTCCCAAGAGGTTTTCCTCTTTCAGATGATCATCAGAAGCCCTCGCCCACGGTTTCTAACAGTGCACCATAAGGTGGCCGTGCAGCCCTCCTTAAGAAAACAGAGCTTTAGAACTTGTACCGAGAGTAAGGGCGTTCAAGTCGGGCTACCCAGATCCAGGAAGGCCAAAGGCACGTGAACTTAGAAAGGGCTTGGCTTCATCTTCGGCTAGCAATGAGGTCTTGTCTATAAGGCATGGTTCTGCCCTCTCGTTAGACTGGTTTGTGGTTCTTGGGTGAAGAATTGCAGTTCGGCGTGTGAGTGTGGGTGCGCGTGTGCCGTGTGTGTGCCTTACACACAAGCTGGAGGGGGGGGGGAAGAAAGATCTTCTGAAAGGTACATTGTAGATCGTGTTTTGGCATTAATTGGGATGAATGTGAAAGAGAAAGCTCTTAAATGGAAAGCCTAAGTTCCCTGAAGGAGGGAGTACAATAAAAATTTGCTCGGAAAGATGAATCTCCTGCGTCTCACACGGTTGGCAATCGAACAGACGCGGTCTATCTGGACCAGGCGGGGGAAGACAGGACGTTTGAGGGGCCGCCTGACTTCCTCACCTGTTCGAGGGGTTGGCAAGAGGACAACCTAAGTCATCACTTTTGTGTGTGTGGCAGTTGAAACTACAAAGGCGACCAAAAGGAGGTCTTATCCGTTTTTTGTTAGCTTCAGTTGGGAACAGCAGGTAGAAAGCTGCAGTTTGGTTTTACTTTTTCACCACGGGGAGCTATAAATAGATGGGCGTGTGTGTGTGGCTTTCTGGCTAAGTCACCTACACTTGCCTCATACCTCACGATCCAGGCGGCTCTAACTCCCACATGGGCATCTCGACTCACAGCCCCCGCCCGGACATTTTCCACAACATGTGTGTGACTAGTAGAAATGGCGAGTGTGTGTTTTGTTGTTGTTTTTGCTTGAGCTTTGAGTTCTAGATGTATCCCACCCACACTGCCAACTCTGGAAGCAGGGCCTCCTCCTCGGTGCCTCAAAGAGATAATGTTTGTGAAGGAAGAACACACCACTGGTGTGTCCATCCTCCCTGTGTCCAAAAATACACCGACTTTTATGTTTTGCAACGATTCATTTGGCATTCTTCAAACTGACGTGATAGGGCTGGATGGCGTTCACCTGCCAGGCTGCATTTTCTCCAAACTGCCTTTATTACCCCCATTTGGTGGAGAAAATTATTTTCTTGTAGTGGATGGCAGTCTGGGTATCGAGAGTCAGAGAAGTTCGTCTTCATTTCTGGCCACACCATTAAACCCACTGTGTGGGCAGGAGTTGTCCACTTGAAATGGAATACAATTTAGTTCTCAGGGCATTTGGCACTTGCCCCGTGATGGACCACGTGAGGCCCTTGGTGTTTTTTTTTTCTTTTTTCTTTTACACATTAGAAAGAAGACAGATTTGTGGCCCATACTTTCCTGCAATTTGCCCAAATGTGAGCAAAATAAATAAAGAAGACATGCCCTCAACAACACACACACACACGCTTTTTTTTTCTTATCTTTTTTCCTGGTTCCACCAAATCTACCTAAAAATGAAATACCAATTGCTCTGGCTGCCCTGTAATTTTACCCTCCCCCTCTCTATCCCTCCTCCCCATACATCTCCAGTTTAATAAAGATTCACATGCTCAAAACTGAAATATATAGGTCAATCCATGGCTCTCTTCTGATAATGAGATTCTGGAACCACCTGGCAAGCTGATATTTTGGCCATTTATGTTGAACTTGATGCTTGATTCTATGTTTCAAGTCCATTACCAGTTAGTACAGCTGCTCAGAGCCTGACACTAATGTGGTCAGAATGGTTCACAGGTCTGAGCGCCAAGAGCCAGTGCATGCCTCTCAAGTCCATGACCGCACACGTCACCACCCATGGCTACGGTCTTGGAGAGATGTACGCTGACAGCCACGGAAATACAGGGAGACAGGAATCAGGGGCCAAAAAATCATTCCCCCCTCACTGGGTTGCTGGATAAATAAGACAATGTATGGAAAGTTCCTGGAGTATCTTAAGTGCTCAGGAAGTGGTAGCTTTTATTATCTTAAGCCTTCAACTCTTCCAGCCTGCACCAGCCTGGCCGGGGGCAATCAGATTCCCAACGAAAGTGATGGCATCTTTTCCTTTGCGGGGCTATCGATGGAAAATATCCTTAAAGATATGGTCCAGTGAAGCTCACATTTCTAGGCAAAAGTCTCTCCAAAGTTTGTTCTACTTTACCTGGGTTCAAAGACAATTGTTAAGCAAACAGACTCCCATAGAATCCTCTAGAAGGAAATGAAGCTAGAAATAACTCTCCTGACGTCTAAATGTTTTTTGCAGGGTTCCCATTTGGGAACTTTGCCTGACAACTGCCCCAGAAACTGGGAGACGCTAAAAAATTAGCAATTATTCTACAATTGCTCTATTTTCCTCCCTCTTGCCTGGTTTGACCCATTATTTGACATTCCCTTAACACATCCCATATGCAGACGTCTTGACAATTAATTAACCAACCCTCACAAAACTCCTCCGTGGTAAATGGGTGAAAAGCACCACGGCTTTATCGCCACTTTTCAGGAAACTAAAAACAGAAAGGTTATGACTTACCAAAAGTCACACAGCAAGCGCACAAAAGGGCTGGGATGGGTACCAGTGACTTTCTCCTCCAACCAAACCCCTGTAACTCTTGTCCTGCGGGAATCTTCCTGACTCGCCACAAAACTCAATACGGTTGCCTAGACCGGGTTCAGCTCTCTGCTACTTCCTAGAAGGAGTAGCCTGGGACCAGGTTGGCCAGGAAAAACAGAATTCAATTCAACGTAATAGGCAGAGAATAAGGACACGGAAGATGGGCAATAAAGAATCTTCCGTTCACACAGCCAAGCTGTCAAGCTGTCAAATTAATCTAGCATTGCGGGGACAATGAATACAGAACTACCCTCGACTAGGAAAATGTTAGGTTCCTGGTACTGTTGTCAGAGAAACAAAGACTTCTATAAACAAAGCCCAAGGTGTCTGGGGGCTGTTCAAGACAAGTTTACAGTCAGTTTCGAAGTTCAAGCTCCTGCAGTATTTTGGGCAGTAGCTCACAGCCCTGTGGCATGACTCTGTGGGATGACATATGGCTTCCTGTCCTTCTCTGTCTCTTTCCACATTATTCCCAAATTGAGCTAACGCTTGCACTCCTTACATGAAAGCCACGGTCCAGAACTATTCAAAATGCCTTTTAGGACAATATAGTCGCCACAGAAAGTAATTGCTCTGAGGGAACAATGATGGGACTGATTATTGCTTCATACCATCTAGAAAGATACCTGTTCAGTAAGAGACTGTGTTGTTAATTATGTATGGTCTGGGAATATGCTTAGCCACAAGAAGTCAATGTCACTCAGAGACATTATACTAATCTTCTGACATATAAATGTCCTCCCAAATGGAAAGCCAAATATAAGAACGCAATCTGACATCTCAACACAAACATAATGCAAAATTGCCCTGGCATGATAGTGCATTATTATCCTGCCCAGTTGGGAACTGTGCTTCGGGTAGCCTTTAAAAATTTGTATGTGTGTCCTTCATTTTTTTTCTAACGTCACGCAGCACCTGCACCTGCCCACAAAGTCACATTGCAATAGGCATCTCTTCAGTGCTAGAAGATAAGGCTTTTTTTTTTTTTTTTGATGTAAGGACTGCTAGGGTGGAACAGCAGGAAACAGAGAAGCCCAAGGCAAATAAGGAGAAAAAGGCTTTGAATCAAACTACACGTGAAAAAGCAGAATCGGTCCAGCTCCCAGCACCAGCCACAAATCTAACCCTGCTACGTGTAGTTCAATCGACATAAAAGGAAAGCATTCTAAAAATTAAAATCTTAACTGCTGTCAAATGGAGTTACCGCAAAAGGTCTCATCCAAAACATGGAATATTATGCAGCCATCAAAAGGAATGAGATCTTGCCATTTGCAATGATGTGGATGGAACTGGAGGTGTTATGCTGAGTGAAATAAGTCAATCAGAGAAAGACACGTATCATATGACCTCACTGATATGAGGAATTCTTAATCTCAGGAAACCAACTGAGGGTTGCTGGAGTGGTGGGGGGTGGGAGGGATGGGGTGGCTGGGTGACAGACATTGGGGAGGGTATGTGCCATGGTGAGCGCTGTGAATTGTGCAAGACTGTTGAATCACAGATCTGTACCTCCGAAACAAATAATGCAACATATGTTAAGAAAAAAGAAAAGGAAGAAGATAGCAAGAGGGGAAGAATGAAGGGGAGTAAGTCAGAGGGGGAGACGAACCATGAGAGACGATGGACTCTGAGAAACAAACTGAGGGTTCTAGAGGGGAGGGGGTGGGGGGATGGGTTAGCCTGGTGATGGGTATTAAAGAGGGCACAGTCTGCGTGGAGCACTGGGTGTCATGCACAAACAATGAATCATGGAACACTACATCAAGAACGAATGATGTAACGTATGGTGATTAACATAACAATAAAAAATTTAAAAAGAAAGGTCTCATGCAAAACAAAATTTAAAGCTAACTCTTTGTTTTCTAAATTACCATGTTTGTTAAACTTTTGAGTTTTTCAAAAGGCTTGGTTAGGGTATCAAAGCAGTCGTAACGTCTGAGATCAAATGCAGTAAGTTTCATGTTCTTGGTTCTATTTTTCTCAATCTAAGACCCTCCTGGAGAATGATGCAGATTCATGATGAGAAAATGAGGCCAGAGTAGCCAACAGTCCCTTCAAGGGGCCGAACTGGGATCTGAGAATCTCAGTCTCTCAAGGTCACAGGCATCTGCCTTCAGTGCCTTCATGGCTGTTTGGATTGGAAGCAATAAGGATGGAGGGGCCCATAAGACACTACCTTTGGAAAGACTAGAAGTTAGTGGGGATGGACTGGGGACTCTGGACTTGGAGACAAGTTTGTGGTGGATACACAGAGGATCATATAGGCAGAGTTATAGTCACTACTTTATAGTAAACCATTATAAACATAAACTTTATAACTTTTATAGGATGACTGTGTTTTTTATATGACACAGCATCCAAGGGACATCCTTTGGTGATATTGCCCTTAATCGTTTCCTGTTTAGTTTATTTATTATGTAATCATGTGATGAAGTGAGCGATTACATTTCCTATTATTTTTTCTGGCCTCCATCATATTTTTATTTAACACTATTACAACCTCTAATTGTTGTTCAGTGCCACTCGTGTCAACCTGCAGGCCAATTTACATTCCCTGGGTCTATCCCAATGACTTTAAAGGTGGGAAAATTCCATTGTAAATTCATTTGTTTGATTGCTTTTTAAAGTTCACCTAAGCACAAAGCTACTTTCATACACAAAGTACTGTCTGTTTTTTCCCCTAATCACAATACCATCCCTTTCCAGCTCCACACCACAGGCTCCCTCCTGAATATGGAAAACTGGGGGACACCTGAGCAGTGTCTGTTTCTTCTGGCTTCTCGCCCCCCACCCCATCTCTCTCGCTAAGGCATTGGGTTCTCATCTAGCAGCTTCTGATTCTCGTTTTTCAAGATTGGCACCAATAGAAAAAGAGCTTATGAACACTAGGCTAGATTTTTATCCGACATGGGTTTCCTCTAAGGAGGGAGGGGGAGGGAGAATACAGTGAACCACAGAGGAGGAAGGAGAATTCGGGAAGGGTGCACAGTGAACCACTGAACCATTTTTCAATTCTAAGGCATGTTGAAAACCAGACGATAACAGCCATTAGATCAGACTTATAAGAAAGTAAGCTACAGACCTCTTCGTCCTCAGTGCTCCCCTGTGGACCCCTTTTATAACTGTCCACACCTGGGAAGGATTCGGGCACCCCTTGAAGCCACACTCCCAGCTTTTCAGCAGTTAGGACCACTTCCAGCCATACATTCTTCTATGTACCTGAAATGGCCGTGGAAACTTGCCCTGTAGGCACCTGTGGTCCCCGTGCCCCGTCCCTTCCTTGATGGGGCATTAGGACTTGTATGGCTTTCTGCTCCTTCCCCGTCATCCACCAAGAACCCCTGGGATCCTTCGCCTCCAAAAAGCAGATTCAGGTGGGTTAAGCCTCCTTCTCCTAGTCTAGGAACAGTGGAGGGTCAGGTGGAAAGTGAATGAAGGTCAAGGAGTGGGTCTGGGAGAAAGAATCTAGCGCACCAGTAAATTCTGAAAAATTCAAGGGATATCTTTTAAAACATGCCCTTCTAACCTTGGTTTCCGCCTAGAAAGAGCCCTCTATTTTCTTGAGGTTATGAAAAGGTCACTGTTTTTTCCTGATTAATCAAAAAGGTGTTATGATTTCATGGAAGAGCTGTATCTAACAATATTTATTTGGCCACGGACGCCACTTTTGCAAGGTGTACATAAGTAGAGGTTTTTCCAATCTAAGTTTGAAAATGTGTGAAATGTCGCCAAGCACACTTCAGGGATTTTCTCTGATAGTTTACAAATTTCTTTGACCCATTTTATTTATTTTGAATCAAGCTGATGCTTCCTCCCAAAGCAGTAAAATATGGTCAAAGAGGCACATCCCCCTCAACTATGCAAAAGTCTGAGGGCTGATTCAGAGAGTAGAACACCCAAGGTTTGCAAGGAGGTACTGAGGTCCTAGGATACCCCTCTGGTGGGAGATGGAAAGCTTTATAGTTTCTCCCATTCTAGGAGAGCTTACCATTTTCCTAAATGTTCATAAATTGAAGAAATCAAATTCGAGCTGGAAACGTAGGGGGGGCGGCTGTGGAAGGCAAGGTATTTTTGAAGGCATATATAAAAGAAGGCTAGTTTAAATGAAGGATTCAAGACTTACTCATTTTGAAAATAATACAGTGTCTTTCCTCAGAAGGGCTCGATTTGACTTCTGCCTAAGAGTGATGTGGCCATGACTCACTCATTTTTCCTGTTCAAAGTATCACCCTCAAGGCAGTGAAGAAAAGCAGGATTCTTTTATGAGGACAGAAATGATGGAAGAAAATGAGCAAACCAAATGGATTTCTTTTAGTAGGTGAAATGGTAGAGCCAACTGATTTTTCTGGGGTCTACCATCAAAAGAACGATTTTTTTTTTAAGACTGTCTCTGCCTTTTGTTTTGCTTTTTAGGTTTTCTTTTTAATTTTTAAAAATTTATTTTATTTTATTTTTTAAGTAAACTCTACACCCAACATGGAGCTTGAACTGAAGACCCTGAGGTCAGGAGTCACATGCTCTACGGACTAAGCCACCAGGCGTTCCTGGTGTTTCTTTTAGTGTCCATAAACCAATATCCTATGTGTGTACATACACATACACATAAAATACATTTTGACTGCATGTCTGTCATCTCTTACCTTTACATCAGTACCTCATGTACATGCATAATTCAAAACCCTGATATGAACCATCCACCTAGAGCCCTTGAATATTTTTTTAAATCAGTTGCTTAAGATTTAATTAGGACACAATGTCTATAAATGACATTAAGGATTTTAAAAACAACTCATTACAAACTAGCATGCAAAATACTCTTTCTTTCTTTTTTTTAAAGATTTTATTTATTTATTCATGGGAGACAGAGGGAGGGAGGGAGAGAGAGAGAGAAGCAGAGGGAGAAGCAGGCTCCCAAGGAGCAGGGAGCCCGATGCGGGACTCGATCCCAGGACCCCGGGATCATGACCTGAGCCGAAGGCAGACGCTTAACCATCTGAGCCACCCAGGCGCCCTAGCATGCAAAATATTCTTATTTGTGATTTTGTGGTGAATGAAGTACCATACAGTTAGCAAAATAAAGTCTATATTGGTTCTAAGATAAGAATTCATAGCTCATTACCCGAAAGAACTACTGCAAGGTAACACCCAAGAATAACTTCCTGTACTTCCCCTACCTCATGAGAGGTTAACATTTTAAACCTGAATGAGGATGCAAGGAAAGCTCGGGGCATGTTTTATATATATACACATATATCGCACATCTTAATGGGCATAGTCTCACCTAGCACAGTATTCAGCAGACCTTATTCACTTAAAAACTATGTGCTTAAATGAGAAAAAAAAAAGCCGCCTTAGCATACAATGCTGATTTTTAGATGGTTATTTTAACTTTGGGTCAAAGAAACATCATTGCCCCCGTTCCTGTTCCCCATATTAGCTCACCGCCTGAAAGCGATAAAAGCTGGGGAGAAACACTGGAACCGCATTAGTCCCTCTGTCTGTCGCATGAAATCGTTGTGCGGGGAGGCAAGTGGGAAAATCAAAAGTAAAAACTAAAAATCAGGATTGGGGTTATGGTTTGAATGGCAGTGAACTCTACCGTATAGATGGCAACATCACCGGCCATAGTGGAACACTGGAAAATCACATACAACAGCTCCCTAAAAGATCTTCGGGCGGGACCTTGTTTAGGTCTGTCATCAAGTCCAGGGGGTGGACGCCTTCTAAGGCAGTATTTTACTCTCTTGGTATCAGTTCACCTTTACCTGCACGTCTGCATGCTTTGGGGTTACATGACTTCTACTCTCCTTTATCTGAAAGTCCTGGTTTTATTGCTCTTATTGACCAAACGCCAGAATGTAAATTTATTCCTGTTAGAGTTTGTGCCAAGAGTACAAACAGAACTTTTACAAGCTCAAAAACATTTTTCTATTAAGCTCATCAAGCAGGAAAGCGATAGCTTGTCACCTTCCGTCCATCCTCAGGTCTCTTTCATATGCAGCTTTTTAGCTAGCTTTCCCATCTAGATGGTTCCCTCGAGGAGGTTGTAAATCATACCCTTGCATCCCTCAAGCTGGACAGACTCATTGACTGCACGGATGGTTTATGGCTTTAGAATTCGAGCAGGATCTACAAAATAGCCCCTAACGAACTTATCACCAGGAACTGCTAGCCACGGGAGCAGAGCACCACCAAAAATGGGAATCGGCCTGTTTTTCTTTCTCTGGGGCATTTCAAGTTATTAGGCAATACAGCCTATTTCCTTCCTTCCAGCCCAGAGGTATTGTGAGCAAACAATGAAAATCCAGCTCTCTATTCATGTTTGAATTTTGCCATTGTGTGTCCTTCTGTGTATTTGTCTGCCTGGCACCACCAAAGTGCAAGATCTGATGTGTTTCTGGACACGGTTCAGCTCTGGTTACCTGATGGCGTAAAAACACGGGGAGCAGAGCCGGTGTCCATTTGTAAGTCTAACGAAGGACATTTCGCTTTGCGTATTTTCGCCAGCCTTTTTATGTGGCGGAGCAAGTCTCTCTCTCTCTCTCTCTCTTCACATACTTAACTGTCCGCTCGGGAAAGAGTCTGGCTCTCTTTTCACACTCGGGTCGAGGATCCGGCTGTGTGCCCTTAGCGTTCTCCCAGCGCAGCCTGCCAACTAACGTAGGGCGTCCTTCGCTGCGGGAAATCCATCAGGGAGCGAATATATGTATTTATTGTAACTTTTAGACCTACAGAAAGGAGTTCAATAAATGGATTTAATGCTTACTCAAAATTTAAGAATCCATTAGGAAGTTCAGTTTTACTATGTCAGTGCGGTACATTTCAGACCGTAATCATACCCTTTCCAAATCCCATTTAAAGTAAACCATTTATTTTTTCTACTTTTCCCACAAGTGCCTTAATGTAGAATTTGGATACCTTTCAGAAGAGACCTGTGAGGTAATGCATTTGAGAGACATAACAATATTTGTAAAGTTTGGAAAATCTTTTGCTTAAACGAATGGGGGAAATGATCTTTGGCTTTGGAGGAATGGGCAATAATATTGATACTAAATTTGGTTGTTTCCTATGACTTTCATAACAGATGTGGGGAGTGAGTTCTCCTTATTATTCTTCAGTGGTTTGTAAGCCAAGGCTGGAATTTTAAGGGCTCACGGCACATTATTATAGTGCTAAAAAAAAAATTCATATCGTTCTCATTTTGCTCATACTGCCCTTTGTCCTTGGGTAATACAGCACAAATGTTCATAAAATAGACAAACAAAAAATGCCTAATATTTGTCCTTGTTCTGCATGTAACTTTTACACTTGTGGGGGGAAAAAAAGAACTTGATTAGACATTCACATTTCCAGTCTCTGCTTATCTATTGAAAAGTTTACGGCAGAAGCCAGAAGTTTCCTTGTGTCACAAATAGGCATCCAATCTCAAATGAGCAAAGATAGGTCAGGTCTCTGTGACTCATTCAGTTCCTTGGCTGCTGTCACTGAAGGAGGGGACTGCAATATGAACACCTGTCCATGAGGAACCAGACTTGAGATAACCAGCTCATTTCACACAGGCCATTGTCCAGCCATCAGATGGTAATTACTTTTAGTCCCCATCAGCCTGGCCTGGATGCCGGCCAATGGGTTGTGGGTGGAAGGGTCTGTATCACATTTCCATTCATCTGAGCCATCCAGTCTCTTTCTTGCTTGTTTTCAATTACATTGACATGGTGGCTTTGGCACATGGTAAGTAAATAGCAACGTATTCAAAAAGGAAGGTCTGAAAGCCAATATCTGAAAGATACTCTTGAGGTTTCAATGAGTACAATGAACCTGGCACAGAAATTCTGGCATTCTGACCCAAAGTCATAAAATACAATTAATTAAGTTAATTGTGGTGAATGTGTAGAATATTTCATGAAAGCCAAATGCAGCATAGGAAGGTCTAGAAAGCAGTGGAAATGTTACTGGATTTCCTACGAAATAAATAATTAGTAAATTAACTAAAACATTGATTAGATCAGAAAAGAGGGGAAGGGAAGTATTGTGAGATGTACTTTTATTCTTAGTGGGTTTTTTTAAAGATTTTATTTATTTATTTGAGAGAGGGAGGGAGCATGAGCAGGGGCAGCAACAGAGGGAGAAGGAGAAGCAGACTCCCCGCTGAGCGAGGAACCTGATGCGGGACTCAATCCCAGCACCCTGAGATCATGAGCTGAGCCAAAAGCAGATGCCCAACCGACGGAGCCGCCCAGGCGCCCTTCATTCTAGTTTTTAAACACCTACCTGGACAGAAGAAAATCCCCCGGACAATCTTAATATTCTAAAGCTTTCCAGCATTCATTGGAAGATGATTTCCCTTTAACACCGTTCTCTTGCTCTTCCCCTCATGGACACGCAATCCCCTTGCTCTTCCCTCCACACCTGAAGTTTCCCATACCAGGACTAACACTGATAGCTTTGCATCCTCTTGTTTTATATATATATATACATATATATATATATATATATATATGACCAAACTTAAAATAAAGGAACTACTGTTTGATATAGAAGAACTACAAGACTCTTGTGTTAGACTCAACATCACTGCCCAGTAAGAACTTCTCCTTGTTGTTTACTGTCTCTTCCCCCACCTTGAACTCAACCGTTCTGAGCTTTTCATCCCCTGCTGGTTAACCTTCACCTAGCTCCCATTGCTCTTTGCCTTCTCCTCTTCCAACCCACAGCAACCTGAAAGTACTAAATTTTAAAATACCAAATACCCAATAATGCTATTTGCTTTTGCTTCATCTTATCTCGCCCAAAGTATGTGCTCTGGGATGTGAAGAATTGTTTCCTGCCTTTGTAAAATCTTTTGAGAAAGTTAAAGATTTCAGCAAAAGTTTATTAAAAGGGACCATGCAGGTTTTCTGCTGGGCACCAACCCCACAAAGACATTTACAGCATCATTTGCGTTCTCAAGGAGGTTCAAGTCCAAGAAGCAGAGAGAGATAATTATGGTAAATAAATAAAATGTCCTCGAAAATAAATAAATAAATAAATAAATAAATAAATAAATAAATAAATAAAATGTCCTCGAATGTCATGGGTGCTTTCATGGTATTCTAAACAGGATGGAGTAGAGGCATAGAGGTGGAGCAAATAATTTTCATAGAGGTATTAGAAAACTATTTCAAAATGGTTGAAATCAATCTTGAGGGTTGAGTAGGAATCACCAAGCAGAGTGGAAGAGGGGGTGAAGAACCCAGAGATATGAAGTTGCAAGGTGGGTCCTGGTGGTGGTTTGGGTAGGAAAGAGGCCATGGCACAGATAGACCAGGGAACTGTGAAGAGTCTGCCTGGTGTGTTCCACTGGGAAGTCTAGACTTCTTCCAGTATTCCACAGAGAGTCATGAAAGGGTTTTAAGTTGGGGAACAAGAGTGATCAGATAGTTGTTAGTAAATGATCCCACACTGGCACCGGGTGGAGGATGGTGCTGGTTGAGACCATTGCAGTGCTGATAACACACGATAAGATTCTAAAATACAGCTATGGCAGTGGGGCTAGAAGAAATGACGGGAGAGGAGAGGCAAGAATGCAGTACCATGGTGGATTTGGTCACTGACTGGATGCTATCACATGAAAGTAACGTGTATAAAAATAAATGATGTGCTATTTTTTACTGTTTTGTCTCTAAAACTGTGGCAGAAATGCCACTGACAGGGAGAGTCCCTGTTGCCCCATGAGAGAAATGAGGAACACGGAGGTCAGAGAGCTTGTGTGTGAACCCTGGCTCTTCCATTTTCGAGCTTTGCTACTTTGAGTGAATCATTGAAGCCCTTTGAGCCTCAGTGCTCTTGTCTGCAGAATGGGGAAGTAATGGAATATATTTTACAGAATTACCTGACACACCATAAGCATTCATGTAATATTATTCAAACTAAATATCTTTTGAAAGAGGGCCCAAGAACACTGCCTTATAACTACAAGGCATACGGCTGAGCCATAGGATGCTAGGAAAGAATCGAAGCAACTGGTTGGCCAAGTTAAGAAGCAGCAATTGAAGATGAGTGGCTATTTAGAGCTCATGCATCGTGCAGTCCATAAGATAAACACCACACTCTCTGTGCTCTTTGGTTATAACCACAAACCAAAGGAAAACTCTTTGCATGGGTATAGGGTGAAAACAGCAGCTGGGAACTACGCAGAGCTTTTTGGTCCCACCTGCGTGAAAGCTTCACACCCTCTACCTATACTTCACACACATGGGCATCGTCACACAAGGGCACTGTGCTTGGTAAGGACACTGTGTATAGAGCATTACAAATTCAAATTTAATCAACTTTATATGATTCTTACTTTAAAAATAAAGGTCCTATTTTAATCCAGAATGATCATTGTGTGGTCATTGCGTATAGACACAGACACAAGAGAGTGATTTAAAGAAGGTATTGTGGATGCCTGCGTGGCTCAGTTATTAAGCGTCTGCCTTTGGCTCAGGTCAGGATCCTGGAGTTCCGGGATCGAGTCCCACATTGGGCTCTCTGCTCGGCTGGGGAGTCTGCTTCTCCCTCAGACCCTCACCCCACTTGTGCTCTCTCTCTCTCAAATAAATAAATAAAATCTTTAAAAAAGAATAAGGAAGATATTGCTTGCGCACTTTCATTTGAATATTTATACATAAACAGCTTTCATGATACATATCAATTAAATTAATGCGACTTGATCAACCCATTAAGGTGAAAATATAAAAGCGTTAGTGCTTATCACGTACTCACTAGGAATCAATTAAATGGTTGATCTTCATAAGACTACATTCTCTAGCCTGCACAAATAATCAATCAGCAAATATATATTGAATTCACTGTAAGCAAAATGCTATGTCATTGAGGATACAATGATGTGTGAGATGTAATTACAGCCCACATGGAGCCTTTGATATAAAATGTGAGACAGCCGCCCAAGAAGTGATAATTATTTGAGCCAAAGGTAATGTATGCTAAGTACCAAATGACGATGCTGGCCAGAAGTGCTATAGAAATTCGGGAGAAAAAAAGGCATCCAAGGGTCAGGATGATCAGAAAGCTTTGTCGAGTGTTTAACGTGGACCATGAGCAACGATGAGCAGCTTTTGTATATTTGAAGAGAAGAAAGAAAAAATAATATGTTTGTGGCACCTACTATAATCCTATAATCCCACTCTATTCTGGACAACTATTTATACAAACAAACAAAAAACAAAAACCAGACGTGTTAAGGCAACCTCAAGGGAAGCTGGACTTCTTTCTTCATCACAAGTAATGGTTAATATTTTTGAGTGCTTACCTGTGCTAGGCACTCTGCTAACTGCTTTATCTGAATTGTTTTACCTGATCCTTATGATAATTTAGGAGGGGGGTACTATTAATAATCACTTTCAGAGATGAGCAAAACCAAGGTTTAGAGTTACACAGCTAGACCATGGTGAGACCAGGCAGAACTTCTGATCACTTGGCCCTGCTTCTTGAACGAACAATATGAACTTACAGAGCTTATTTACAGCACATTGTGCAATGACAAAGTAGTCATTCATTCAGCAATTTATTGACCACCTCTAATATGCCAGACACATGCCAGATACAGGAGATGTAAAGATATGTAAACAAGTCACTGTGCTTACAGTCCAATGGTGAAGACAGAAAAATAAACAGATTCTTAGAATACAGAGTAGGAAGCCACTAACACAGGACGCCGTGGAAGGCTTACTTCTTTAAAGTAAGGAAGAGTGTCAGAGAGGCCTATCTAGAAGAAGAGACCCAAGCGATTAACTTTTAAAGGACAAACAAGGGCTCACCAGGCATACATATGAGAAAGACATCTTAGGAACAGGGAACAGCATGCGCAAGGAAAGAGAGTTGAGAGAGAGTTGATGTGTTTGAGGGAAATACACCATCACTCAAATGGCTGAGGTTATCTAAGCAAACCCAATTCAACCCCCAAGGCCAAGTCATTCAAGCCACTGCTTATCAAGCTCTGAGTTCATAGTGATGTCCTGTAATCAATATAAAAAGTACTAGTTTTACACTATCTTGTGTCAAATCTTCAAAATCTGGTGTGATTTTGCTTTTACAGCACATCTCAATTTGAACTAACCAGTTTCAAGTGCTCAATGGCCACAGAAGGCTGACGGCTTTCATATAGACAGCACAGGTCTGGGTCATTCATGTGTTATATATGTAGGTGTGATTTCATGTCCTAGCTCCACAGTTACATTGAAAGCTGCTTGAGAATTGGAGTTAGAATAAGTTAAAGTTAGAATGAGAAAAACAAGTAAAATTCAAAGAACATAAAATAAAACAATAAAGATAACAGAAGAGAATAATGAAATGGAAACGAGCATATAATAGAAAGGATCAGCAAAGCCAAAACTTAGTCCTTTGAAAAGACTAATAAATTCTGGCAAAAGTGATCAGAAGAGAGAGAGAGAGAAGTCACAAAAATATATCATAAATATAATACAGAGCCCATAACAGATTCTACAGACATTGCAAGGATAATAAGATATTACAAACAACTTTATGCCAATAAAATTTAAAATCTAGGTAAGATAAATTCCTAGAGAAATACAACTTTCCAAAACTGACCAAAAAGAAAGAGAAAATGTGAATGGTTCCATTACAGAAAAAGAATCCAGAGTTTAAGAAAATCCCAGGCCCAGACAGTGCCACTTGAAAGGAAGAAATCATATCAATCTCCTTAAATGCTACATGAAAGTAGAAAAGGCAACATCCCCAAACTCATCCTGTGAGCCTAACATGATGTTGATATCAAAGCACAGCAAGGACATTGCAAGAAGGAAAATTAAAAGCCAATCTAGTCATGACCAAGATATAAAAATCTCAAACAGATGATTAGCAAAGAAAATCTAGAGCTATTTTGAGAAAATAATACATCACAAACAAGTAGGATTATTTTAAGGATGGAAAATTGGTTGAACATTCGAAAAGTCAACCACAGTTAATTCTTCACATTTACAGAAAAAAGAAAGAGAATATGTTTCATAAAAGCCAATATCCATTTGTAGTTTAAAATTCATAGTAATTCTGGCAAACAGTGTGGAGGTTCCTCACAAAGTTGAAAATAAAGCTACACTACGACCCAGCAATTGCACTACTGGATATTTGCCCAAAGGATACAAATGTAGGGACCCGAAGGGGCACCTGCACCCCAATGTTTATAGCAGCAATGTCCACAATAGCCAAACTGTGGAAAGAGCCTAGATCTCCATCAACAGATGAATGGATAAAGAAGATGTGGTATGTATATATATATATATATATATATATATACATACAATGGAATATTATATATATTCCATATATATGTTCCATATACAATGTATATACAATGGAACATATATATATGTATATATATACAATGGAATATTACTCACTCATCAAAAAAAAATGAAAAAATGTCCTTTGCAATGACGTGGATGGAATGAGAGGGTATTATGCTGAGTGAAATAAGTCAGTCAGAGAAAGACAACTATCATATAATCTCACTTATATGTGGAATTTAAGAAACAAAACAGAGGATCATAGGGGAAGGGAGGGAAAAATCAAACAAGATGATATCAGAGATGGAGACAAACCATAAAAGACTCTTAATCACAGGAAACAAACTGAGGGTTGCTGGAGGGGAAGTGGGTGGGGGGATGGGGTAACTGGGTGATGGGCATGAAGGAGGGCACGGGATGTAATGAGCAGTGGGTGTTATATAAGACTAATGAGTCACAGAACTCTACCTCTGAAACTAATAACACACTCTATGTTAATTAATTGCATTTAAATAAAGAAAAATTCTTAGTAAAATGGGAAGAAAGGGAAACTTTCTCAAACCGGTAAAACAATTCTATGAAAAAAAATGTGGAAGACAAAATCTTTCCCTTTGTAATCACACACAAGACAGAAGTGCCCGGTATTACTACTTTTGTTACATCTTGCACTGGATATTTTAACTGATGCACTAGGGCAAGGAAAATTAATAAGAATCTGATCATCAGAAAGACAAAAATAAAGTTGTCATTGTTTACAAACAATCAGATTTAGTGTGTAGAAAATAGGAACAATCTGCTGATAAATTATTAGAATTATTAATAGAGCAAGATTACTCAATAAAAGATCAATACACAAAATCAATTTTATTTCTTTATGCCAAAAACAATTAGGAAATTTAAAGTTTTCAAAAGACAATACTTATAACAGCATGAAAACGTAAAATATCTAGAAATGAATCTAATACACATATGTATAGATGTATGCAGACATATGTTTACACGTGCATACATATGCAAGACATCATCGAAAAAATTTTGAAGCCTTAAAACAATGGATGAATATACTACACTCAAGAATTGGAAGACTCAGTACTGTAACAATGTTATTTCCCTCAAATAAATGGATCCATGGAATCTAAATAAAAGCAATTTAAAAAGCCCTACAAGGTGTTTTGTGACCTTGATAACATGATTTATAAATGTCTATGAAAATGCTGCAAAGGTAAATATTTTGAAGCATCCTCGAGTTTTACATTTCTCCTTTCCATTCCATTCAGTCCTTTCCCTTCACTTTGGACATTGGCCTAATATATTCCACACAAAATAAAAGAGGCTCTACTTGATATGAAAGAATCATCCCAACGGGTAGCCTAAGCTTACATTTGGGGGCCCCAAAAGAAAACTAAGCTCCAAGAAATTGACCCCCTGACCTATACTTTCCAAATGAGTGGCTCTCCAGTGGAGGGCTCCCACACACAATTTCCGTGGCACTTGTGGTGTGATTTAGAGTCTGAGAAAGTCATTGCCTTCTAAAAAGCAGTCTCCCCTTTTCTACCTGTTCCTGAATCTTTCTGTGCTGGAGATGTCAAGCCTGAGCCAACTTGATTCAAATGCCTTAATAGGCATGATGGTGGTAATACTACCTCCCCAAAGACAAAAGGACACAAAAAGGGAAAGCAGGGGAAGTCTGTAAAACAGAGTGAGATGCAACCCACTACAGACCTTAGCCACAGTCTGTTCCTGCCACCCACACCAGAAGAGAAAGAACTGGGCTGCCTACTTCATGCTTTACCAGTAGTTTCTAATCGCTGTACGATGAGCTGTCTCTGAACAGATCCAAACCTTATAGGGCAGATGACTTTTCCCCTGGCTATTCATATCACAACTATTTGTTAATGCCTAGATGTGGCATTTCTAATTATTTTGTTTCTGGCTTTGTTTCTGATTTGAAGCTTCCAGTCAATTAATAATATTGTCACACTCAGTCCACGGGACAACACGCCGAGGAGTTGACATATTGTCACACTCAGTCCACGGGACAACACGCCGAGGAGTTGACATATTGTCACACTCAGTCCACGGGACAACACGCCGAGGAGTTGACATATTGTCACACTCAGTCCACGGGACAGCAAGGCCGAGGAGTTGACATATTGTCACACTCAGTCCACGGGACAACACGCCGAGGAGTTGACCTCAAACCCTGCCTATTGTCACCTGCCCCCACGTTGGCATTTGTAAGCTAATCCTTGCAAGGCAACTGGTAAGAACATGGGGAAAGACTCTCTTCAAAAAAGTATATGTGAGGAGAGGAATTTGGGTTGTTTTTATGGCGATTTGTGGCCAGGGATGGGGACTGCTCTTTTGCCCCCCCCCCAGATGTGTTTTCCTTCTGCTTGGCGATGTACCAAACAATAGGAGGGGTTGTGAATTTCTGGTTATGGGAAAGGCTGGACCTGGCAGTTGACCGCAGAGCTGATAGGTAGTTGGGTGGCGGTTGGGGGGGGGGGCATTCTAGTTCCCTTCAGTATTATTTTGAATCTGTCCATCTTTCACAAATTGCCAAGCTGAGCAATGCCTAAGCCATCACAAAAACCAATGCTATGTTCCCAAAATATGAAATCAGCATCTTCAGGGTGTATGATGTGAAGTATGCACTGTTCCTACAGCTCTTTGAAGAAATCACATGACACAGTTTGAAAGACTCCATAACAGTCCGTCAAACATTTCCCTAGTGACAGTAAAAGGATTTCAAAGTTAAGTAAACTGCCTACTCCATAATCATGTCTAAGAAAGAGAGCCTCGTTTTCCGCCATTTGCAGCGGTACAGTGGAATTCAGCATTTCTGACTACTGATTGTGCTCCTAATATTAGTTGTCCCCAAAGTGAAAACAGTTTCTTAAAAGAACGTTATAGAGCCATGCCTACTGTAGCCCAAACTGGAAGATAGTTAGCAGCATTCTCTTGATTTTTACACAGACAGATGCCAAAAACTTTCCCGTTGCCTCCTACTTGTGAATGGTCTTATTATCCTCACTGATTAATTTATGTGGCTAATTACCAAACTCCACTTCAGTTTGAGAAACGGAGACTCATTTTTTAATATTAATAAGGGGAGAATGACATAGATACACTTGAAACAAAAAAAGTGTTTGAGGCTTGAGTGGTTAGCAACCACAGTTCACGACTTTTCTCAATCTACACTGGCTTACAATTAATATTCTCTGACAAAGGAAAGCAACAGGGACTATATTTTCATACAGTGATCTGGTCCTTTATGACGCAGGTTTACTATCAAGCTTCTTCAACCAATCACATCTTTCCCAAGCAAAATGCTTTTGGGTTGGTAGTTAGCAAAGCCATTTTCAAGATGTAACAAAATTGCCTGCTTTTCTTGTTAAAGAGATAGGGCTAAATTGCCTTGCTGTATAACTAGGAAGTGAAGGGGAGAAGCGTGTCCTGCCAGGCGACTTCGTAATACTCCTAGGAATCAAGATCAAATCCTGGCCCAGAGAGACCAAAACCCAGGCCAAACCGGCCACAGCTTGACATCCAGAGCCGAAGCAGAGAGCACCTTAGTTTTAAAGAAGTGTTCTGAAAGTCTCCTAAATCGCCTGAAACCCCATTTTTTTCCTGCCTCAGAAGATTAAGCGTTGTGTCAGTTCCTATCGCAAAGTAGAATCTCTGCTTCCAAGAAGTCAGGTTATTTCAAGCCTGCTGCCATTGCCTTGTTGTGTGTCCAACCCTGAAAGCAAAATTTCTCTAAGAATTATCTTATAAGAATCCTTGCACTCCTGTTATTCTTTGCAGACTATTTCATTATTTTGTTTAAGTCCTTACTCCATTGACTACCCTAGTGTAGCCCAACAGCACCATGAGGAAACTGCTAAATTCTTTCTACACCACTCAAGATAAAGTGGTGCAATTTCTCCTTTGGATTGAGTTATGGGCTAACTAAAAAGTTTAAATCCACCCTTTGCTTACTTTAATAAAATATCTTAAGTCTCTGTAGACAACAGAGAATAAAATCAATGAATTATTCAAGGGCTATTTGTCAGTTTCTAGATTAACCTGACCCTTCGGGGCTTTTTGTGTTTTTGGTTTTGTTGGTGGTGGTGGTGGTGTTTACTTTTTTAAAGAGCATCTCTTATTTTGGTTATTTTAAGAATCCTTTAAAAATGGGCAAAAGCTCTAACTTGAAAGTATTTGATTCTCTTCCAGAACAACAAATTCAGGAATCTCCTAAAAAAGCAATGGCTATAATTCAGGCATTAATATGATTACACTAAAATGGACAAATTCCACTGTGCTTCTCAGAGAAACTCTACCATGTTGACTGGTTGACATAACCAAACTTCCTTAAAAAAAAAAAAAGAAAAGAAAGAAAAGAAAAGGAAAGGAAAAAAAAGAACCATATCGATCACATTCACCACTGTGGCCTGGACACCTGACTTAGCTCAGGTCCTGACACACAGCTGGGCCGTACATAAAATTAAGGACAAATTTTATACTGGGTTCCTGATAATCATCAGGGGCTGGGGCTGCACCAGTGAAGGTAACACACAATTGATCCCAAACCAAAGTTCTCCTCTAAAATTCTTTGGTGGTACAGTAAGGACAATTCCATCTTAGGACGAGCATGTAACTACATGAACGCATATCCCGGAAGAAATGAGATTGGAATAACTAACCACACACCATCTCACTGGGACCGATAGCACTTATTCCTTCATGTTTTGAGTGTATGGAGGTGTGTGTGCATGCGCTTTCTCCCCGCAAAGGGTTAGAACTCTCTCATTGCCGTTTTACCCGTAGATCAGGCACTTTCTCACTTGAGATCATAACAAATGATGATGTGATACTATTTAATAAACAAACCATAATGCAACCATGTAAATCCCAAGAACAGGGCCAAACACCATGGTGTTCCTCCAACACTTAACTGCGATTTGCTCCACGACTAAATACAAGGCATCTAAGCCAGCTAAGTGGCTTGCCCGTGCGGTTCTGCCCAGATGACATCATCATTTGGCTTTCCCAAAAGCACCTCTTTTGCTCTGGCTTTTTTGGCTTCTTTCCACGTAAACACAGCTTGATTAATGCTGCAGGAGGACTGTGAATCACGTATTCCACTCTTGTATGGGAAGTCAGAATGTCAATTTTTCCTCGTCTTGAGCACAGAACATTGGGATATTTAATGTGGCATCCATAGCAACAGCATGGAAACCACCTGGGTGCCTCAGTGCCACCTTCACAACACATTTCATGTAAGAGCAGCTGATGCATCACCCACGGGAAGACCTGCACCTCAACACGAAGCTACATTCATGGATCTGACCATTATGGCCAGATCACAAGCACATGACTAGGCTGCCCTTTGATGCTGAGTCAAGAGGAATAAAAATAAATAAATAAAAGTCCTCGCTGTGCCTCCAAGAGAATAAATGGGATTTTGACCATAGAGTCATAGATGTTCAGGACTGATTGGATCCTGGGTGGAACCTTGTCCTCCTCGGGTACCTTTTCCCACCCCAGCCTCCAGCCGGCAACCCCCTTTGAACATATCTGATGGCTAAATCAAGTAAATCCAGGCAAGCTGAATGCAAAATCTCTCCCAGCAGAAAGAAGAATACCATAGATGTCAATCTTTATAACCCTTTAACAAAAACAGTTCAACTGTTGTTAACAGTCGAGAAGTGACTTGGAAGAACTAGTGCTGGTAGCTCTCAAGAGCATCCCAGGGCCATCCTGGGTCTAATTGCAACAGGTGAAAGGCTTTAGTCCGTCAGCTTTAAATGGTTAACTTGCGGGTGTGGGATGGTTATGTAGACTCAGTTGTTGGGTAACAAATATTCCTAAAACAATGAATTGCTTCTCTGTGATGACTAACAGCACAGCCTCCAAAAGTGGAACATGACAAGTGTTAAAATAGCAAACTGATATGTGTTTAGTATGGGTTCCTCCCTGCTTTGCAAAATTAGGAAACTATAAAGCATTGAGAGGAGACTTGCTTCTTCATTCCTCCTGCCTTACATCCAAAAAAATATTTGAACATTGCAGGCATGCACCACATTTCATGAAATTTTTCCAAAGAACCGTATCATTTTCCATTTTGATAAAGCCAGGAAAGGAGGTGGGGTTTTTACCTTGACTCTTGGGGTCATTTAAACGAAAACTACTCAAAACAGTCCAAGGGAGGAAGTGAAATTTCATGTCAAATCCAGGGTTAGTATCTTTCTAATGAGATCTACACCCAAGCGTGCGTAAACAACACGAAAAGGTAATGAGCAAATGTTCCTAAGTTAGCAAACCATTTTAATTCTTTTAAAGGGCCTGAAAATTTTTATAGCCCTCATCCAGCAGTACACACACACACACACACACACACACACACACACATACACACACACACTCCACTAAGAGTCTAGGAATAGGTCATTCAGAGGAAGGATTTTAGTGATCTGGACAAATCAATTTAGAGTCCACAGGCTTCTAAAGGATTCATAAAACAGCCTTGGAACCCTGAGTCACCAATCTAGCAAGATAGAATTTGCGTGAAAGTTCAGGTATCAAATGAGTGGCGATGGCAGCAACCACCACCCCACCCATTCCAGAAGCAAAGAGGCAGCATGGAACCCATGGAACTTTCGGGAATCCACAATCACACCCTTAGAATTGTTTGTGCTCCCTCGATTTTTTCAGGGTGTTCATTGCCCTGGGTCCTGCTTTACAGATAAAGCAGCTAGAAGGTTCCATCATCTTGTGCAAGACCCCAGAAATACCGCCCCCCCCCCACATCGCTGCGTAACATCTATTTCTGTTGCCCTGCTGTGGCACAGTTACAGTGATTTCATGGATGCACCCAAAGTCTTTTCCTGCACCAACTAACAAACTTAGAGTAAAAAAATAAAAGTACTGTAGTTCTTAGTATTTGATGTTGGTAAGTAGAATTTCTGAGGTTCACAAGCTGAGTATAGGTGAAGATCTTTGGCTTCTGCTTCCACGGGCAATTTGTAAGGAGCTGCTAATGTAGAAAAGTGAAACTTGAAATAATTGAGATATGAATTTGGTTAGAACAGAAAGATTTCAAAGTCACTCTAGCCAGTTGCTGTTCAGCGATAGTGATCCACTGGGTGTTATTTTATTACTCTAACAACAGCATTCACAGATTGTGAAGAAATGAGGATGCCCTCATTCACTCTCAATATTTAGAGTCTCAGTCTTACTTGAAATTCCCAAGAAAGACCCAAGGACCAGAGCATAAGTTTTTTTTTTCCTCAAAAAGATATGTTCATTGGGAAATACAATTAAAGCAAATTAAGATACTTCCCACATTTTATTTGAAATTTCGTCTTTTTCTTATGCACTAAAACCATTACATAATTTGATTGGAGTTTTCAGAAACTTGGAAAGTCTAAGAACTCACCTTCTCTGATGAGTTCAGGTACTTACTTTCCCCATTTGTATACTGGTTTATTAATGAATTCTCTAAACTTTCCAGGTCAGAGTCAATGATTCTAAAGTCATAGAGTGCATCATATTACTTAGGTTTGGTCAGGCTGCACATAACAAGTTAATTCATAAGCAATAGTGAATTTTAATAAGACACAAATTTATTTTTCTCTCACCTAGAAACTAGGTCCACAAGTAAGCAGTCAGAGGCTGGTGCACAACAACCATCAGTGTCTCAACCTCCTTTTCTTTTGCTCCTCTACAATTTTAGCACTTTGCCAAATGGCCTAAAATGGCTGTCAAGCACCAGCCTTTCCAACTGCCTCTCAGCCAGAAGACATGAGGAACTAGGAGAAAGGACCCTGGCACTTCCTCTCAGGATTCATTATCTAGAACTTAGACAGACAGCCACATAAAGTTGCAAGGGAAGCTGGGAAATATTTTTTTTTTTTTTAGATTTTATTTATTTATTTGAGAGAGAGAATGAGATAGAGAGAGAGCATGAGAGGGGGGAGGGTCCGAGGGAGAAGCAGACTCCCTGCTGAGCAGGGAGTCCAATGCGGGACTCGATCCTGGGACTCCAGGATCATGACCTGAGCTGAAGGCAAGTCGCTCAACCAACTGAGCCACTCAGGCGCCCGGAAATATAGTCTTTATACTGGATGGCCACATATAAGGCTAAAACTGGGCATTCTGATTTGGAGAAATGAAGAGAAAACCATTTTTTAAAAAGACAACAGCAATCTCTGCCACCGGTATTGAATATGTGAAGAGCTCATAGCTAAAACTTTTTTCTTAAAATATTAAAGGTATGTTTATTTCAAAGATAATGTCAGAGAATTTAATGTATGAATAATGTAAATATATAAATGATTAATAATGTATACATATATAAAAATTAAATCATAATATATAAGCCACTGGTGTATATCCTTGTATCACTGTGGCATATTCTCACTTACCCGATTACTACAGCTAAGAATTTAAATACAAATAAAATTCTTCCTTTTATAGTGAGAGTTTAGAATAATAGGAAGAAAATACAAATGTAAAGTAAAATAGGAAAGAGACAGACTTTGTAATTAGTAAAGTAGGTTTAGCTACAAAAGGATTATGGACTTGAGTCTGACCTGAGTCCTGGCCTTGGCCTTGCCACTTACTTGCTCTGTGACTTTGGGCAAGTCATTCAACCTCTCTGATCCTGGTTCATTGTCTATGAAATGGAAATATGTGATGGGCCCAGGGAGCATCCAAGTCCCTGATTAGTGGGCTGGATAAAGTGCTTCCAAGAAAGTACTGAACCCAGGCTATGGAACAAGGGGGGCAGAGGGGCAGAGAAGGCAGCAGCGACAAAGTACAAAGTAGCCAAACAAGACAGAATAGAGACCATAAATGGGGTGGAGAGAGGAGTTTGTCAAATTGTCTATGAGGCCCCACCATACGACCTTGAAGAAATTATTTATCATATATGTTGAGACTTCTTTTAAAGCAGGAAAAGGTTTGAATCTATCCCTGTCTCTTTATATCAAGGCCCATAAATTTTCATATGTGTGGTTGAAGAAAAGTGACATTCCACGTAGCCTAGTGAATATTCCTGTGACTGGTTTTACCATAATTTCTAAACTAAAATAATTACAAGACCAGAGAGAATCCTCTGTCAGAACAAAACTGGGTTAGGGGCGCCTGGGTGGCTCAGTAGGTTGAGCGTCTGACTCTTGGTTTCAGCTCAGGCCATGATCTCAGGGTGGTGAGATCGAGCCCCACATGAGGCTCCGCATGGGATGCGGCATCTGCTTGGCATTCTGTCTCTCTCTCCCTCTCCTTCTGCCCCTCCTCTGCTGCTTGCTCTCCCTCCCTCCCTCTCTCTCTCTCTAAAAATTAAAATTTTTTAAAAAGGCAAAAAAAAAAAACTGGGTTAGAACTAAACACGTGGTTTTGTGCTTCTTTCTAAACATTATTGGCACTTTTAAGTACAAAAATAAATGCTTCAAAGACAAATATTCAAAAATTGGGGAATGGATTAAGGCAGTATGTGATGATCAAATGCAAGTGTATGCGGAACCCATCACCGAGCCAACCATCTCTGCTCATGCAATGTCCGTGTGGACCAGGTGAGAGCTAGTCCACAAAGCAATCGTGATGAACCTGGGTTTGCTTCTTGGTTTTTTCCCAGAGTTTCAAGATTTCCTCTGTTATTGCTAGTCTTTGAGTCAGAGAGCTCAGTCTCTGTGATTGAATCATGATGACCTCATTTTCTGTGCACATACAACCAACAAGGAGAACAGAAGAGAAGTATTCCTTCAAAGATAGAAAGAAGCAGAATCCATTCTGAAAGAGAATCGATGATTAATAGGCCTTCTCTTTCCTTTCTAGCACAAATCAAATATTGATTAGGCACCTGTCCTATACTAGACACCGAGCCAAGACTGAAGATATAAAGAGACTTCCAGCCCTTAAGGTGCTCGTCCCTGGACTAGAAGAGGCCCCTCCGTGAGTGAACTGGAAACATGGTAGGCAGTATTATGATGGAGAGGACAGCTCTAATGCTATCATGAAGTGTGAGTAATCTGAGGCTTACCTTCTGCACTTACTTCCAAGATGCACAGGCTTTCGGAGCCTTGTTTTCTCGTCTGTAAAATGGGATAGTAAGAATACGTATAGGTTTGCTTCACTGTCTGCAGCAGGACGAGAATGCGATATTTGTTGGCATGTGTATTGTTATTGGTGTCATGGATGATATTATTATTAATGTTATTAATCTAGAAAGATCCAGAAGGAAAGACTTGCGATTACAGCGTACCCTTGAGTTATGTGCTATTACTAAGGAGCGGAGCATCTCTTTAACTGTGACTGTTTGACCACAGAGGACCGACCCCAAAAAAGCTTGAAGGTCAGGAGGTTGCAGAGCTGGTGGCTACTGCGTCAACACAGGCTTGGCATTAAATCAAAAGAATAAAAAGTTTGAGAATCCTCCTTAAATAAAGGTCTCACAATTCGTTTTGTGTTGGGGAGAAGAAGAGGTGGAGATTGCTATGATGGTCTTTTTCTTGTTCTACCCCAAACCTCTGATCTATGTGAGCCTCTGGATTTCTAAATATAACTTTGAGAAAACTAATCACACATTTTCGATACAGATGAATTACTTAGTTTCCGTATTAATCGCATTGAGCTAGTTAACATTTAATCCTGCACCTTGACCACAAACAGCACTAGAAGCAATGCCACAGAAAACAGTTTTCCTCTGAAAATTGTGGGGGAGATTTTTCTGCCCAATGGCAAGGAATAGGAAGTCTATATTTATGGACAAGCCTATCAATAACTCAATTTTTCAGAGACTGGTGTTCCTTCTTATAAGGAAGTCACTTGCTGTTCTCAGAGCTGCTCAGATGGAATGGCTTTTTTTGTCATGTTAAAAGTATGAGTCAGTATTTCACCCACAATAGCCACATTTCAAAACCAGCATGCAGCTTTTAAGGAGCAGCTAGGAATTCAAAAGTCCAGTCCCCAAACTCAAGACTGACCACCTTTGTAAGTTTACAGCTAATTAACTCAAGAACTTGAAACATGCATTGAAATATACGAACATTTAAGAGGCTTTAAAAGTATTTGCTACTGGGTCTCTCAGGCACCTCTCCTCTTCCTCCCCACCCACCCTCAAACCCCCACCAACCTCCTACCCTGGCAAATTTCTACTCATCAGAACACTAACTTCGCTGGGGATGCTCGATGTGGTGGGCTGCTGAGTCATCCCCGGGAGCTTCGGAATGTGTGTGTGTGTGTGTGTGTGTGTGTGTGTGTGTGTGTGTGTTTGATATGTGTAAGCACAGACTCTAAGATGCTTGTAGTGGAAAGTGACTCAGAGAGGCAAAGAGGGAAAACGGCCACTTACCAGCTTTTTCTAAAAATGTCTAAGTATTCTGCACACACAATTAGCCCACAAACCACCACTGCCATCATCATCATTATCAATGACTGAAGACAGTCCCCAGCTTTGATCCGAATTTCTGAGGATGCACACTGTCCTTTTCTTCACTCATCTGTTTATAATCAAGCAACTACCTGAGGTCAGGTGCTGGGTGGGCTAGGGGATGGAGATGCTCTTTCAAACATGGTTCCTGCCCTCCGGGTGCTTTTGTCCCATTGGACGAGGCCGTTATTAACCAAATTGTCAGACAAGTAAGTATCACACTGCAATTGTAATGGAACAAAGCAGAGGAAGGTGTTGCTATGGAAACCTAAAAAGAAGGCTTTGACTAAAGAAGGTTGATGATGACTCCCCTGAGGATTTGATGCCTACCTGAAGGATGAGTAGGGTTTAAATGAGGGAGAGGGGAAGATGACCAGAGCAAAGGCTCCATGATGAGAGCAAGAGGTGGGAAGGAGGGAAAGAGAAAAGGGGGAAAGTGATAGGAGATGAAGTTGAAGAAGTGGGTGCAGACCACATAGGGCCTGATGGTCCCATCTGTTTGTCCTTTACGTAATAGCAATGAGGAACCCCTGAAAGTTTCAAGCACATGTGTAGCCTGATCAGAGTTGGGTTTAGAAAACATTGTTCTGGCTCTGATATAGAAAAGGTTAAGAAAGAGAGGGCAGAAGGAAGATTAGATGTAATAAATGGCTCTTAAGAGGCTATTGTGGTTTCTTTGCTGCTTCCTGTGACTTTGACTCATCTATTCATTCTATATATTTTTATTGAGCACTTACTATGTGCCAGACATTGTACTAGGCCTTTGCTCAAAAGCAGAAGCTCAACCTGATGCAGTTTAACTTTAAAGAATGCCCCATGTATCCCAGTTTTACATGTACAAAATTATTAGGTCAGAAAAGGAAAGAGTTGGATGGGTTTCTCTGGTCCAAAACCCCTTTATGAAGACAACGCTCAGAGGCATAGCAAGGATTTTATATGATTTAAAGAGGGAAAGTAGAGGTAAGATTCTAGGCATGCATCCACTGATACTTGTCACTGATGTGCCACGTTGTTTTTTAAGAGATGAACCTTGACAACTGAAATTGAGAATAATGGTCCTCAAACTTCTGGATTCTCCTAGGCATTACAGCACAGTCTTGGGCCACCCTCCCATGAATTCACAGTTGCCAAAATTAAATTATCATTTCTTTAAGGTATTATACTTCCACCCAGTAGATTTTAAAAATTTATAATGCTTTATCAAAGTAGTACATACACATTGTTTCAAAAGTTAAATATAACTACAAACCCTAGAAAAAGAAACATCATCTTTTGCCCCAATCCTTTCAAGGCTGACTTCCATTTCCTGGAGGCAATCACTTAAAATTTTGCAATTCATTTGCTGTTAGTTCTAGTAGTCACCTTCATTTCATAACACATTGTCATCTCTAGATTTTTCGTTTTTAGTCATCACCTGTTTTGACCTATTTGTCCTATTCTGAAAAGATTTTTCCTTACAAATCCACCCTCCTTCCCCTCTCTCATCCTTCCAAGGAAGTCACATTATAATTTTGGTTAAATCAGAATTTAGTGTTTACCTCATTCCTATGCAAAAATTTTCAAAGTTGAACCATAGGATGCACTACAATTGCATTTTCTTTCCTATTCAAGTTTTCCTTTTTCCTGGAGTTAATTGTTGCCTTGTACTTCAATTGCTTAGTTTTCTATGAACCTGCTCTAAACCTGAACTGTCCCAGAGAATACCAAAATTTCTCGCATAATCTTCAAACTCATATGAGTTTCATTTTGGGGGAGACATTCCTCTGGGGGTACACAGTCTTCCTGTTCCAATCTGAAGACTCTCTGACTGCCCCACAGCTGACATCCTGGCAAGTCCCCTGGGTGTTTCCTTCCCCTCTTGGGTTGGTCCCTCTTTCCTGGTTCCCAGGCCTTTCTCTCTTGAGGTATCCTCATTTTGCTTGCTGAGCATCTCCTCCAGGAACCCTATGGGGTGGGGAGAGTAACATTTTTGAGAACCTGCCTATCTGAAAATATCTCTGTAATATTTGCACATTACAACTTACAATTTAGAAAGACCCCTCATAATTATCACCTCATTTCATCCCCACTGAAAAAAATCTTCCCACTCAATTTTACATGCTGAGAGAGGTGAAACAACACCCCAAATCCCATAGCTCCTCCACGAGGATAGTAGTCTCTGCCAACACCTCTGTGAACAGCAAAGGGCAACTCATAGAGTGGAAGCACACAGCGGATGCTAACAGAGTGGATGAATTTAATAAATTCATTAAGAAGTTGTATTGTCCTTTGATATTATTTCTTTATAAGACTTTATATGATATTATTTCTTTATAAGACTCTATCAGCAACATGAAGGTGTGTGATTAAGGATTTGATCTCGTATTCTTAAAAATGTTCGCAGTCCAACAGTATTGAGGCAAAATTGTTTTGGAAAAGGCAGTTTTGTGAGCAAATTATGGAATGATCAGTGATGTTGGTATGGTCCATGCCAATCTTCTTTTCCCACTGCCCCCTCCCCATCAGAGCCCCCCACTTCTGTCCCGCTCTCTTTGATTTCTCATGTCTGAATCAATGCTCGGGTTTAGAATGACTTGAAAGCAGATGTCCTGAGCAAAGGTACCAAGGGGAAGAAATGTCACAGAGCAGCCACACAAAAGCACATCTCTGAAAGGATGAACAGATGGCACCGAGTGTCCCTTAACTCCATGGTGAGGACGCTTGGCAACAGCAAGTACGCTGACAAAATTGGAGTTGGTTTCGCTGCTCCCTCCTTTGACGATGACAACAAAACGAAGATCTCCATTGTGTATCTGTTTATGCCTTGGCTCCAGGAATTTCAACAACTGCTTCCTTTGAAAAGTGGGAAGTATTTTCCACAATTTAGACTAACTGCCCATCTCATTTTCTTGGGGGGTGTGGAAATTTAAAATCCAGCTGTAGCTGACAGGATGAGCATTCTTTCTTCCACTTTAAATGGCCGTCACGGAGTCCTAATCTGTCACAGCCTGAAAGAACCTTACCCATCACCCGGAACACCCCACCTTTGACACACAAGGAAGCCAGGGCCCAGAGAAGCAAGTGTTACCCAGGGCCACACACCTGGGGGTGGAGGGGGCGGCGCGCAGTGTCAGGACCTGAACTCGGGGTCAGAGTTCTCTCTCTGAGTCCTTAGTTGTTGTAATGGCTTCTTCCCAGACAAATAACTTTTAAATAGCAATAAAATAATATTGTGGTAAAAAAAAAAAGAATGACTGCAATTCAAATGTGTCATCAGAGAATCAAGGCTATAAGTGAAATAAAACGAACTATTGGCTCTTCTCTTTTCCTCTTTAAAAAGCTCTTTTGAATTTCCCCCCAATCACCAGTCTCTGCCTTCCTTCTTCGCCTCACCTCTGTGGACCTGGCCCTGTCTGTTGGCTGGTCCACTGTCATGCTCTCTTTTCTGATGCGGCACTCACACCACCGTCCCTGCAAAAGCAATTTTAGTTTACATCAAGAAAAGGCCAGATATGGTGAACAGAATATCAGGAGCACGCCGCAAGCACCTGCTAATGCAAGCCTCGGAAACAATTTAATTCCACGTTAAGGAGAGCCTTGCAGCTGAGCCAGTCACCGAACAAGAAGAGGCATGCGGCACATAGCTGTTTCACAATGTCCCGGCTCTGATACCGAATCTCGTGGCATTCTCCTCCTCTCGACACCAGGCCCGAGACCCCTTAAGGGATGTTGCCATGGCTGCAATTTTTGCAAATACCAAATAAACGGTGATTGAAGTATATGTCAAGCTCTGTCACCAAAACAAAAGTGTTTGTGTGTGTTTCGCCATGTGCGACCTTGTTACTACACTTTTTTGTCTATTCAAATTTTGAGTTTTGCAATGAGTTTACTTGAATATGATTTGTTCGACTTTTGCAACAAAAAGAAACCATAACTCCAGAGAAGACCAAAATGATGCCTGCCAGGGTGACTCTCCTTAAACAGGTTTATTTCTTTTTAAATCACAAAAGCACAAAGGACCCAGAGTCTCTGATAATGAACGTAATATATGATTGCCATAAAAAGTTCACTCTCCTTTCAATTTCAATTTACCCCACTATAAATCAGTGATCCACTTAATCAAATATTCTTCCACTTTAATTGTTTTATCTTGCTTTTATGTTAAATCTCACTGGGTTACTGCTGGTACCAGTCTTCACATTATAGAAAAAATGTCAGTCGTTGGCCCATAATTAGTCTAAAACTCAAACATGGGTTCTGAACATTAACCAGATTGGAGGAAGCCCTCACAATCTCACTGGACCAGCAAGACAAATCCAAGCCAGAAAGTAAACCAGGATTAGTCAAGCTAGCCATCCATCTGCTGTCAAAATACGGAGTATGGGCCCCGGCTTTCAAACTAACTGGAATTTTTTTTTTCATAAATGTCTTCCATTATTATCTAACAGGGCATTAAAACTCTATTCGGTTGTCTCTTAAATTCTCCAGCCTGAAACTGCCCGTTTAAGAATTGCAGATGCTTGCCTGGACTAGCCCAGCGGTTCCCATGAGAAAATATATCAGCACAATGTACTGAGTAAGGCCACAGTCAGACTGCAGTGTTTGTGATGAAGGGCACTTCCTGGGTATTGTACACGGCAAGAACTGTCCCTGGTGGGTAATCCGGTTCTGTAAACAAGGAGGGAAAAAAATGAATTCCATGTTATTGATTGATAAACCCCTTTCCGACAAGGTGCACAGGGACAGCCCCATAGAAGTATTGTTGAATGTGACACAGACCGCAAGGGCCCCAGTCAAATGCTATTTGGGCATGTGTCACTCGTCCTTCACACAGATCCCTGATATAATTTTTTAAGTTAAAAATTCTAAAACTCTTTTTTAAATAAACTGAGAATGAGGATATATCCAAACCAGGCCATCTGCTTTACCCAGTACATGTAAATATTTCCAGAGCAAAGAACTCCTCTGGAGTTTTGTGTCCTTGTTTTGAATTTCAGAGATGAGTATTAGAAAGTAGAAGTTATTTGGGGGCTAATGGAACCACATGCTGTTTACAAGGTTTTCTTATAAATATCTATATTTTAAAGTAAGTATTTATATCTCCTGACTTGTTTTATACAGGACTTGGGCACATGTAAAAATGAACACTGTTTTCACTGTAATAACCATCTAGCTCAAAAATATATATATGTTTTTTCATATTAAAGAAAAGCCAAACAATTTTTCTTAAACTCTGAGAATGAAAAAGAGCCTAAACTCAGCCAGGAAATGTTAACTCTGCTTCAAGCATAGCTACAAGTGTTCATCAGTGTCAAAATGTATTTTTTTAAGGATTTTTTACAAAGGTAAAAAACAAATCGATTGTTCAAATGATAGCTGAGTGAGTGCTAAGATATCAAAATGTTTAGAAAGAACTGGAAGGGTCATGAGAAACCTATTCACCAATAGACCTCACTTATGCAACTGTTTGTAAACTGTTGTGATGGGTTATTGTAACTATTTCTATTTTCAAACGTATCACATTAGACAGGAACGGTGAAATAATATATATTAAATACATAGATATAATTATCACAACAGGGACACCTGGGTGGCTCAGTTGGTGAAGCGTCTGCCTTCGGCTCAGGTCATGATCCCACAGTCCTGGGATCGAGTCCCGCATCTGACTCCTGGCTCATTGGGAAGCCTGCTTCTGCCTCTCCCACTCCCCCTGCTAGTGTTCCCCCTCCCCTGACAAATAAATAAAATCTTTTAAAAAAATTATCACAACAGAGAGAATCTAGGAGGGGAAAAAAGACAGGGAAAAAATCCCATTAAATAAAAAGCCTTTATACAGGACATTATTCACATTTCTGCAAATGGAATATTCTGGGTAACTGCCATATATTATATTATTTGAGTAACTTTAGGAAGGATTAATTCCCAAGCTCTGTCCTCTACAATATTTTTTCCGAGCTGAAATTGGGCTTTAAAACAAAACGTCAGCAATGCGAGCTGACTATTCAAGTTACAGGTCCAGAAACTTCGAGTGCAGGCAGTTAAAAGTGATTTAAGAAATGCAAAATCATGCTTGCACAAACGTGGATGTGAAACTTGTAAATTGATATATCAAAACCCCAACTGGAATATAGCAATTTGTCTCTCTTTGCCTGCTCTGGTGTATCCCTTCAGCTGCCTGCCAGATAATATACTGATTGTAACTTTCCTAATTTACGGAGCCTGTAAGTCTAATCTCCTGGGCCAGCCTAAAGGGCTTCTTCATCCATTGAAATGCCAGAATAATTGAAATTGTCTTCGGCAGACAGTCAGGCAATAATGAATATTCTCTCTGCTGATTGCATGCCAAGGTTACACATAGGACCACAAAACAGAAGAGATCCCCAAGCCAAGCCTCCCAAGGGAGGGGCAGCCTCTAACCTGTGGCGTGAGGCACAATACCTATGGCTTCCCTTCTCATATGCTCCTGCGGCCAATGACGCCCACCACGCTTCTGTACTGAACGACAGACAGCACAGTTGCCAAATGAACAATGCTCCCATTGGCTTCCCTGATTCTCCAGGGGCAGATGAAAGGCTGGGAAAGGTTGTGGGCATGGATTTTCCAATGGGAACAGCAGGACAGATGAGCAGAGGAAGCTGTTATTGGGATCAAGAGGAAATACACAAGTAGTTAATCAAAAAAAAAAAAAAAAAAAAAAAAACCCTGCATTGACGGTGCATGAGAAAATGCTTGCCTGTCAGCCCTGAACAGCCTTTCCCATACCTCTGAATGGTTTTTGTGAATGCCAGGAGTTGTTTCCTGCTTTAGAGTCAGTCCTGCTTCATTGGAGTCTTAACGATGCTCTGTTTTGAAATTAAAGCGTGCAGTAGCCGCAGTGAATCGGTAATATCGCTGAAAAATCTAAAGACTAGTTTAACCTTCGGCTATAGGAAGATTAACATTTTAAATGCCAAGAAGTTTGAAATGATCTTTCATTTAAGCAACTAGTCGTGGATTATTGGTACTCCTATGATTTGCTTTTTAGGATGAAATTTGGGGATGAGAAAGGAACTACCCTAAGACCCGGTGCCTCTAAACCACACAGCAAAAGGTGGATTTTTTTTTAAGGCATCCCAAGTTACATGGGGGAAGAGTATAAACCATGGTGTGACATGACACCTGAGTTTCACTATCTGAATTACTAAGTAATGATATGCCAAATATATGGAATACATATTCCTTATCTGTTGCTGCTCGCCAAAAATTACCGCAAAATCATAGTGGCTTAAGGCAGCCATGAGCATTTGTTATCTCCCACAGTGTGTCTGTGGGTCAGGAATTCAGGAGCCCCTTCACTGGGTGTTTCCGGCTCAGGATTTCTCACAAGGTTGCGGTCAAGCCTGTTGGCCATGACTGTCATCTGAAGGCTGGAGTAGGGTTGGAAGAAAGATCCACTGCCAGGTGGCTTCCCCTCACATCCATGGCCAATTAGTTTTGGTGGTCAGCAGGAGGTCTGTTTCTTGCCATGTGGATCTCTTTATAGGGTTGCTAAAATGACAATGGCTTCATGACATGGCAGCTGACTGTGTCCCAGGGCAGGTGATCTAAGGGGATCAAAGTGGATGGAAGCCACAATGTCTTCTATGCCTAGCTTCAGAGGTCACACATTGATATTTCCACAGCATCTCCCAACTACACAGTCAGCCCTAATCAAGGGAGGGGAAGTAGGAAGGAAAGCACATAAGGACATATACACTAGGAATCGTCAGCTTGGGGGCCAGACGCCACACATATATATTATATAACTACACAGATCTACCAGCCTCCCGGGGAAGATCCCAACTATCGCTCTCATTTTTCACCACATTCTTGCACATATTCTTTGTTCCAGATGAGGAACAGGGGATATATATCGTTAAATATGTTTTGCTCTTTCCCAGAGTGGTCTTCTCATTCCGTCCCCCCGCCCCATCACAAAATCCTGATTCCCTGGCTTGTTCACTCCCCCAAGCAATGTACAACTCTGTCCTCTAGGAAGCCCTTCCAAAGAGCCCTGCCAGACTCCAAACCTCATGTGTATTTTTCAGATTCAAGCAAAAGAGGGAGGGTGGGAGGGAGGGAGAAGGAGGAAGGAAGGAAGGAAGGAAGGAAGGAAGGAAGGAAGGAAGGGAGGGAGGGAGGGAGGGAGGGAGGGAGGGAGGGAGGAAGGAAGGAAAACTCTCACACATATTTAAAATACAGTGAAGGCAATACAGAGAATTGGTTACATAAATGATAGCAGAGCTTCAAAGCCAAACAGAGGTACAGGCGAAGCACCTGCTCCCATCCTCAGATTGGAAAAGCAAGGCAGGAAACAGTGTTACCAAAGGGAGTGGCCATTTCCCCCAGCAGAAGAACCATAGTGGGTGTGTCCGTGGGTGGAAATGGGAGATGCTACTGGCATGGCTAGAGACAAAAGGGAGGAGAAATGCCCTGGCTTCTCCCTTCTATCCACTCTCCGGGCTCCTGCCATGCCTGCACTGATAGCATCCAGCGGCAAGGTTGCTGATAGGGGAAGCTGAGGGTGTCAGCACCCCATGTCACTCCGAGCAGAGTGGGGAGAAGGCCAGGGCAAACGGACCAAGGACCGACACATATATCCTACTAAAGCGTGACGCTGAATTATATTTTTTCACTTAACATTTGTAAAAAAATCTGCATTCTATGTAGTTTCTATCATCATTATTCTAAGTTTCTCTGCATCGTCCTACTGCATTTATCGACTCTGGAGATTGAATCATTTCCATACAGTGGTATCTTGAGGTCGTTTCCAATTCTTGATTATTATTATTTTCAAGGGAGAATTCAATTAATACCTTCATTGTTTAGGGTTTTTTTCTTTCCAGAAATGTTCTTAGGGTAAATTCCCCAAGATGATAATGATCAGATTAAAAAAATATCGACAGTCTTATGTCAACTGATACCTGTTTTGGGGCATCTGCTTTTGACCTTATTGCTTTCTGCAGCCCTTGCTACTAACAAAACAAAATGAATGCAAAAAAGTACAGGCACATACGGACTCACCTTTCTGAAGGCAAAGAAGAGATATTCCAGCACTTTTATAAAACCTATCTTTTGATATTGCAGCAACAGCAGCAGCAAAACATCTGAGAGCTATATGATGCCGGAGAAGGGCTCTGATTAACTTTGCAAAGGATGGCTGACTTCCCTTGGATATGACGAGAATAATATTTAGTCTAGCGTCTTCCTTGAACGAAAATGAAACCTCACCCTTGCTTCTTAGAAACAATTGAGAGCCTGAAGCAAATTTTAGATGAAGAGCACCTTCCCAGAAGTCAGTGTCCCATTCTGGACTGTCATGGAACCTGGATGCCTTAGAAGACCACAACCTAGAAGGAAAAACAAAAGTGTACGATAATGAGATCTCTGTCACTCTCTTAAAGACAACTGGAAAACAATAGCCGAGGGCCCATGTGTATAACCTAAAAAGACATTGAGAGGTCATCTGGCTAGTGCTTCTCGAAGTGGGGCCCATTCACGAGCTGTGTAACCAGTTGGCAACAAGGGAAGTAGAAAAATTGAAAGCAAGCAATTCGACATTGCAGCAAAACTTTTATTGTATTTACCAAAGTATTTGTCTACAATGGACTAAGGGGGAAAAAAATAATCCTTCACCAGGGATAGTTGGGAAGATATTATTTGGCTATCAAAATCCAAACTGAAGAAGGATCTTGAATTTGCCCAGGCCATCGGCTGGTGTTATGTTATATATGTCAAGAATTCAAAGAAAAAAAAAAAAAGTAGACAGCTAAGAAGGAGCAATGCACCCCAGAGTCATAGTTTATAGTAATCAATATTTTACGGGCAGTGAAGTCCCTCTTTCTGAGATTATTTTACACTCCAAGATTACCATAAGTATCAATGGAAGGATTCACCTTAATTAATTAGGAAAAGTTATGCTCTTTAGCTGACATAAGTATGTTGAGGAATTTGATGATAGGGGACTAAAAATCTCCTTATTTAATCCTACTCGTTGCTCAGTAACATGGGTTAAGTATTGAATAAGTCTCCCATTTTCGTGACAAGATACCAGAGCTGGTTGAGGGGGTAGATGGAATTGTTTAGAGCCAGAAATGTAAAGTTTCGTGCAGAGTGGCCAGGTGTCTAGGGAGCCCATGGTCAGAGCTGTGTATTTTCATCAGAGTCCATTTGGGTCAAGATGAGGTTACGCACTGAGTTAACAGCAAAGAGCAGACAAATATAAATCACTCCAAACGGTGCTCTGATGTTTGTTTTACATGGTTTTTGTTTTGTACCTACACTGGAGAGGGAAATGGCAGCTCAGGCACAACTGTGGGATGTGAACATTTATTCCAGATCCTGGGTGGGAACCAGTCCTTGCGAGCTCTTCTAAACTGAGAGCATCTGCCCCTCACCTTTGGCACCATTCAGATAGACAGGAACCCACACTCGGGTTTTAGGTCCCACCGACCTGGGTTAAAATTCCAACTACTCTGTTCACTGGCTGGGTGAGCTTGGGCGAAGTATTTAACTTCTTGGTGCCTCAGTTTCCCTATCTGTAAGATGGGCTGATAATAATATCAATGACCCCAATATTATAATTGGGGTTGGTAGGAGGATTAAATAAAACAGCTCATTGCCCAGCTTACTGACATCAAACTGTCTTAATATTTACTCCTCTCCCTAGATTCAACTCTGTTACACTTCCCATCAGTCAAGGGTTGATTGTTTCCTATCAGGACTTTCTCTGAGAATAAGAGTACTCGGGGAATTATAGGAAATTAGGAGACCTAATTATAACATCATCAGGAGGTGAAGTCATCATAAAGTATAAATGGAACATGCTCCCTCACAGCAGAGTAGGAACTACTGAAAGAGTGAAAAGCACGAGAGACAAATTTAAAAACCTACTGATGAAAAGTTATAACCCAATGGAGTGGCTAGGTAGATGGATGGTGAAGGTAAAAACAGTGAGCCCAGACAAGGTCACGGAAGAGGTCATGGAAAAGTGAAATGATTTGATGCACTGGGGGGGGGGGGTAGAATGCTGAAGAATGATTCTCTATATAGAGTGTCCATTAACGGTGCTGTCATTTGGGAGCTAGGCTAGTGCATCGGGAAAGCACGTGGACTTTGAAGCCAAACTGAGTTTGAATCCCAGCTGTTTCCCTTAGCAGTTGTATGATCTTGGGCATGCTTCCTGAACTCGCGGTACCCAAGCATCCTCATCTGTTAAAAGGGGATGATAATAATATACGATAACCTCATTTGGCTGTTAGAAGGATGAAGTGAATTAACTTATGTAAAACATTTACACAGTGTCCAACAAATACTAGCTATTATTATATATGTATAAAATTGTAAAACAACAAAAGGAAAAATGCTAATGGGTAAGCCATTAAAAACCTCATATGTGGGGGCAACTAAAGGAAAAGTATCTATTTTTAAAGCAAATGGTCCATTGTGGAATTATTTTTATTCGTGTTTGGTGAATATCATCTATCTAACAGTGCTTCCTAAACTATAGAGAGTCCTTCAGAGATACCTTTATTCACGCATTTAATACCAAACAGTAATACAGACTTGTAAAATCTCACCCACTCAGGACTGTCTGAGGTTGTAGTGACGTTAGGATAATAATTCAGCTTCCTGTAGTCCCTTGAAGTTGCTCCCATTCTATTCATTTGCAAGACGGAAGCACACATACACACACACACACACACACACACACACACACACACACACACACACACACTCATTCTACCGCCGGAGCACTAAAAATGCATCTCACTGAGTATGGAACCTTAACCAAGCTTATCTGCTTCTCTTCCTGACTGCTCTTCATCAGTGTCTGGCAGACACAGCTGCCCCTGCCAGACACTCAGAACGGTCTCTGTCTCCCCATCTTCTTCTCCCCCACCCATCTCATTCACAACTAAGTTGTATGGATTCCTCCTTCTCAATATGGGTCTTCTTTCCTTTGTCCCCACTGCTTACACCCTGGTCCTGGCCAGTGACCTCTCTCATAGGAATGATCAGAACAAGCCTGGAATCCGTGTATGTCCAATCTGGCCCTTTCCAAACCAGTTTCTGCCTTGCTATCAGAATGATCTTTCTAAAACATGTACATTTACCTAATCAGCACGCTCCCTTTTTTGATGGTTCCCTTTGCCCTTAGGATAATGTGTTGGCCTGCCGGCAAAAATCCTCCTGTGTCTGGCTCCTGCTTACCCCTCATATGCCTCGCACATGTCACATCCCGCCTCTCCACTGTCGGCACCCCAGAGCTTGAACCTCCCTCACCTTTTGCCTTTGCTTATGTTCGCTTCTGGGCCAGCCATATCTGCCTCTCCTTCAGGCTTCAGAATCTTCCCCGACTCCCAAAGACAAGGCACTCTTATATGCTCCTAGCAACAAGTGTCTCCTCTCTCTCCCCAAAGAAAGAGTACACCTCATTCCTGGGGATCTCCCAGGACCGAGGACTATGACACATGGCTGGCCCTTAACAATTATTTATGGGACGAATGGATGAGAAAGATCATTGCAGCTCGTCTCAGTGGCTTGCTTTGACAACAAATCCCAGCAAAAGAAAAGACTGTAGGCACCCAGGTAGATGACACTGTAGATTACGAGTTACCAAACTTTTTTTTTTTTTTTTTTTCCCAATCAACCAAGGAATGGCTACATTTTTGATTCAGGGTTTAGTGCAATGATTTCACATAAGCGTTACTAACATTTCTGCACTGAAGTTCCAATTTGAAGTTATATTTTACAATGAATTCTAAATCTTTGACCAGAAAATGGCAGATGAAAACACTTAACACGCAGATCTTCCTGATTCGGAAACAAGGCGAACTCTCACGGAGAGCCTAGATGCTTTAGCACATCTGCTTTGCATTTTTTCCCCATTGTTTGGGACTGGCTTCCTTATTCAGAAAGTTCCAGATTAACAGCTAATTTGCTTTAGACCAGCCCGATGAGGAGCCTGTCCCCTCCTTGGGCTTTGTTGTTCACCAAGGTAAAGTGTCCTTTTCTGACTTCCCAACTCCTTGGTTTGAGACAATAATCCACTCAGTCGCCTCTTAATTAAAGCAAATAGTCCCAGCTCACAATGGTTAGTTCAGAAGGCCCTGGTCTTCTAGTTCCCTCCATGCAAAGAGCTAATTGATTTCCAAATGATAATGGTGTTTACATTAGAAAGCCAACCCCCTCGTATTGAGTCCTTAGCTCATCTTAAACCTTCCCAGTCTCCTGAATATCAAATGGCCAGAACTCTTCCATTGTGGTTGGTGCTTCTCAAGGGGTCAGGCTTCAGTCCCAAAATATTTAACGAGCTAATTGAGTGATTTCTGATTTACATGTTGGGCTCCTACACTCCCGGTTCATCCTGTGGAGGGGTGTTGCTTGGAATTTTCAAGGAATTGCCTTTGTTACTTTATAACCTCATTGCCTTGCAATAAAGGCCCTTCACCCCCCAACACACACACACACACACACACACACACACACACGCACACACACACACACCAGGTAAAACCGGGGGCAATGGGTAGGTCCAAACTTTTAGAATGACTTTGAAAGCTTATCCATAGGACAGTTTAATGGGAGGAAGCTATAGAAAAGGAAACAAGACAGAGCCATGAGACGTAGGAGCAACTAGTCAAGGCAATGGAAATTAACACGGTGTGCATTACCACGTGCTTGACATGATTTGCCTCTATCGTACATACATATATGCCTAAGGACTGATTTTTCTGTCCTTCTTTGAAAGTCATGGGAACGTTGCTTCATAATTCACATTCTCTATTTCCATGATTTCTAAGAAGTTTTTCTAGCACATTGGATTTCAATTAAGTCGGTAGATGTCTCAAATGTCCCTGCTTAGAAATTCAAACAATAGCCAAACAAATCATAGTTATTATTGATCATATTCTTGGCCTTCCACAGAGCTTTATGCAAATATTGAACTTCACTTTTCATCATCACAACATTTAAGATGATGTTCAGGCAAGACTCCTATTGACTGAGATGGGTATTTGCCATGCAAGACAGGAGCAGGAATTCCGTTTTACTGAAACTGAGTTTTGTTTTTAAACACACTATTTTCTATGAATATGTTCTTGATCACAGTAAGCTGCTCAAGCAACCCAAAAGGGGAGGGGGGTTGGGCAACGCTTCAATATAATCACTTGCTAAGTAATTAAAGCAGTAACTAATTTCTCTCATAATTAAAAAAGTTTGTTCATTGGCACGCACATCCATCCTCTTGCCATATTTAGCAAATAGTTTCATTTTTTTAAAAAATATCACATCTCGTGCACCAGACTCCTATCAAGAAAGGCATTGCTGGGGTACCTGAGTAGCACAGTTGGTTAAGCATCTGACTTTGGCTTAGGTCATGATCTCAGTGTCCTGGGATCGAGCGAATCTCATGTCGGGCTTCCCACTGGGTGGGGAGCCTGCTTGTCCCTCTTCCTCTCCTGACCCCCCCAAATAAATAATCTTCTTTAAAAGAAGACATTGTGGCAGTTTATAGAACACTTGCTTCCCTTTGAGTCTTCACTCAACCTTCCATCCTGTCTTTGAGTCACTGCTTTTCAGTCAAAATGCTCCCCCTTTCATTCATTCTTCTTTTGTAGTTAGGGTAGATTATTGCACAGGTCCCTAAGAACATGTCACCACGATAAATTTTATACATCTACACATATCGCTTGGGACACTAGTGCAAGAAGTCGTACGATATACACATTCACCAGGTTGCAGGGATGATATTTCAAAGACTAGGGAGAAGGAAATCTTATCAAAATTAAATGATTTGCCCAAGATCTCTCAATTTGTTGATAGCAGAGCAAGAACCTGAAATAGCATGTTTTCTGCCCACAAACACTATTCTTTCAAAGACTTCTACACCCATTTAGCATCATGGTGAGCCTTAACAGCAAACAAATGTTTTCAATGTTAGCATTCCTGATCCTCACTTTCTATCTTTAGGGACAGGAGCATGACTCAACAGGTCAGATCCTATACTAAGAATGCTGAAGGTTTCTAAATTCCTTGGTGAGGGAATTCTGCATTGCCAAATATTATTTTAATAAGTGAGTCATTGGCTGGGGCTTGAGATTGTTTGGGTTTGTTTTTTGTTTTTTTTTTTTTAATTAGAAAGATGGTTCACTTTAATTATATTCTTTCACAGGATTTGTCATGTGGATGCTAAAATAATGGCATGTGCCCCAGTGTGCCCAGGGCTGAAAACAACATGTGAGAGACGTGGTCTTTGCCCTCAAAGGGCATATAGGAAAGAGCGGGAGTGTTGAGCATTTTGCATAGTGTCCTGGAAATCAAAAAGCCTATCTCATCCCCCGTGGCCGCTGGGTGAAAACGACAATCACCTTACAGAACAGAAGTCTGCCCCTGACCATAAGGGATTGGCATGCGGTTCCTCCTTAATGGCCAGGGGAAATTGGCAGGAGCCCTGAGTGACACACCTAATGATCCTCTAATGTGGCAGGAATGAACGGGAAGGAAGGAGAACAGAGGAAGGGGAAACGGACTCACGGCAAGGCACGCTTGCAAGGAGATACGTTCGCAAGAAATAAACAATCGGTGTCGATGCTGTGAGAATCTGGAAAACTAAAAAGCAATTTTCATAAACTCTCAAAGATAGCTTTAAATAATAAAAAGCTTAAACCGTCTCTTACAAAGGAAATTCTCCTTTGAATGGATTCAAGAAAACCATGAAATGCTGTTGATAAGGCTGTGCCAATTTGTAAAGCTTGCCACAATCTCCAGCTCACGTTTTTCCCCCTTTTTTTCTTTTTCTTTCAAAAAAAAAAAAATGTTTTTCCCCTGAGCTTTGTGAGCCCAAGAGCCTACGATGACAACACCACCACCAAGTATTTGTAAAGCTGAAACCTCTTTTCCCCCCACAACAAGGAGGCCGGATGGTTGAGGCATTTGATTTATCCCTTGGAAATAATGTTAAAATAGCATTTGCAAAGCCAGAGAAAAGATTTTCGTTGGAATGCTCCAGTAGGGATGTGTAAGCTAACTCACGAAGTTTCTCGCCCTTATCCACCATTGTATTCAGGATTAATTACAGGTTTGCTGGAATCTCACACTTCACTAGAATGTTTACCCACCAGGACAGGGCTGGCTGATTGGGTTTTTTCAACTAAAGTAAACTTTTAACCAGTGAAGCCTTCACAATCTTACTGTCTTGCTTACCAGTTGTTTTAGGTATTTTTTTCCTCATCCGTGTGGACCAATTATTTTCAATTAGACTTATAATTGCATTGTATAGTTAAAAGGCCCAATTAATATCTCTAAAGCAACAATGTTAAGTGGTATTTAGTGGAAATTTTATATTTAGCTGTCAAAAATAATCATGGCTTACATTTATGGAGCACCTTTCATCCTGAAGGATACCAAAGTGCTATTACAAATTTCATGTGCTCCATTACTAATTATAGGTCAGAACCATTCACCCCAGCACTATGACATCCTGTTGGAGGTGAAGAATGATGGACTAAGGTGGGAGCATTTAAGAAACATTTTAAAAGTCTCTTATTTAACTGAAACGGTGAAGGCAATTGAGCCAACAGAAGGCGGTGTTCTGGGGATTACTGGAATCTGGTTCTCCTACCTCCGCTCCTGCCAGAAGAGAGGTACAGCAAGTTGCATAAAGGATTTACATGTGAACATTGAACCCCCTTTTCAGGGACGAGAAGGGGGATCCCATGATACCGTGGCAAGACTGTGATTACTTGCTTTCCAACAACTAAAGCAAATTCATCACAGCAAATCAGCGTCGCCAGACTCTGACGGGCCATCCATCATGGGGGAGGCACTCACTCCATCCTCACTCAGGAATGTGTGGCCGGCTGGCTTCAGCATTACCCGAGATGCCAACCATGAGCACGGGCACGTGAAATCTTGAGTGTTCCCTTGACAGACCTTAAGACATGCTTGATCTGGGGAGGCACGGGTGGGAATGGGGGAATACACGCAAGGTGCCCACAGCGACCCATCTTAGGGTAGATAAAAAGGCTGAAGCTTTAATGTGGGTCTTACATATGCTAACATTCCTATCGAGGAAAATGAACATGACCCCCAGGGGCCAGTCCCTGTGGTCTGGCTACCTCTTTCAGAGACAAGTTATTCACATATTCACTCGACAAACACTTGAGTGCCTTCTAGACACTTAGCATTGATTCAGGCCCGGGAAGAGAGGAAGAAATACAACACCCAGAAATCACTGCCTTCAGATATGCCTGGATGGCAAATGACAGAAACCCTAAGGAAAGCCAGTGCCTTCTTTCACGGAGGTTTCGGTCCAGTTTGGGGCGCACACTCGTCCCAAATTCTCACAGGCTCATGTTTCCTTCAAACTGGCTAAATGCAATGAAGGAAAAGTGCCCGATATGAGGAGATCCTAAAACAGGAGGAGACAACAGAAACAGATGATGCGATAGAGATTGCGGAATTGCAGGAGTAGCCACGAGGAATGCAAACTGACCAGAAGGAGTCAGTTAGAAAAGAGCAAACGGCACCTTAGGGAGATATTTTCAAGAACCAGCAGAGGAAAGATTTGATAAAGAGGTGTTGGGCAAGAACCCTGGGGAAGATGCAACCACTCATTCTTGGCTCAGGTGACTGTTTCCATCTGCAAACAACTGGGAAGGGGGGTGGGGAGAAGGACACCAAAGAGAAACGAGAGGGTGGTCATAAAAGAAGCTTCTTAAAAAAAAAAAAAAAAAAAATCCGGGTTGGGGGAAGGAGAGGAAAGAAAACTGTATTCTTTCCAAAAGGCACCCCCCCGGTGCCTTCTGCTGAGGTGAGGAAGGAGTCCGTTTCGTCTCCGCAGTAGAGAACAGAAACGGTGGGGCAGGGCACAGGAAGCCCAAGCAGAAAACCAGGCACCGCTCCATGACTTCCCGTGGTGCCTGTCTCCATCTGTGAGGTAGCTCCTGTAATCGCACGCCATCCACCAACCCAGCTCGTTCTCCATCATGGCGGTGGCTGCTTTGCTGTACTGACCACAGGAAGTGCCAAGAATCAGAATGTTTGAAATAGGAATGTCATCTTTGGTGATAACTGAGTTATTCCAATTAATGATAGCATTGCTCTTCCCTAGTAACCTTTAACTTTTCTTACTCTCCATTAATAGAAACTTCTAGCAAGGGTCATTCTTAGCAGAAAACCATCTTTCCTCCTCCCATTACTTTTAGCTGAAAAATTCGTGTCCTAATGTACCTGGGCAGGCCAACAAACAAAGTAAACAAAGTCTACTATCTCCTCTGAGTGACTCATGGCAAAGGAAGCCTTGGCCTGAGGCTCATTCCTCTCTGGACAATCCTTGCAGTCTTACTACTTCAAAGGGTTCCATCTTGCCCCTTTAAATGATGCTGCTAGTGGAAAGGACTGTCTTCTTCATATAAAAATGGTTTAAATCCTAAAATAGTAAGGACATTTGACTCCACAATGAGTTGCATGATAACTTCTAAAGATTCAGAGTCCTAACAAATATAATATCAGGTATCCTCAGAGCATCTCTACAAAGTGGAGAAGAAATGGGTGCTGTAATTTCTACTATAGAGATAGAAAAATTAGATTCAAAACTTAGCCATTGGTCACCCTCTCACTCTCTGAGCCCAACATTCTGACCTAATGTAATGATAATGACAAGAGTAATAACACAGCAGGCCCTGGGCTAACTTCTTCGTATAAAGCAGCTTCTTTAATCGTGACCACGGCCACAGGAAGGCAATACCATCATGAGGCTCCTTGGCTGACACTCGAGGGGTTGAAGCCAGGAAATGTGGGCATCACGGTTGCCCCTAACCTGCCTTGCTCCAGCACCCAGTATTTTCACTCATGTATTAGAACAAGCATTTACTTAGAAATACAGTATGTTGACACAATTCAGTTCAAATGATGAGTTTTAAAAAAAAACAAAACTTTTCATTCATACTCTCTTTCTCTGGAGAAAAATGACCCCAACAAAATGGCAGCCTCTAGGTGAACAATAACCAGGGAAGCTGCGGTAGGGCAGAGGAAGAGTGAGTTTGATTTTAATCCAGAGACAGAGGCAGAAGAGAAGGATGTGAAGTGAGGCAGGAGTGGAAGGGATGCTGAAAAGAGCTCTGAAGCAGAAATACAGACAGCAATTGCAAGGGGATTTCCTGCGGAGGTGGTGTGACAGTGAGCCCGAGCTCCCAAAGCATCAGGGGAGGAGGGCGCGCGGAGGCTCACCCAGAGGCTGAAAGACAACAGCATTTTCTTCCTCATCTTGAGACTTCCTTGAAGTTTGCTTGCTATCATCTGAATGCTTCTGCCAATTGGATCCTCCATGTGAGCCAGTTAACCCTCTGGGCATCATCCCCCAGGGGAAAGGGGGTTGAATTCTCTTAACCCCTGAGACTATACCCCACACCCCTACAGACAACCATTCCCCCCCAGACCCTACTTTCCCTACTCCCTTCCTCCGTCTTTCTTTCCCTTGAAATGTCTCTCCCTTGTCTCAAAGTTCCTATTTCCTTCCTGGTAAGTCGTAGCTGAAAATAGTCTTATAATTCCAATTTCTAAACAACTCAGCAGCTCAAGGATGCTTTTTGTGTAATTCTGAGCATTGGGCTCCAGGGAAAAATAACAGAGTGTAAGGCGTGGGGGGGGGGTGCCCTGGAGGAATTTAGGTGGGGAGACAAAACACAAAATGTAATTCTGGAATTTTAGGAGAAAAACACCTCTGAGCTTATTGCCCCTCAATAGCCACATTCATATTGTAATTGTCCCTTACTTACTCCTTCCAATTAAACCCCACTTAACCTAACATTAAACACCCAAGAAATATTCTGACCATACCCTCTTGCCCTAACTGCAGCCCCCAACCCTTACCAAACCCTGCCCCAACCATCACCAAACATTCTGCCTGATTCTTCCCTTCTTTCTGTACTGACATATCGGAAACCTAAAATGAGGCTCGTTTCATTACACTTCCAGCCTGGAAACCTTCTTCCTCGCAGAGAAATTTGCAGACTAATTAGGTAATGTTGTTAAAGCAATTCAAAATCCTTAAATTATATATTCCCTGGTTACTTTTCCTTTAATCTCCTTAAATTACTCTAATTTTATGTTTCTCCTTAGTGGATTGTATTACCCAGAACTTATAAGGGTAGATCTTCTAAATCATCACAATAGCAATGGTGTTTTTCATTTAAAAGTCATGGTGAGCTCTCCTTTAAGTGAAGGCTTAGAGGACTTTTCTTTCCTCTCCCCTAAAAACAAGTTCCTAGAGAATGTTCCTTCCTACTCTCATGGGATCTCAGTGACAGTCAACATTAGGGACAAGCTACCACATCGGCTTTCCAAACAAGTTTGTTTTTGTTGTTTTCCAATCCTGAACCGAAACCTACAAGAGCTATCGCCAAATCTTTGCACAGATTGCAGAAAACATTACTTTGTCCCAGAGATTATATCGGACAACCTCTACTCCTTTTTTGTCTGCGGCTTATCATAGCTCAGGTGAGCGATGGAGCACGGAGACAAAGGAGAAAGAACATCAGCTGTTTGGGAAGATCACTGACAGAAGATTTCTAGGTAAGCGTCACCTGAGAATCACAGCATAGGTATTATGGAACCCAAAGAGTGGACTTATCAGAATCAGTATTCAAAGACTGTTCCAAGAAGCCTAGCAAATCTCCACTAGAGAGTCAAGGAAAGAGCCTGGTTCTGCCATCAAGAGCTGAGCCACCGTGGGCTTGTCACTTGATTTCCCTTGGCTTTACTTAATGTTACTGATAAGAATGCTAAAGACGATAATCATTGAGATCTTTTCTGGCTCGAAAAGAGACTGTTATGAATAAAGTTTCCAGAGAACAAGAGATTCATAAATGGGACATGAGTGATTCATTTCAGAGAGATTTTAGTTCCCTCTAGGCAATTAAGAAAATTTCAGCTGCAATATCAAACAATTTTTAAATGGATTTTTTAAATTCAAAGTTGCCAGATCATACACTGGGACAAGGTTCTTTTTAATAAAACCCAAACTAGGCTGAGGAACTGACTTTGGTGAGTTGTATGTGGACCAGAATATTTATAATATAATGTCAGTAAATATAACTTTGGAGTGAAAGTTTGAAGAGCTCCAAATATAGAACCCAACCAAGCCTTCAGATTAGCAACCCCAACAGATCAAAGTGCTAATGTTCAAGGTAAATATTCTCCCCTTCCTTCCTTCCTTCCTTCCTTCCTTCCTTCCTTCCTTCCTTCCTTCCTCTCTCTCTTTCCTTTTTTTCCTCCTTTTCCCTTTTTTTTATTTTTTTGGCCTTAACTTTGGTGTATTTGAGTCCATAAGCTCATACAGGCAAACAATCAGAGATCAAATCATCCAACATGAGACTCTCACTGTCTGAGGCTCTATTCAATATGGTAGCCCCTTGCCACACATGGGCATTTATATTTATATTTAAATTAATGAAAATTACCTTAAAAATTTTAAATCCAATTTATTGGATGTACTCGGTGTACTAGCCACATTCTGAGTGCTTGTATTCAAAAGCCACAACTGGCTACTTGCTACCATGTGGGACAGTGCAGATAGAGAATGATTTTGTCGCCACAAACTTCTGTTGAACGCTGCCACATGGCTGTCAGTTCGAAGGTTTAAGAAACTTCTCTCAGAAAGTTCTTTTTGTTTTTGTTTTTGTTCTGAGATAAGCTCTAAAGTCAGGCTGCCTGAGTTCAAACCCAAATACCACCACCAGCTTAGCTGTGGTGCCTTGGTATTCGTCACCTCAGTGCTCTAAGTGTGTTCACCCCTTGGCAAACCAGAAATGGTTATTATACACAGCTTCTACTGTCCTTCTGGGGGTTAAATGAGATAATACTACCTGTGAAGCTCAATGCCTGGGAGCTAGTGAGCACCCAATAAGTGTTAGGTATTGTTTTAATATTGATCTTTAGAGCAAAAAATGGCCCTTGTTCCTTTCAGAGTGAAAAGGCCCATTTTCTGTCAAAACACTACTCTGTCTTCATGCAGAGACTGAGAATTTTTCCTATAGAGAAAAGTCTTCCTCATTTTTTATCCTTCTTCAACCCCTCCTACTTTCCATTGACTCCTTACGCAGAATCTTAAAATCCTGGTTTGGGCCTTTAAATTATTTTTAATTTACAGAAATAGGACTGAGGGCAGAAAGTCCACATGTAATCATATCCTAATTATTTACCCATGGGCTGAAAACATGGTCAGCTTTTCGCTCAGGCAAGTTCTAGAACTTACCTCAAAAGCATGATATGATACACGACAGAAATAAATCTTAAAATTGGGGGCCAATCCATTTTTGGACTTTTTCTCAGAAATACTCTCTCTCCACTGAAATGCATTCAAGGGGAAGGCTAATAGTTCCAAGAGTTCTGAGGTATGGACTCTCTTGCTAGGTACCTTTACAAACTCCTCTGCCTCTTGCCTACACAGAAACCATGGGATTAAGTGGTGTTCATTCTAATGTCCACTCACGTCTGGGCCATAGTCTCTGCCTGCCAAGCAGTAGAGCTAACCTCTCGGTGAGACTCTGGCCAAGCAGGAGCCCTTTTCCCGGCTTCTTGTGTTCCTCGGAGAAGGTGTCCCTCCATAGTCCCAACTGCGCAACGTGCGCAACCTCATGGCCCACACCCACAGTGACATCAGAGCGTCCACACTCTGCATAAGTAATGCGACTGTGGGCAGAGGGCAGGCCTGAGAAGACCTGCGTCTAGAACTCAGGCTCAGCCACAAACATTCTGATGGTGAGCACATTGTTCTTTTCTCTGAAAAGTGAAGGAATTAAACTAGATGATCTCTCAAGCCCCTCGGGGAATCTATTGTTTCCATGGCAAGATTCAGGTTACGCAGGATCTCAAATTGCTGCTCTTTTTTGGGGGGGAGTTTTGGGTGACTAGAGAAACAAATCCATTAAAGCACAGTGTCCACCGCATGGCATTAACACCTAGGAAGGAGGTTCCAGTTCTTTTCTCTTTGGTTCTATGCCCTATCACAGCTCGATCATGGGCAGATCATCTCCCCTTCCTTGGTGGGGCAGTAACCCCCATATACATATCTCGGAATCCTCACTTAGATCTTTTATTATGCATTAAGTAGTAAAATATTAAGAAACAAAGGACATCGTTTTGCAATAAAATAAGAACCAAACGAAATTCTTAAGCTGAAGAGATTATGAATACCATCCCAAGTTAGGAAGAAGAGCTCAACAAGTTGAGTGCCTTTCTCCAAAATTTTATTCACTGAACGGAAATTCTACTTTATCCAGTGTGGTTCTCCCTTTACTTCACCTTCACAGTTAATTCCAAACAAAGAAAATCGCTGATTTTTTTTTTTTACTGTGTTCTTTTTCATAAAAAATATTCTTCTTTCCATTGTTCTCCCCTTTAAGAGACAGTTTCTTCACACATTCCCATGAACGCAGAGTATAATTGTTGGCAGAGGGCTAGAGAAGAAGGTAGGTTCACAAACTAATTGTCACCTATGCCAATGTAAATAATTTCTTTGACAACAGTCTTAATTTTCAGGTTCCTTCACCATCCACCCACTCAACATAGTACAAAAACAAGATAAGTAATGACTAAAAGAAACATTTTTTAAATCTGCCAAATGGTTCATTGGTTGACCATTGCATACTAGAAGAGATTGTCATCTGCTTCAGTCTTTGCCAGAAGCTAGAGGACTCCTGTTGGCTTGTGAAAGAGGCAGAAGCAACTGCCAGAAACTACAAGCCCCAGCATGCACTGGTCCACACAGATCAAAGGGATATAATTGGAGATGATGATATCTTCATTTTAATTAAAGGAATTCTCTTATCTTCAAAGAGCTTTTCAAATGCTCCCAGCACTTCATAAGGCCCATACCATTATAAATCCAATTTAAAGATGGATAAGAAGGGGGAGGGGTATGATGTGATTGGACTTGATGCTAAACGTTGCCCATTGTGGGAAGCTGCTGGACCCCACAATTGTTCACTAAGTTCACATTCTCCTGGGGTTTTAGTTGCCAAATGAAATCCAAGAGCTTTGGTAAAGATTGCTTTACCATGTAATCAATTACTTTCTGGGGAAAACAATCTAGATGGTAGGAAACCCTGCTGTTCAAATCTTATTCTTTAGACCCCAGGGTCTCAGTGTTACCCTGTTAGGGGTGACAGTTCACTACTGGAAACAAGCAAAAAAAGCTTTCAAGTGAGAGCAGCATTGAAGGAGCCCAACAGTATGAAAATGGGAAAGATCAAGAAAGCTACAAACTAGAGAGAGAAATTGCTAATTCCCCAGGAAGCACAATATGGGACGGCCTGAAGTTAGCCACCAACACTTACTCCTCACCAGCCATTATTAGAACCAAAGCATCGCCTGACATAGACTATTTCCTTTGCCCAGTGTGGTGAGATGGCGCCATGTTTGCCCTTCTGTAGGTGATTGGTTCTTCATAATAATATGAGGTTAATGGCAGGTGGCCACTCAGAAGACAACCTGCCAGAAACAGGGTACTGGCATCAACACCCTATTTATTACCTAACAAATCCACGCACCATGGGCATGAAGTCCTTAATTCGCCCACACCCTTCCTCGTGTTTTCTTTGTATTTTGTTTCTGATTCGGTTATCACTAAAATACACATTTTAATTGAATTATGAGAGATTCCACCTTCCACGGCTTTGAACATTTCAGTAAACACTTCTCCCCACTTACCTACAGCAACACCACAAATCCTTGCAGAAAATTGAGGGCAGTGCTGACAGCTTCTCGGTAAGAACTTCTTTAAACTTATAAATGAATTTTCACTACAAACTACTCAGCCCAAGTTCAGTATTTCTCTTATTTTTGCTCTTCTGTGTCAACTCCTTATGCCACTTTCTGTCCCTGCATCTTTCCCATTTTGCTTCTAGACCACACACAGGCTCAGGAGCAAGCTAGAGCATCATGGTCTTGCTGTGGGGTCTCTTCCCTTAAAAGGACAAACGTCAAGGTTAACTCTGTCTACTTCCCTCCTGCCATCAAGTACAGTAACTTACCTTGCCTTTCTCTCTAGGTTCCTGTAAGTTGTTCACATCTATCTTCTCTTAACCACAGAGCTTTGGCCTCTCCTCAGACTTCGTCCAGATCGTCACTGTTTCTCTGTAAGACATTGGCTGTCCTTTCCTCCGGGGAAAGGCTTTTCCTTCCTACGTTTTCACCCTCTCATGGCTGTTAGCTTTCATTGCATTGCTGACAAATTCACATGATTATCATTTCCAGTGCATCAACGTTTTATTTGAGGGTTCCTTTCAAACTCATTCACCTTCTAAGGTCTTCTTATAGCAATTGTGAGGTGAGAACAATAAATAATAGTTCTAAGTTGAATACAGAATTGCATTGTTGTGGAGCAAAAGTTAATCCCACGCCCAAAAGAGTTTCTGACTGAGCCAGTTGGTTCCACTGGTGAGAGCAGAGCCATGGAGACCGAAATCAGAATGTGGGTACCTTTTTAGAGGGAAAAATCTTTTGTTCGGTGCCCACAAATTGAACCAACAATTCCAGCAAACATTGCAAACCTATGTGTCCTTTGGTTACAAGCAGAGGGTGAATGAGAAGATCATTGGAAGTCTTGCATCCATCACGGCTATGGGAGGGAAAAGCTCCTTTCAGAACATGTTCCTCTGTGTGCTCTATCTTTCATACAGGAAATTTCACACATGAAAGTTATTTTGGAGAATAAACTACATCAGAATATCGTATCTCTAATTACCGTGAGTAGATCCAAAGCTCTGTTGATTCAAAAGCTGGAAAGAGAACGATCGGAAGACTTTTCAAGTGCCCACCAACTTGAAAGTTGTTGTCTGCTCAGGTCTCATGGACTATGATAAGATCGCGATTAACATTAATGGGCCACAGACTTTGTCCTAGGCAGTGTACTATGCACATGCCCGATTGTATTTAATCCTGGCAATACAGTGAATATTCTGGAAGGTTAATGAGTTCACAAGACCAAAGTCATTCATTCACATCCAGCGATACATCAAATGCCCATCCACCCCTATCCTAAATTGCTCGGGGACCGTATACCAGTGTGCTCGAGTTACTGAGAGGTAAAGAGAGTTTAAACTCTGACAAAGTATGGTTAAAAGGAAGTGAGGATGTTTGGCTTGACTCCAGGAAGATCTGACAGTGTCTTAAAAATGCCTTTCCAACTGCCATGTGCCGAAGGGATTCTCTTTGTATTGTATGGCCCCAAGAAGAGAGCTCAAACCACTAGAGGTATCCACGCCGATGCTGAATTGTGTTAAATAATAATTACTCAGCAAAGATAAATTAAGTGCTTAAGTACTTTGCCAAGCGCTGGTAATAGGATGAACTAGATACAAATGAGCATACAGTAAGAACTGAAGAATTTGGTGTGGTAAGTTGAGATAATAGGGACCTAGACGAGGCATTCGGAGAACACAAAGGATGGTCAGGACTGCAGCTCGAAGTTAAAGGATGAGAGGAGCAGCGGGAAATGAAACAGAAGGCTTCCTGGGAAGACCTGAATCCCAGAGAGTGAGGAGTTAGTGAGCCACTGAAGTGGGAAGGGCACACCAGGTTGGTAACAGGATAACCAAACCTTTAGAGATAGAGAGATTACAGAAGTGATTCACATATAGGATGAGTGGTTCGACTTGTTGACATCTGTTGTCCGATTTTGATCCTACAACTTCTAAAACTAAGAAATCCATCACCGGTGGCAGAACTGATTCACACAGCCAGCTCTCCCTTATCTCTGAAGAAGGAAGGGAGTCGCTTAAGGAAGCTGGGCTGTGGCCCAGAACAAACATCCAATTCCCTTTCCTTCCACGAAGCAGGACAGAGAGGATGGGTAATGAGGTATAATGAGGAGTCAGGAGAGAACAGAGTGAGGTCAGTAGAGGCCCAGACTCCAAAACTGGGCCAGCCAGTGGAGCCGAGAGAGAACCGTTTACACCAGAGAAAAGGTGACACCTGAGAAGCAGGTAAGAGAAAAGAAATCACACAGATGCAAGAGAATAAAGTAATCAGCTGGTCTAACCCTAATATTATGAAAATGGGGCTCAGGGAAATGAGGTGCCTTGCCCAAGAGCTCATGGCTATCTGAAAAGAGGGTGCCTAGTGCTCAACCCAGGGGGATTTCCATTGTACCTTGTGGTTTCGTTTGCTTTTTCACCCTTATACAAAAAATTGTTACTTAATGCTTCTTTGAGCGTTTCTTCTCCAGGGACCAGGATGGTGATTATTTGTTTGGATTTAAAAGACTTTAACTTTTACAGCTCCTATTGGCATTGGAGGCTACATATGGGGGGAAAAGTATGGAGACGATGGTAAGCAGGTGATGATATCAACGAGGCTTTTAAAATAGATTTTCAAATGGCAAATCTTTGGTGAGAATAACCCAAAATTGACCACATTACCACAATTAGTTGAACTCGGTTGCCTGAAGAGGGTCAGCTCACAGAGCATGTAATTAGCTTTATGGTTTTCTCAACATCTGACTTTATTTAAAAGTAATAAATACTTTTTTTTTGAAGCCACTCAGCAAAAAAGATGATGAATACCCTGCCATGACTTTTTTCTCGTTCTTATTTTCTGTTCACATTTGGTTTAAAAAACAGATTTGTTTTACATAAACTCACTAGTAGGTAGAAACTGGTAAGTAACACTGAAGAGTGGATTCAATAAAACTTTCACAGATTTAAAAGTCAAGGGCATGCCTCAGTAAATAAGGAAGTCAGTGGTTTTCTGGCATAAAACCACCTTGTGCAATGCAACAGGGTAAAGTCTAGCTGATGGACAGACAAAATTGGCGATACATAAGCTTCCAGTTCCCCATCTGCATCCCACAGACAAGTATCAATGGAGAATCCGAGTGAAGGTGCCTCACAAGATCTTAAATCACAATAAGAATTACTGTATAAACGTATTAGTCTTACTCATTGAATATACTATGTATCAAAGTGCCCTAAAAGAAAGCATTCAATAAGATTGTGGCACTTAAAATTCTTTTTAGACAAAGTATGACACACACACGCACATGCGCGCGCACACACACACACACACACACACGGTTTAGTGAACTATTAAATATAAAGGTTATTCCAAATTAATAAGGATGCCAGATAACACTATTAAACTAACCTTAAAGTGCAGACTTTGGGATGCCTGGTGGCTCAGTCAGTTAAGTGTCTGACTCTTGGTTTTGGCTCAGGTCATGATCTCAGTGTTGTGAGATGGAGCCTTTCGTGGGGCTCTGCCCCCAGCTGGGAGTCTGCTTGGGATGCTCTCCCTCTCCCTGCGCCCCCCCACCACTCACATATTCTCTCTCTCTCTCTCTCTCAAACAAACAAATAAATCTTTTTTATTTACCTTTTTTAGTGCAGACTTCATATTTGCTGAATGTGTGTCAAAGTTTCCTATTTTTATAGAAGGGGCATTTTCAATTTTTAAAATTGTAAAACTTTACTTTAAGGCTATTTCCTAAAGGCTAATCATTTCTCCCAAGCATCAAAAAATCAAAACTCAGATTCTCATATTTTCTTAAGTGCAATATTTTCCCTCTTATTCTACTTTTATTGAGATATACTTGATATGTGCCATTGTGTACGTATAAGGTTACAACATGATAATTTGATACACATATTTATTATGAAATGATCACCACAATAGGGTAAGCTAACACTACCATTACCTCACATAATTACCATTTGTGTGTGTGTGGTGAGAACATTAAAGATCTCTCTCTTAACAACTTTCTAGCATATGGCACATTTTTAACCATAGTCACCATGCTGTACATTAGGTCTCCAGAATTTATTCATCCTCCAAGTACAATTTTGTACCCTTTGACAAACATCTCCTCATTTTACCCTCTCCTCCAGTCCTTGGCAACCAAAAGTCTACTCTTTGTGTCTGTGAATCCAGCTTTTTTAGATCAAAGGCAGTATTTTCAAAATGGTTTGAGGACAGAAAATAGAAGAGCCAATAGAACATTTAGAAGCAAGTTGTGCAAATTCCCAGTTCAGCTCTGAAGTCATGGTCAACAGGTCCAAAATATTCATTTCATTATTGGTCTACACCCATGCATTCTACATTATTAAGTTGCCTGTTTTTATGTTTATTTTTATCCATAAACAAAAGAGTCAGTCACATGGAGATTGTCTTACCAGCTTGAACTTTTTGCGTTACGGTCTCAAGGTAAGTGTGTATGTGTCTTCATTGACCAGTGGCTGGAACTGGTCATGTAAATATAGTATTAGTACTTAGGTGCCTGTTGTATTTCTCACGTACCCATAGTTCAAGAAAAAATTAACCATCCTCAATATTTACACAGTTTCACAAATGAATTTGTTTATTTACCCTCAAGAGGTTGGTTATCATTCATTCATTCAAAAAAAAAAATATTTACTAAGTACTTAGTTGGTGTCAGGGACTACTCTGGGCAAATGGGATAGAGCACCGAACTACAGATACAAAACACCTGCCTTCAAGGAGTATATATTCAAGTAATAAATGATAAACCTAGTGAATAAATAAGAATATGGTGTTTTAGAAGGTGACGAATGCTCTGGAGTTTAGGGGATTGAGACAGTCAGAGGATGTGTATGTTGGGGAAAGAGAGTTATAAGTTTAAACAGAGGATTCAGGCCAGACCTCATCAGGAAGATAACATATGATGGAGGTGTGAAAGTTGACCATGCAGATATCTGAAGGGAGAATGTTTTAAATGTTCTAAACAGACAGAACAGCCAGTGAAAAGGCCCTGAGCCAGAAGCATGCCTGGTATGTTTGAGGAATCCCAGGAACACCTGATTGGCTAGAGCAGAGCGTGAGAGGAGATGAAACCAAGCAGGTAAGGAGGGTTGGGGTGGATCTCGTAGAGTCTTATACACCAGCACAGGGATTTCTACTTTCCACTCTGAGTGAAATGGGGAGCTGTGGAACAGAGAAATGACATGGCTTGGATGATATGTTGAAAAGCTCATTTAACTACTGTGCTGAGAGTAGACTCTAAGGAGCAAAACTTGAAGCGGGAAGACCAATTAAAAGACTATTACAGTAAACCACACAAGAGGTAGCAAGGACTTATACCAGGATGTGACACTGGGGGAGTGAGAAGTACATGGATTCTGAGTATGTTTTCATGGTAGGATGATCTCACCTATCAACCATTGTGTGCAAAGAGAGAAGAGAGCCAAGAATGAATACACATTTTTGACTTGAGCAATTGAAAGGATCAACAGCTTATTGTGTTGAGAAGTTTCAGTTTGGGTGGAGGTTGGGGAAATGATTAGAAGTTTAGTTAAGAAAATGCTACGCTTGATATGTCTCTACACACATCCAAAGGAAGACGTCAAGTTGGTAATTGAACTTGAGTCTGAAGTTCAGAAGAGAGGTCTGTGTGGAACATATAAATGTGGGTGTCATCAGCATTTAAATTACATTGAAAACCATGTGACTGCGCCCACCGGAGCCACCTCTGCCAGCAGCATGTTCAAGGTAATTCAGAGGTCTGTGGGGCCAGCCGGCCTGAGTCTGCTCACCTTCAGAGTCTATGCATCACCTAAAAAGGACTCACCTCACAAAACTTCTGTGAAGGTTAATGAGCTTTCACTCTACTCCGTCCCTGAGGGTCAATCTAAATATGTGGAGGAGCCAAGGACCCCACTTGAAGAAAGCATTTCACATCTCCGACGTTACTGCGAGCCATATGCAAGTTGGTGTCAGGAAATGTACTCACAAACTAAGCCCAGGATGCAGAGCTTGGTTCAATGGGGGTTAGGCAGCTATGAATATCTCCAAAATGCACCTCCTGGATTTTTTCCAAGACTTGGTGTTACTGGTTTTGCTGGCATTGTTGGACTTCTTTTGGCTAGAGGTTCAAAAATAAAGAAGCTGGTGTATCCACCTGGATTCATGGGACTTGCTGCCTCTCTTTATTATCCACAACAAGCCATCGTATTTGTCCAGGTCAGTGGGGAGAAATTATGTGACTGGGGTTTACGAGGATACATAGTCATAGAAGATTTGTGGAAGAACTTTCAAAAGCCAGGAAATGTGAAGAATTCACCTGGAAATAAATAGAATGCTCCATGCTCTGCCCATTTTAATCAGTTATAGGTAAACATTGGAAACTCCGTGCAGTAAACCAGTATTTCTACAGAAAAATGGCAGAGAAGCCAGTACTGAATATAGTAAATTGGCTTTCTTCCTCAGGACAAATTATACTAGGCTTCTTTGTTACCTTGGGTGATGCTATGCTGCAAGTGGACTAATCGGAAATCCTTTCACCTAGAGATAATGTCTAGCCTTAGAACTCCTCGTTCTCAAGTTACTATTTATGTACATAATTAAAATTCCAAATTAAAAAAAAAACATGTGACTGCATGAGATTCATATGAAGGGAGTGTCGACAGAGAAGAAAAAAGGACTAAGGAATGATCTCCAGGTCACATCAGTGTTAAAAGTTTGGGGTGAAGAGGGGAAGCCATCCAGGGAGAGCAGGAAGGAGAATAGTGAGACAGAAGGAAAACCAATGTGGTGTCCCAAAAGCTAAGAGACAGAGTGAAGTCTGTCAGGGAGGTGGGAAGGGCTGATGGGCAGGAATGGAGGTCATGGGGCATCTCGACAAGAGTGGCCTTTAAGGAAAGGTGGAGGCAAAGTAAGGGACACAGCAGGTCTGATTAGACAAGAGCAAAGGTAATTAGTTCCTCTTTGGCAACAATTCTAACTCTTTGGTCTCAGGGCCCTTTTACACTCCTAAATGTTCTTGAGGACCCCAGGGTGCCTTTGATGATAGGGGTTGTATTTACCAACATTCCTCTATTAGAAATCAGAAGTGGGGAATGTTTAGAACACAAGAGTGCACAAGCTCACCTTGCTTTAGCCACCAGAGTGGTGACATCATCACACCTTGTGTAGCTTCCGGGAACCTCCACTCTGCACTGATGAGAGGTGAAAACGTTCTAGACTATTATGAGAATAATTTGACTTCATGGACCTCCTGAAAGGGTCTCAGGGATCCCAAGTGATCCCAGCCTCCTTTAGAAACTGCTAGCACGCATGAAAGGAAAGCACAGGATTGAGGATCCAGGTGGGTGGTGAGGAGGTGACCATATGTGAACGTCCCCAATTCCCAGGATTGAATGCTGTCATTGCGAGAGCGAGGGTGGGGGCTGGGAAGAGAACTGGGGGCTGCAAGAAAGGAGAGATGTGAAATCAGTCTAGAACAGGAGTAACGGCTGGGATGACTACAAGCATTTGAGGGGATCTTACGTTGCTAGGTTTAGTTGTTTCAGCTTTTGGTGGTGATTTATCCTGAAGTGTTCATGCATGTGTGATTAAGAGAGACAGAAAAAAGAGAGAAGTCCATCCAAACTTGTGTTGTTCAACACGTATTTATTGGTGACAAGAATGTGTCTCAACCAGGGCGCCTGGGTGGCTCAGTCAGTGAAGCGTCTGCCTTCAGCTCAGGTCATGATCTCAGGGTCCTGGGATCGAGTCCCGCATCGGGCTCCCTGCTCAGCGGGGAGCCTGCTTCTCCCTCTCCCTCTGTGCTCTCTCTCTCTCTCGCTCTCTCTCAAGTAAATAAGTAAAATACTACAAAGGAAAAAAAAAAGAGTGTGTCTCAACCAGATTATTACACTTTGTTTCTATGGGTCACAAAGCAAATTGTAAGACTTTTGCTATGTATTCCTTTATTTGTGAAGTAATTATAGAACACCCACCATGCACCAAGTATATCAGGCTTTGGGAAGTTAAGACTGAATAGGCCACGGAGTCATCCAACCATCAGAGTTCAGATTCCTATTTGAACTGCATATGCTAAGATTTAAATTGTTCCAGAATTTCGCTGATGTGTGAAGAATGTGATTTTTACCATTCTATCCAGGTCCTACATAGTTGAGATTTATGTTTCAGTTCTGACTTGAATGCTTGTAATAACATATCAAAGCCTTCTGAAGAGAAATTAATCAGCACATTATCACTTAAACACGCACTCTTCATCCTTTCTCCGTCTTTAAAGGTCCCTCTGCTTGGCTGTTTTGTTTGTGCAGTGAATATAGAAACATTTTAACCCATCGTAAGTGGTGGCAAAAATGTGGGATTTTTTAAAATATAATAATGGGGGGTGGCGCCTGGGTGGCTCAGTCAGTTAAGCTTCTGACTCTTGATTTCGGCTCAAGGCATGATCTCAGGGTCATGGGATCAAGCCCCACATCTGGCTCCGGGCTCAGCACCGAGTCAGCTTATCCTTCTCCCTCTGCTACTAACCCTGCTCCTCCCCCTGCTCGCTTGCTCTCTAAAATATAAATAAATAAATAATGGGCAGCAGAGAAGAAGAGTTTAGATCTGCTCGTGTTACCACCTAAACATACCTTTGAGTTTGCAGGTATTGAGTCAAAAATATATTTGGGAAAGGGGGTGATTTTGACATTTGGGGAGCCCTCGTCTAGTCCCCCAAAACTCTAGGTGCCAAGAAAATGAGCTTTTCCCTTTAAGGTGAACATTTTTTGTCTTCTTGAGAAATTGTAACCCAATATTCTGGGTTCTGGAGACAAAACAGGATTACTACGACAGATCCCATTGTATCATTCCTGAAGTAGTAAAACACCGGGTTTTTCCTACTAGACATTGGGAGGGAAGAAGGAGAAAAATTAGGAAATGACAGCTGAAAGAGAAATTTTCATTTTAATTAATTTGTCATAAAATGTTCTTTACTTGGTGTGATTTGAAGTGGATTTTACAATCAATTACATTGCGTGAGACACTTAACAGGCACACTCTAGACTCCGCACCACACTGCCTGAGCTTTATTACCTGGATGGTAAACCTAAACAAATGGATGTATAATGATTTGTAGACAATTCCCATGCAATAACTCTATTATTAAATCTAAGGCATTATTAAAGGTTAATTATATTTTAAATTATTGAGATTTAACAATGATGTAATATACGGAGAAGATATTTATCTCCTCCAGTTTGTCCTATAATTACTAACCTCTGTGAACTTCTCTCTTTAATTCTGCCATTCTCCTTGCTAAATAGCCTCTCTGATGGAATCCTACGCCTACAGCCCAAGATGACTCTTTCTGCTTGAGACCTTTGATATGGTCCTTATCCACCTCTCTTCTTCTCCATCTTTACCCGAGATCTTGTCACTATCTTCAAAGGGAAAACTGTCTTTTCAAGGCAAGAGTTCTCACCCTTCCCTTACTTTTCTCCTCACCCAGATTCTTCTCTTCGTTGCTCCTTATCTCCCTCAACGTTCTAAACATCTAAAGCACTAAGCGCGTCATTTTGTCCCCATCAAGGCTGCTCGTAATTTGACCTCTTTTTCCTTCCTTGCTCATCTGTATTTTGCTGCCGTTCAGATGCTCCCATTCCCACCTGCCCGACAGTGTGTTTCCTAAATTGTCAACACGTCCTAAATTGAATTAGAGTGAAAGCTTCAAGGTATGTTTCCAACACTTCGTCTCTTTCTTTTAGCCTCACCTACAAGCTCCTACGAATATATTGGACCTTCACTACTTCTATTTTTCTCCCTTAAAATGGGACCTAGTTTCTCCCTTCTGAGGCTGTTACAGGTATTTGTTAACTAGGTGTTTTACATTTTCTTTTCTTTTCCTGTCATGCAGTTTTTGTATTCTGATGCGAATGTTCACCTCTACCTTCAGAGATCTCTTTGGACATCTCTCCCATGTCTTCTCGAGCCTTCTCCTTATGCAAATGCAGTAGTTTTTATTAAGCACCCTCTGTGTGTCAGACACTGGTTCTAGACTCAGAGGCTAGAGAGAACAACAACACAGTCAAGAGCTTCCACCCTCATGGAGCTTGCAAGTCGGGAGAGACTGACAATAAAAAGTATGTAAGGGACAATAGTAATCATAAAAAATAAAGAATATTACACATTCAGAGAAGGAAATCAAAGTGGGTCAGGTCACAAAGGGGGACAAGAGAAGAGAACAGCCATGTGAGACACGGCATGCAAAGAAGACTTATCAAAGAAGTGACATATAAGTCCAGATCTGAGTAATGGGAAGGAGTCAGCCATGTGAACACAAAGCCATAAAGGACCTGGAGGGAGAATATTCCAGAAAGTAGGAATGGCACATTCCAAGTCCCAGAACTTGGGTTGGTTGGAACAAGCTTGGTTAATTCAAGGAACAAAAGGAAGAGGGGAATTGCAGGAGCTTCGTGAGCCCCTGGAGGAGTAGGAGAAGACTGCCCAGGTAGACAGTGCCAACTGCACAGCACATACCTAAGGGCTTGGACTGTATTACAACTTCGGCCTTGAGTTCATCGACTTCAGCCTTCCCAGCGCTAAACATGGCATCTTCCAGGTTCCATAGCTGAGTACCCAAACTTCCATAAAGATATCTCATGTTTTATCCAATTCCAGAAACCAAAGAACAAGGCAAACATCAGTGTCCTCCTGCTTTCACATCGACATCAAAAGAATCTAAGGAATTACACAAAAATGTTACAATACTTAACTCTCACTACTGGGTTTACAGGCGGCTTCTTTTTTCTTTAGACTTTCCAACATTTTCCAACTTTTCTATCATGCACACTACTAATGTAATCCTAAAACAAAAGCACAATTTAAAAATATACAGAAGTTACAAAACAATGTATGCATCCTTGCATCCTTTTGGTATTTCTCATCAGCAGATTCATCCATTTCCACCCTGAAAATAATTGAGTGCTCTTTCTCTGAGCACTCTTTCTCCTATGTCTCTTACGGTTTTTCTGGAATACCGAGGTGAGTTGTTTCCCCAAGAACTGAGTTGTTGTTTGAGTGCATAGGTAGGATTGCACCTCTGGGGTAGATGCAGTGCTTGTAGTCACACGCAGAGGATGCCGCCAATTGAGCCGAAGCTTCTTGTGCTTGGTGCTCAGGACACTGTTCTCATTTAAATGGTTAAGAGGCAACAGGATGCTACATGTAAAATGAAACTTCCCAAGACTTTATCTGAAGAGATGAGGCTGAAATCATACACATCATACATAGTTTAAAAATGAAATCTGTGATCAGCTCTGGAGGCCTGGGTCTGGATCCACTGCAGCCACTGAAGCCTTCTAATGGGCAAGAGCAAAGCCAAGGGGACCACCGTGGACTGGAAATTATTTTCCACCATTTCTTCCAGGGGTCCCACAAATTTAAAAATTCCATATGTATTTGGTAAGTCAGAGGGAGTAAGAAAAAAGAGAGAGAAGGAGAATGGGGAAGAAAGAGCGAGAGAGAGATGAATTCCTGCCAAGTCTAGGGTCTCTATTAAAAAAAAAAAAATGCCCGAAGTACGCCAGTTCAGCCACAGCACATCTGGGAATTGTTTGAAGGATAATGACAGTAATAATTATGATTACTTACACTTAATTCTCCCTCACAGGGGCGCTGTGAAGATTAATGAGTTAATGCTTGTAATGTGTTTTTGGTTCCTCGATGAAAGCTCCCATAAAAGCCCAGATTATTATTATGGTTATTGTTGTTTATATTAGACCATTCCTGTGGAAGGCTTCGTTTCCCTGCCGTCCGTACGTTCCCATCATAAAGTACAACCGCTTCTCTAATAACACCCCCTGGCTCCAGGAGCAGTCACGTCAGGCAAGAAAGCCCCACTTCAAGAAAGAAATGGCAAACAAGATCTCTGTCAGCAGCTGCCCGGGTCCCTCATGCCTGATAGACTTTGTTCCATACTCTTAGCTAAACCATAAGGAAAGAAGTAAGTAGTTTCATGCCCCAAATGAGAAATATGTTGACAGGGCAAATATCTTCCAAAATAGAGAGTCTGAAGACAAATCTGTAGATTCTTCACCCAATCGATAGAGAAGGCTTTAAAATGTTTAAAAAAGGCTCATAGAATAGCTTGTTCAAAATCAAATCCACATAAAGGTAATAGGTCAGTGGATTGCCATATAACATTAATTTATTCATTCTCTTAAAGAAAAGTATTGCAAACCTGCTTATTCCCTACGCATCGGCCTATACCAAACACTGTTGAACAAGACAGGGTCTCTATCTTTGAGAAGATGGTTGTTGAAAGATATCAGATTAGTCACCTGCATGTGGTCTGGTCGGGAGGGTAGGGCACCGTTACAAATGCAGCTATACCTCTGGAAAGGAGGGGTGATACATTTCATTTCCTAGGGTAAATCTCTGGTCCCCATCTTTCATTGCACTCAAAAATGGCAATTTATTTGCTCAACAATGAAAACATTTTTCTGCAGGACTAAAAGAGGAATGAGCCACCATCAGGTTCCTTTTTGCATGGCACATATGTAAGGACAAATGTATGTAATGTGTCTGGTTCCTTAAAGATGCTCAATAATATATAAGTGAATGCCATTGCCCCTGAAGAAAAGAAGATAATGTCAAACAAGGACCTCCTTCTTTCTTCTACTCTAGTGTCTCATTTCTCAACTTAAAACGGTCATTCCTGGGACGCCTGGGTGGCTCAGTCAGTGAAGCATCTGACTTCAGCTCAGGTCATGATCTCAGGTTCCTGGGATTGGGCCCCTCATTGGGCTCTGAGCTTGACAAGGAGTCTGCTTGTCCCTCTCCCTGTCCCTCTCCCTGTCCCTCTCTCTGTCCCTCTCTCTATCCCTCTGCCTCTCCCCCCACTTGTGCACTCTCTCTCTCTCTTTCTCTCTTACTCTTTCAAATAAATAAATAAAAAGTCTTAAAAAAAACAAACCCTGTCATTCCTTAACTCTAGAGGGTCCTGTAATCATTAGAGGAGGAAGGAACTTAGGAGACAATCAAGACCCTCCCTCCATCTGCCTCTATGTAGCAGAAGCTGCTAGTTACCTACTCAGTAGTTACTTCCCCCTTCTTCCGTAGAAATAGAATCTTATTTTTAGTGGGACACTTTGCCACTAGGAAAAAAAGACCACATTTCCCAGCCTCCCTCGAAGGTAGGTGTGGCCATATGACTAAGTTCTGGCTAAGGAGAGGTTGGCGGTGATGTTCTGTAGGAGCTAGCTCAGTTGGCAAGCGCCTCTTCCGTCCTTCCCACTTCCTCTTTCCTGCTGCCTGGAAATCTGACATGACAGTAGAAATTGTAGTAGCAATTTAGGACCATGAGCAGAACTTGAGAATGAGAGGCAAAATAATGCCCCTGACAAAGATGTCCATATCCAAATCCTTGGAACTATAAATAAAAGGGGAATCAAGGTTATAGATGGGATAAACATTACTGATCAACTGACCTCAAAGTAGAGAGATTATTGTGAATTGCCCAGGCATGTCTCAAATAATCACAAGAATCCTTAAAAGAAGTGGGAAACAGAAGAAAAGCTGAGAGATGGCTAAGTAAGGATGACGCTGCTGGCTTTGAAGGATGGAGCAGGAGGCCATGAGTAGCCTCTGGAAGCTGCAGAAGGCAAGGAAAATTTTCCCCTTAGAGCGTCCCAAAGGAATGCAGCCCTGCTGACCCCCTGATTGTAGCCCAGGGAGGATTTGAAATCCTGACCTCAAAAATAATAATATAAGTAAATTTGCACTGTTTTTAAGCTCCTGGGTTTGCAGTCACTTGTTATAGCAGCTACAGGAAACTAATAGACTCCTACTGAGGATGACAGAGCAAAAGAGAGATGGGTCTGTGTCCCCACGATGCCGTAGAGCTGCCATCCCAACCCTGGATGACCTAATTCCATGCTCCTTTTACATGAAAGAGTAATGCCTTTGGTGTTTAGCCCGCTGTAATTTGGGGCTTTCTTTTATATGTAGCAAAACACAACTCCTGGCTGATGCACTACATTTTAGAGATAGATTCAGAACACAGGGGGTGCCTGAGTTGCTCACTTGGTGAAGTGTTTGACTCTTGATTTCGGCTCACGTCATGAGCTCAGGGTTGTGAGATTGAGCCCCATGTCAGGTTCCGTGCTGGGTGTGAAGCCTGCTTAAGATGCTCTCTCCCCTTCTTCCACTGCCCCTCCCCCATCTCTCTCTCTCTCTCTCTCTAAAAAAGAGAGAGAGAGAGAGAGAGAGAGACTCAGATCCCTGAAGATTAAGTGATGTTTTATTTAATGCCATTTAACCATTATTCAGAATCAATAGAGCCCAAGTTCTCCCAACCCCTGTGTTTATGATCTGCCCAGCCTATACAGCTGTGATTCTCAAACTTTAGCTTGCATTCGAACCGTCAGGAAGGCTTGTTAAAACACAGATGGCTGGGCTCCACCCTAGACTTTCTGACTCAGCAGCCTGGGGTAGGGCCAAGGGACCAAACTTTGAGAATAGGCTGCCACTGGACCAAACTCTGCTAACTCCTCTTCCTCTTCCATAGCCAGACCCATAACCAAAATCCAGCCCTCAGGACCACATACCAGGAATGTCATAGAGCTGGCCACCTTATCCTGGGCTCTAACTTACTGACTCCTCCTACCTACCATCCTACCGAATTCATTTTGCTTTCCCGCATTCTATTGCTTTTTTTTTAAATTTTTTATTGTTATGTTAATCACCATACATTACATCATTAGTTTTAACACAGTGTTCCATGATTCGTTGTTTGTGCATAACACCCAGTGCTCCACGCAGAACGTGCCCTCTTTAATACCCATCACCAGGCTAACCCATCCCCCCACCCCCTTCCCTCTAGAACCCTCAGTTTGTTTTTCAGAGTCCATCATCTCTCATGGTTCATCTCCCCCTCCGATTTCCCCCCTTCATTCTTCCCCCTCCTGCTATCTTCTTCTTTTTTTTTTCTTAACATATATTGCATTATTTGTTTCAGAGGTACAGATCTGTGATTCAACAGTCTTGCACAATTCACAGCGCTCACCATAGCACATACCCTCCCCAATGTCTATTGCTGTTTCAAAACCCTGATAGCTTCCTATTGTTTATTACATTAACTCCAAATCCCTCTGTGGGACTTTTCAGGCTCTCACATTTGCCTGCCCTCTCTCCTTACCTACCCCCAAGCCATGACTCCTCCAACCATCCCTCTGAAGAGAGAGGAAGCAACATTTTTCTTATTTTATAACCCAGGGGAACTGGGAGCTCGCCCAGACAAAAGTTGGCAGGGTCAAAGCCTTTGGCAGATCCCAACTGGAAACCAATGACCATTCCCATCCTCCACGAGCTCCCCGAGAAGGCCCAGCGCCAGCCTTGTGGAGCAAGGCACCAGGCCCCTTGCAAGCAGCCCACAGCAGGTTCTGCTTAAGGCAAGCAGCAGGGACACCATGGAAACTCAGGCTGAGGTGAGAACATAATGTGCATTTCAACTAATTACTCCAGAAAGGGAACGCGGCCAGGAAGACCTGAGAGTGTTTGTGTGCTGTTATTCTGAATTTTGAAAGAGAGGGCAAACTTTGAGGAAATTGGCAGCAACTTCATCCAGCTCCAGCCAAAATGGCATTCTGTCCTCCCCGAAGCAGCTGTGCAGTTGTGTGGCTGTGGGCAGAAGCTCTTGCCTTTCTTTGTGTGCACAGAAGGATGGGAGGTGTGGGGCACCCAAGAGGCTGGGGGCAGCTCCCAACTCCCCCGAGGAGGGATGGTGCGGCTTGGGGCAGAGGAGCACGCCAAACACAGCCCGGTGTGTTTTAGGGTCTCTGTTGGCTCCTCTCATCAAAATCAGCCTTCCCAAATAAATATTAGCTGTGCCCTTGCCAGGAAACCTGGTACCTGTATCACTGAGGGCTCTTCTCTGAGAAGGAAAGCTTTTCATCTGTGTATGGCGTGTTTTTTGCTCCCACTTCATTAAAAAAGGAATTAATTCTTTTGTGTCTTTGTGCTCAGTCTGGTCTGCTTTCTTCCATTTTTCCTTCGTGTTATTTATTCATATAAACCTTCCCTCACTCTAAAAGCGATTTGCTGCTGCTTGGTTTTCTCATTGCCCCACCGTGGGCTCTGTCTTTGCTCCCCTGCAATGTCCCAGAGCGACCTAGAATCTGACGCTCCCCTGCCTACCAAACCATACCGCTCCCTTCTGAGTGTGCACAGAACCATGGCTTTGAATGGTGACTCTTCCAACAAATGCTTACCGAGTTTCCTGTCTTTTGGGGGGCAGTCCTCCCTGTCTTAGGCATCCTGGATGCAGCCTCACTTTCTTGGTTTCTGGTTAAGGGTCCAAAAAAAAAAAAAAAAACCTCCCTCCTACCAGGAGCTGCATGGGGGGATGGGTAGGCAAACGCACAGGGCTCCTTCCCAAGTCCCTCCCTCAGTGACCCTGCCAGGATGGTTTGGAGGGAAGAGACATTACTGCAGAGTGTAATAGAAACTCAAGAATACAAAAGGTATTACTTTTATTGAGAATCTCTTTCCTCGTGCTCATTGACTCAACCTGCCATTCCTTTCTTTTCTTCACCCAGAGACCTACTGTTTTTGCTTTTTCAGAGTGACTAATCTCTGCACAATTTAAGTGGGAGGGAAGTGAAACCCTTGCCTTGAGTAATTTTAGTAAACTTTATATTCTCCTACCTGGATTTCATCGTGGGAAGATAACTGGAAGATTACCATTCGAAAGAAAGAAAGAAAGAAAGAAAGAAAGAAAGAAAGAAAGAAAGAAAGAAAGAAAGAAAGAGAGAGAGAGAGAGAGAGAGAGAGAGAGAGAGAGAGAGAAAGAAAGAAAGAAAGAGAAAGAAAGAAAGAAAGAAAGAAAGAAAGAAAGAAAGAAAGAAAGAAAGAAAGAAAGAAAGAAAGAAACAGCAGTCTGAACGAGAACGTATCCACAGGAGAAGAGAGTCAGGTGCACCCATTACAAACGTTCCCAGAGAACCTTTGGGCTCTGTAAGCTACAGAGTAACACACCCTGAAATGGATGGTAATTACTCTGTAGTTCTTGAGGCTTCTTTTGTGTAGGATGTTGAGGGAAGGAAGGAAGAGGGTAGCTGACTTTTTAAATGAAATGGGGGATGGAAATTTCAGGTGAATTGAAAGCACCTGGCAAACAGGCATCTCTTCTCAGTGTTTCCTTGTTTTTGCCCCAGACCGGGAAGCCATCGCCTTCCTGGCTCTTTCATGGAATTTCTGTGTGGTCTTGGTCTTACTCAATTAACCTCTCCTCTGCTGCATTTCATCATGCGTGTATGGGTATAAGACCAACTTCAAAGAGGTCCAGGGCCTAATTAATGTCTCTAGGGTGCCCGAAGAGTCTTGGATGGAAAAAAATAAAACCACCACCTGTATGCAGAACTGAGACTGCATGACAGCAGGTGGAAATTATTACTATTAAATGTGACTCCATGTCAGAATAGTTGGCAAACTCCTCCTCTGGGGCATGAGAAATGTCAAGTTGATGAGAATAAGCTTCCTCTGTGACTGGTGTTTCTCTCTCTCTCTTTCTCTCTCTCTCTCTCTCTCCCCCCTCTCTCTTTTTCTCTATATCTTTTTAACTTGTGAGTAAATGATCATGCTACAGTAGGAAGCAGTATAACCAACAGATAATGAAAAGTGAGAGTAAAAGAGCAAAAAGGATGATGTAATCAACATCTTTAGGAGAGGACAAACCAGCTTTGCAAGCCCACCGCCACTGCTCTTCCACGTCGGTTTCTTCATCCATCTCTCCCCTCCATCCCCTGTCAGTGGGTCTACCCAGGGCCAGAACCATCCTGAAACTCAGCACAACGTTGATGGAATCATGCTCCCAAGGTCAGGAAAAATAACCCTTTACACAGAATCATTCAAAACTTTTACCAATTCTGATCATCCTCCCGTTAGTTACTTCATGAAGAGTCAATTAATGGCGACCACGGTTTATTTTAAGCACTCCAACTGGCATTCATCTCATGTAAATGAACAACAGTATCACCTTTGCTATGAACATAACAGGATTATTTGCAGGATTTTCTTTCAGGCTGGAAGATGTCTTGGTAAAGTCAAAATCTACATTTGTTTCATCTATTTAACACATATTTATTGTGTTCCCTTGGAGCAACAAGCAACATGTTTCAGGGCCCATGGGGACACTAAGACAAAGCAGACAGGTACTTCGTGTATTGTACGAGCAGAAAGTGGGCTCCTAAACCATGTAGACAGCAGGACAGATAGGAATGTAGTTAAGTCTTATATGATGGTGATGGTCTCAGGCAGGGATTTTTAAACTCAACAAAGTAACAAAAGGGGGGAAGTGGCTGAATGACATTGGGTTTGGTTGATGCTGTCTGTTTTTTGTAAGGTATACTTCCTTTCTGGATGTTTTAGGATCCCTTTACACTACACTAACCTCCAATCTACCTTATAGACAGAATCTCCTTACTTTCCCTGTTATTTCCTATATTCCTATTGGCTTTCTATTTTTCAGGTAATATGTATTGGAACTCATGGAAACAATCTTTTGAGTGTTGAAAACAGACAAGGTAAAGTAATGTATTAGTCAGAGTTCTCCAGAGAACCACAACCAATTGGAAATATATGTATATATATGAAATCAGGAATTGACTCACCCTGTTATGGAGGCTAGCAAGTCCAAATTTTCAGGGTGGCCCAGCAGGCTGGAGACCCAGGAAAGACAATCTGCCAGTTTGAGTCCAAAGGCTGCTGCTATAGAGCCAGGAAGAGCTGAATATTGCAAGTGAAGTTGGCTGTCTGCTGGAGAATTCTCTCTTATTTTGAGAAGGTCAGCCTTTTTGTCTTCAACTGATTGGGCAAGGCCCACTCACATTATGAGAGCAGTCTGCTTTACTCAAAGTTCACCAATTTAAATGTTCATCTTTTAAAACACTGTCACAGAAACACCCAGAGCAATGTTTGATCACATATCTGGGCACCTTGTACCCTAGCCAAATTGACACATAGAAGTAACCATCATAGGTAAAAAGCCCTATACCAGCACAATTTTTTGACTTCTTGTAGCATCTTTCCTTATAAGAGTGTTTATAACCATCTCTCTTCATTTCATAAAGTTACAGAGAGAATAATAGACACATGGCTAGTGAATAAATTAAATATTCTAGGTTCAGCCTTACTCTACCTGGTACCATTTTTGATGTATTGTCGTATCATTTAAATATATTTCCTAAATGCCAAAGATGTTAGCTCCAAACATATGTTTCTGAAATCTATTAAAATACTTTAGTGCTGTGATTTAAAAAAAATAAATAAGTGGATCTCTTCTGTACCTGAAAAAAAACAGATTCCCCCCAAGTCCCACCCAATCTTCTCTTTTGAAATCAAGAAAATGTCAGTGCCTCAAAGAGCTACTGACCTACTTCATTACTTGATGTCCCACATAGACCAGGGAAGTGAGCAGAGCATAAATCACGGGCACTCCTGCTTTCAAAAAAGGAAGCTGGCTTTGGAAAAAAGGAACACATCACTGCAAGGAAGCTGCATCACATACATTTAATCTGCAAGTTCATTTGACCTCTTTTAAAAGAGAGAACAAATAATCACGATTTTTATTTGCTTTATAGGTACTGATGATATTGTGACAATGACTTCAGATAAAATTACACACCATAATCATTAACTGCAAGATACAGATTTGCAGCAGTGTCATAAATATAGTAGGTATACAACAAATACTTGTTAAAGTTACACTTTGCTTTTCAACAGAGAGCTTAAAGTGAGTAATTGCAATACTGATGTTTGTTAATTCATTTAACCAATACACATGGCCGAGTACTTATTATATAGTAAGCTCCACTGAGAATGTAAAAATGAGTAAGCCCTTATTCCTAGCCAGAGAAGTCCAGAGCCCAGTACACAAGACAGACAAGCCAATTAGAATAACAATGTGAGAGATGTTACACAAGGGTATCTACTAAGAGCTATCAAAGCAAAGAGGAATGACTTTCCCTAAACTGCCTTCTTTGGACCATCATTCTGTAGATCATACCTAAAGTATTTTCACAAAGGATAGCTAGTGGTTGTATTCCAAAGTCAAAGCCATGACAGATCAATGAAGAGACATGAGAGAACTAGTATAGATACAGAGTACTGATACTGAAGTAATTACTGATTACTCTTATGCATGCTATCTACAGTCGAATAACAATAAATTATTTTCTCATCTTAACAACTTTGAACTAAGAATAATTTATATCAGAACTGGCAATCATACACACCTTGCCTAGTACACTGCAACCTACTTAAGAGCTACATTACATCTCTCTCTGACTAATCACTTCATAGTCTGTGGTCAATAAACCCTTCCCCTCCACGTATGGTGCCAACTTTCACACAGTTCTAATTTCCAGTCGAATGGCTGTAAGGCCCAGCAGAAAATGGTCCTCACATGAGACAATAGGTGACATATCAAATAACTAGAGACCATTCTTGGTAGCAGGTTGATGTTTGCAGCAGGAGGTATTACATATACTCTATTCATCTGCTATTCTAGTACTGCTTAATCCAATCCTGTGGATTTGCTTTTCAGATATCAGACCCAGAAACAAAATCTTGAGCTAGAAATGTTCCTTCAAGCCGCCTCATCATGCAGGTAAAGAATCACAGGCCAAAGTAACTTGCCCAAAATGGCACAGTTAGGAAATGATGAAGCCAAAACTATAGTCTAGATTTTCTTCTTCTTTTAATTCTATCAAACGCTGAAAGGGACCATTAGGTAAGAATGCCATCCTGAAGGCAAACATTAATCACTACCACTTGAATGATCTAAAATTCAGGATCAGTTAATAATTGGGTTGCTCTTAAATTAGATAACCTGGAAGAAATGGGTGCATTCCTAGAGATGTATCAACAACCAAAATTGAACCAGGAAGAAATAGAAAACCTGAACAGACCTGTAACCACTAAGGAAATTGAAGCAGTCATCAAAAATCTCCCCACAAACAAAAGCCCAGGGCCAGCTGGCTTCCCAGGGGAAATCTATCAGATATAGCACAAATATACTGTGCTATATCCACAGTATGTAGCAATGCCTGTCAATAGACAATCAATAAAGCCTTATACGCCCAATTAATTCAGGAGAATTAATACCTATTCTCCTGAAACTGTTCCAAAAAATAGAAATGGAAGGAAAACTTCCAAACTCATTTTATGAGGCCACCATTACCTTGATCCCAAAATCAGACAAAGATCCCATCTAAAAGGAGAATTACAGACCAATATATTTGATGAACATGGATGCAAAAATTCTCACCAAAATACTAGCCAATAGGATCCAACAGTACATTAAAAGGATTATTCACCATGACCAAGTGGGATTTATCCCTGGGCTGCAAGGTTGGTTCAAAATCCGCAAATCAATCAACGTGATACGATACATTAACAAAAGAAAGAACAAGAATCATGTGATCCTCTCAATAGATGCAGAAAAAGCATTTGACAAAGTACAGCATCCTTTCTTGATCAAAACTCTTCAGAGTATAGGGTTAGAGGGTACATACCTCAATATCATAAAAGCCATCTATGAAAAACCTACAGCGAATATCATTCTCAATGGGGAAAAGCTGAGAGCTTTTCCCCTAAGGTCAGGAACGCGGCAGGGATGTCCACTATCACCACTGCTATTCAACATAGTATTAGAAGTCCTAGCCACAGCAATCAGACAACAAAAAGAAATCAAAGGCATCCAAATCGGCAAAGAGGAAGTCAAACTCTCACTCTTTGCAGGTGATATGATACTGGATGTGGAAAACCCAAAAGACTCCACCCCAAAGCTACTAGAACTCATACAGGAATTCAGTAAAGTAGCAGGATATAAAATCAATGCACAGAAATCAGTGGCATTCGTATACACCACCAACAAGACAGAAGAGAGACAAATCAAGGAGTCGATCCCCTTTACAATTGCACCCAAAACCATAAGATACCTCGGAATAAATTTAACCAAAGAGGCAAAGGATTTGTACTCAGAAAACTATAAAATACTCATGAAAGAAATTGAGGAAGACACAAAGAAATGCAAAAACATTCCATACTCATGGATTGGAAGAACAAACATTGTGAAGATGTCAATGCTACCTAGAGCAATCTACACATTCAATGCAATCCCCATCAAAATACCATCCACTTTTTTCAAAGAAATGGAACAAATAATCCTAAAATTTGTATGGAACCAGAAGAGACCCCGAAAAGCCAGAGGAATGTGGAAAAAGCAAAGCAAAGCTGGCGGCATCACAATTCCGGACTTCCAGCTCTATTACAAAGCTGTCATCATCAAGACAATATGGTACTGGCACAAAAACAGACACATAGATCAATGGAACAGAATAGGAGAGCCTAGAAATGGGCCCTCAACTCTACGGTCAACTCATCTTTGACAAAGCAGGAAAGAATGTCCGATGGAAAATAGACAGTCTCTTCAACAAATGGTGTTGGGAAAATTGGACAGCCACATGCAGAAGAATGAAACTGGACCATTTCCTTACACCACACACAAAAATAGACTCCAAATGGTTAAAAGACCTAAACGTGAGACAGGAGTCCATCAAAATCCTAAAGGAGAACACAGGTAGCAACCTCTTCGACCTCAGCCGCAGCAACTTCTTCCTAGAAACATCGCCAAAGGTAAGGGAAGCCAGGGCAAAAATGAACTACTGGGATTTCATCAAGATAAAAAGCTTTTTGCACAGCAAAAGAAACAGTCCACAAAACCAAAAGACAACCGACAGAATGGGAGAAAATATTTGCAAATGACATATCAGATAAAGGGCTAGTATCCAAAATCTATAAAGAACTTATCAAACTCAACACCCAAAGAACAAATAATCCAATCAAGAAACGGGCAGAAGACATGAACAGACATTTTTCCAGAGAAGACATCCAAATGGCCAACAGACACATGAAAAAGTTCTCCACATCGCTCGGCATCAGGGAAATCAAAATCAAAACCTCAATGAGATACCACCTCACACCAGTCAGAATGGCTAAAATTAACAAGTCAGGAAAAGACAGATGTTGGCGGGGATGCGGAGAAAGGGGAACCCTCCTACACTGTTGGTGGGAATGCAAGCTGGTGCAACCACTCTGGAAAACAGTATGGAGGTTCCTCAAACAGTTGAAAATAGAGCTACCCTACGACCCAGCAATTGCACTACTGGGTATTTACCACAAAGATACAAATGTAGGGATCCGAAGGGGTACATGCACCCCGATGTTTATAGCAGCAATGTCCACAATAGCCAAACTCTGGAAAGAACCAAGATGTCCATCGACAGAAGAATGGATAAAGAAGAGGTGGTATATATACACAATGGAATATTATGCAGCCATCAAAAGGAATGAGATCTTGCCATTCGCAATGACGTGGATGGAACTGGAGGGTGTTATGCTGAGTGAAATAAGTCAATCAGAGAAAGACATGTATCATATGACCTCACTGATATGAGGAATTCTTAATCTCAGGAAGCAAACTGAGGGTTGCTGGAGTGGTGGGGGGGTGGGAGGGGTGGGGTGGCTGGGTGATAGACATTGGGGAGGGTATGTGCTATGGTGAGCGCTGTGAATTGTACAAGACTGTTGAATCACAGATCTGTACCTCTGAAACAAATAACGCAACATATGTTAAGAAAAAAGAAAAAGAAGAAGATAGCAGGAGGGGAAGAATGAAGGGGAGTAATTCGGAGGGGGAGACGAACCATGAGAGATGATGGACTCTGAAAAACAAACTGAGGGTTCCAGAGGGGAGGTGGGTGGGGGGATGGGCTAGCCTGGTGGTGGGTATTAAAGAGGGCACATTCTGCGTAGAGCACTGGATGTTATGCACAAACGATGAATCATGGAACACTACATCAAAAACTAATGATGTAATGTACGGTGATTAACATAACAATAAAAAATTAAAAAACAAAACAAACAAATAATTGGGTTGCTCTTTTATCAACAGATACATTGCACATGGAAAACCAAAGTCTCCTGAAAGAAATCAGGGATTCTGGAACAATCTGTAGAGATCAGGCACTGGTTGTACTGGGGGAAATACAAAAGAAACCCAAGAGAAACGTGGTCTTCTACAAAGCTTGAACTCTGTGAAGACAAGCATTGTGTGGATTCATTTTTATCCACAGTATATAGCAATGCCTGTCAATAGACAATCAATAAAGCCTTATACGCCCAATGAGTGGCTCTACATAGATCTTCACAACAACACCGAATAAGAGTAATGCTCATGTGAATGTGTCATAGATACAGAGCACAGCACCTCCCTGAAGGTTGCAGTATTTACCAAAACGAAGGGGAGTTGTTGGCATTCACTCTGTTGAGTGATAACAGACCACACCTCATTGATTTGAAAGTTGATGGCCTTATTAAGAAAGAAATAGAATGCCTTAAACCAGGAGAAGTAATTTCTCTCTTTCTTTCACATCTGGTTTAAAATTCACGTTTGCTGACCACTAACATCACTATTATCTCTTGTCATGAGTTTCATGAGTGCTTGTGACTTTTCATCTTCTGGCTCAAAACAAGTCTTCCCTTAAATGACCACTGGGGAGAGAGAGAGAGAGTCTATGTCAATTAACCAACACCAGATAAAACACTGGAGCTGATTTACATTTCCAGGAATAAAGCACTAAGGTTCAAAGAATCATGGGACTGTGCCCAACCTTAAAATAAAACAAGTAGAAGTCAACCAGCTCCTGGACTGCCGATTGTACAGTGCACACAACTGTCCAAGTTTTCAAGAGACACCTGGAAACAAATAAAGAGAAAAGATACTGCCATTATCAATTGCATTAAGACTCTAGATTACACCTGACATTACGTCATAAACGCTCATTAGATATTTGGCAACAAGAGCTGATATAAATGAAAAGAAAAGTGACATTATGATTAAAAACCAAGTTTGTATGGTGACTAACATAACATAATAAAATAAAATAAAATAAAAATAAAAACCAAGATTTAAAAGACAGTTAATGAAAAACTCTTTAAAATATACTGTGACATGAAAAAGAACTATGTGATCCCAACTGTATAAAAACTCTAAAGTATTTGTGCAATGCGTTATCTCACGCTGTGTAACAAATTTCTCTAAAATTCAGTAGCTTAACACAGCAGGACATTTATTTTGTCCATGAACCTGTAATGTGGTTCCCAGCTCAGTGCGGACAGTTTCTTTTTCCTCCACTCAATGTTGAGTGGGACACCTTGAAGCCTGGGCCCAGAATCATCCAAAGTTTTGCTCAATCACATGACTGGTGGTTGATGCTGGCTGTTGACTAGATGTCTTGGCTCCTCCCCATGCGGGTCTCTCCTTTTGGTCTTCCTATAAAGGATAGTTTGAGCTCACTCACAGCATGGTGGCTGGATTGAAGGGCAAGCATCCCAAGAGTGAGAGCGAGAAAGCCAGGAAGTAGCTGAATTACATTCTCTAACCTAATCTTTTAAAGCACACAGCATCACTCCCACCAAGCCTGCCCAGACTCAAGAGGCGGGAGCAAAAGATTTCTCAATAGAAGAGTATCAATGTGACCTTGCAAAAAGAGCATGTAGGATGGGATATGCATTGATGTGACCATCTTTGGAATACGTGTTGCCACACAGAGAAAAAAACACTAACAGCAAATACACTAAAATGTTACCTGATTATCCTTGAGTGCTGTGATAATGGCTTATCTACCTTTTTCCATCTGTTTTCCAAAATCTTAACAACTGGCATGCTTTACTCTCCTAATCATTGCTCTATCATATATCTGGTGGGAGTGAGGCGTTGCAATGGGAATATAATCACTTTTCCCATAGTACTAGCACATTTTGGATTCTGAGATCCCCTTATCAAGAGTGTAACTCATTCATTATATATGCACTAAGCTAGGCTTCTCAAAGAAGGTTCGGATTTAAGGAATACTTGGTGCTCAAAAAAACAAAACAAAATAAACAAAAAACAGAAAAAAAATGTTCCGTGATCCATATGATTGAAAACCTCTGCCTCCTAGATCTTATCCCTGAGGGAGATAATAGGCATGTGAACATTTTAAGGGCTCTGGAATATTCTGCTAAAAGACATTATTAACCCAGCTTATCTGGCACTTGAGCCCAATTTTTGCGCATCCAGCAGCTGAAAACATTTTGGCAGTCTACTTCCCTAAATCGGGATTTCTCAACCTCAGCATCATTGACATTTTGGGCTGGATAATTCTTTGTTGTAGAGAATTGTCCTGTGTATCCCTGTCTTCTACCCACTAAATGCCAGTTGCAACACCCACTTCTATCCCAATTGTAAAAAAAAAAAGTCTCCAGACATTTCCAAATGCCCTTAGAGCACACAATCACCCCTAGTTGAGAGAACTAGTTGTTCTCTAAACTAATAAGCAAAATTGGTTATTAGCTTGTCAACTGTGGAGAAAGAAAGAAAGAAGAAAGAAAAGAGAAGAAAGAAAGAAAGAAAGAAAGAAAGAAAGAAAGAAAGAAAGAAAGAAAGAAAGAAAGAAAGAAAGAAAGAAAGAAAGAAGAAAGAAAAAGAAAGAAAGAAGAAAGAAAGAAAGAAAGAAAGAAAGAAAGAAAGAAAGAAAGAAAGAAAGAAAGAAAGAAAGAAAGAAAGAAAGAAAGAAAGAAAGGAAGAAAGAAAGGAAGGAAGGAAGGAAGGAAGGAAGGAAGGAAGGAAGGAAGGAAGGAAGGGTCTTGCCCAGATAATTCAAGAAATCAGCTGAAGGTTGTTGTGAATGAGGTGGCTATAAATACACCTTCAGAGATCACCTCCAAAACCAAGCACATTCACTGACCAGAGATCTTTTCTACCAAGAAAGTAGTAAGTACAAAACCAAGACTATTTGTTTCTGTAGTTCTCATTTTATTTAAGATTTTATTTATTTTAGAGAGAGTTGGAGAGAGAGCATGGGGGGAGGGGCAGAGGGGGAGAGAGAATCCCAAGCAGACTCCCCACTGAGCTTGGAGCCCCTCACGGGGCTCGATCTCATGACCCATGAGATCACAGCCTGAGCCTAAACCAAGAGTTGGACACTTAACTGACTGAGCTACCCAGGTGCCCCTATAGTTCTCATTTTTAAAAACCTATAGTCATGGTGTGCCTGGGTGGCTCAGTTGGTTAAGCATCTGCCTTCAGCTCAGGGCATGATCCCAGAGTCCCAGGATCGAGCCCCACATTGGGCTCCCTGCTCAGTGGGGAGTCTGCTTCTCCCTCTGCCCCTCACCCTACTTGTGCTCTCTCTCTCTAGCTCTCTCTCTCTCTGTCAAATAAATAAATAAAATCTTTAAAAAAATAAAAACCTATCACCAAATCATGCCAATCTAGTCTAAATAACAAAAAGTTCTACCCATATTCACAAGAAGATTGATTTCCAGAATTTTTAAAGAAATGAAATGTTTTTTCCTTTAAAAAACATCCTGGAGGGGCACCTGGGTGGTTCAGTTGGTTGAGCAACTGCCTTCAGCTTAGGTCATGTTCCCAGGACACTGGGATCAAGCCCCAGTTTGGGCTCCCTGCTCAGCGGGAAGCCTGCTTCTCCCTCTCCCTCTGCCTGCCACTCCCCCTGCTTGTGTGCTCTCTCTCTCTCTGTCAAATAAATAAAATCTTTAGAAAAAAAAAGAAAAATCCTGGGTTTGCTGCAAGATTAAGCAGTTTGGCCAACTAGAGTTCAAAGGATCTGCTTTAATAAATTATATATATTTATGTAATCAGCAAATACATTATTTACATGTAAATAAGACCTCCTCTTAAAAATAGTTGATCTAGCTAATGATCTTACTTACAGAGCGATTTAAATGTTAAAGTTTATTCAAATTCATATTCACATCGGTGAGAGCCACAAATCCATAATTGCCAAGTCTTCAGAACTACCCAAAATGTTCGCTCTTTTCCATGGGCTCTTCAGATACTGAGAATACAATTAAGTTCTCTAAACTTAAGCAGAATAGCCAAAAAAGACCAATAAGGAGAAAAACAAGATAGCACAGGGTTGGAAAGAACCTGAAAAGGGATAACATTTTGGAATTCTAAGATCCGGGTAGCATCAGAGATCAGGTGTCTGGCTTTCTCGGGAAAGCAACCGCTAGGATGGACCCCATGTTCCCAAATGGTGTTTACATCCCTGTGCAAGCCCCTCCCACTGAGTGAGACTAGACTTCTAGCTGCTTCTACCAAGGAGGATAGGGCAAAAATGGTGGAATGCCATTCCCGAGATTAGGTTCTGTGCCCTCTCTTGCTCACCCTGTGAGAAGCAGTGCCATGAGAACTGAAAAAGTCTTCCATAACCAGCAGGGAACCATGATTCTCAGTCCAGCCTCCCACAAGGAACAGAATCCTTCCAAGAACCAAGTGAGTAAACTTGGATCCTTCCCCGACGGAGCCTTCCGATGAGGCTGTTCCCCGATTGTACCTTTACTGTAAACTCTTGAGAGGAAAGCACTCAGCTATGCTGCTCCTGGATTGATGACCCACAAAGACTGTGAGATAACACAGATTTATTGCCTTATGACACCATGTTTGTGGATAATTTGTTATATAGCAATAGATAATGTGATGGAGGGAATCTTGTCCCCCAGAATTCTTCTGCTGATGCTCTCAACCCCCAGGACCTCAGAACGTGACTGTATTTGGAGACAGGGCCTTTAAAGAGGTAATTAAGTTAAAATGAGGCCATTAGGGTGGGTCCTAATGCAGTTTGACTGGTGTCCTTGCAAGAAGAGAAAGAGACTCCTGAGATACACACACACAGGGGAAAGACCGCATGAGGACACAGGGAGAAGACAGCCATCTACCAACCACGGAGACAGGCCTCAGGGAAAACCAAACCTGCTGACACTTTAACCTTGGACTTTCAGCCTCTGGAACTGTGAGGAATGAATTTCTGTGGTCTTAGCTTTCAGTCTTTGGTAATTTGCTATGGCAGCCCTACCAAACTAAGACAGATAATTAGCACACTTTCTTTTTTTTATAGGTGGCAAGTAGACTAGCCCACGGGTGGCAAACTGCATGGGCCAAATCCGGCTTGTTGCCTGTCTGTGTAAATAAAGTTTTATTAGAACACTGCCATGCTCATTTGTTTACTTACATCTTTCGCTACATCCCCCCTGCAATGGTGGAGATGAGTGGCTGTGACAGAAGCCATTTGGCCCACAGAGCTTATAATATTTACTCTCTGGCTCTTTATTGGAAAAAGTTTGCTTGCTGACCCCTGGATTCAACAATCTCCAAGGAATCAAGTATTCAAATTTTGCAACATAGGATTCTAGAACCTAGAACCCCTAACACCCAGGATGACTCTCTATACATTAGACATCTCGAAGGATGGTCCCTGGCCCAGCAGCATCAGCACCACCTAGAAACTGGCCAGGAAAACACATTATCAGGCCTCACCCCAGACCTCCTGAATCAGAAGTTATTGGGGTGGGGCAATCTGTGTTTCAGCAGGCTGTCCACACACTGATGGGAACCATAGTTGTAGATTACTCTCCCAATTCACATCCTTGCATTGAAAATGTAGTAAGAATTGTTTTACTCTTAAAAAAGAAAAGTCAGATCAAAATAGTGCCTACAAAAAAAGGGGTATTTTCAAAAGATGTAATCCAATGTTCCTTGATTAGAATGAAAAATGAAGGTGATAGTAAATACTAATAATATGATTGCTTGATCGCTATCATTTATCTCCCTTTGTGGAATTAGTAGAAAACCACAGCTGTCAAAATGTGTGTTTACTTTAGCTGCCAGTTAGAACTGTCCCCTACATTGAACACCCTGACAGCGCTAACCTCCTCCAAAGAAAGAACGTTTTGCATCGTATACTTGCCATATGCTAAAACAAGAGCAGATTCAAAACACTTTCCAAGACTCAGCCAATAAAGCCTAATTTTGACTTTGATATTAAAATTGACCAGAGCAACAATACAAATTCAGGGCATTAAATATATTTTCTAAATGTTAAGGGCTTAAAGAAAAAAAAAGAAACAGGAAATGATGACGCCCACACACTCAGAAGAGGAATCCCAGGACCAAAAACCCATTTCCTGCCCTGCAAGGTAACAGAAACGTCTCTTCTTTATCTATAATCTGGTTCCTGTGCCACTCAGAATCAAGATCTAAGCCGAAATGTTGGTTCAGGGTTGGCAGAAGAATTCTATTTCTTCTTTTCCTTGAAAAACACAGAACTAGAGCGGAGTTCCCTACCTTGTCTCTATGCATGAAAAAGAAGGAGAAAGAATCGTCTTCCCTTTACTGCCTGTAAAGCCCTTGGCCCCAGCTGCAGCTCCGCTCACGTATCCAAGCCGACCTTGCTCGGCATGTGCGTTCAGCTGGAATCTCTGCTACAGGGGCTGACCAGTGAGGGGTAAGTCAGGGTTTTGCGTTCAGACCCAGTCCTGATGCCCTCACTCAACCTCCTACGGAAGCTGAGTTTTAGTCAAACAGAGCTCAAAATCAACAAGATACAACCGGTAACATCATATCATTTCACATTGAGGCCAGATGAATACAATAGGAAGACAAATCATGGTTTTGTGATTATCTGCTTCCTTGGGATTGTGAACAGCTTCATAGGGTATCACTTGGGAAAGTCTCCTTCTATTTTACCTGCTATTTGACTTTTTTCCCCTGGTGTCAGGGATCTAATGCTCTGTATGGAACTGGGGAGCAGGGGTGCGGGTGTTGGTTAGCCAATATGTGGACCAGGGCCTGAATAATCCAGTTTGATCACCTTCCCTGTCTCAAAAAAGGAAACGAGTGTCAAATTATTTGACTCTTTTTCAAATCTGCCTCTCTTAAGAGACATGCTTCGCTGTAGAGAAGTGTTAGGGGTATTTGCTGGTTATGGTGACCATTTCTTCTTACACAAATAGCTACCAGAAGATGCAACTCCCTCCTGAAAGAGAAACAAGCAGGGAAGTTGGCTAGAGCTCTAGTGGCTACAAACAGACATCATCTAGGAACTTCCAGATAGAGGCTGAGAGTGTGTACTCGCACCCCAACCCAACAAGCATTTTTGCTTACCTCGCATATGGTCAACAGTGTTGGTTCTCCGATGTTGTACCCTCCAAAAAAGACGAAGATGCAGTACGCGAATGTAAGATGGTACAATCACTCTGGAAAACAGCTTGGCAGTTTCTTACGAGATTAAACATATACTCACCTTTTGATCTACTTAGTCTACTCCTGCATGTTGACCCAGATAAAAATATTTACCCAAAGTAGAGCATATGTCCACACAAAGACTTGCGCGTGCATGTTCATAGCAACTTTATTTGTAACAGCCCCAAACTGGAAATAACTCAAAGGTCCATCAGCGGGTGAATGGATCGCCAAATGGCCTGCCCTGCGAGGTAACAGGAACATCTCTTCTTCATCTATAATCCGGTTCCTGCGCCACTCGGAATCAGGAGCAATGCCGAAATGGTGGTTCAGGCTGGCAGAAGAATTCTATTTCTTCTTTAGCTTCTCAAAATCATTGTGCTGAGTGGAAGAATGCTGTATGATTCCATTTACATAAAACTGCAGAAATTGCTAGCTAATCTACAGCGACAGGAAGTCAATCATGGTTGCCTAAGGATGGGGGCGGGAGGAGGGAGGACTTCAAAAGGACATTAGGAAACTTGAGGGGGTACATTCGCTATTTTGAGTGTGGTGACGGTTTCATGGGTTCACACACATGTCAAAATGCACCAGGCTGTACACTTTAAACATGAACAGCCTATTGCATGTCAGGTGTATCTGCATCACACTGGTTTTGTTTGGGTTTTTTTTTTTTTTTTTTTCTGGTATGATTCCTACCTTCTTTTCACTGCAGAGACCTGATATGATGCAAACTGGAAATGTGTGGTACATTCGCTAAGTGCTTGGAGCAGTCAGATCAGGTATCACTTTTAGCACCATGAATGTCTTTCTGCTGAGAAATGTCATCTTCCTCACTCTGGATTCCCCCCACCCCCACCCCAAACCCAGCTGGCCACCAGATCACACCAAATGTGATTCCAGTTTCCCAGATTCATATGACGTCTTCTGTCCCGGACAGGAAAGAGCTGACGAGGGCCACTCTTCCTTTCCTCTCTGTGAAGTCAAAGAAGGGGACAAACCCAAGGTGAGAGGTCAAGTCGCCGGATGCCCGAGACCCCGTGCATGCCACAGAAACCAACCTCCAGCAGCAATGTGCCTTGAACTGGGGAACGGGGCCTTCTGAGCGGGTTTAGTCTAGATCTGATCTCGGAAGACACAGAAAAGTGAAAGACGGGAAAATCACCTGGGTAGAAACATTCCCCCAGGGCCCCGGACCCAGGGGGGACCCTCGTCCTTCCTGACATCATAGGAAAGCCCCCTGCTTCTCCAAGCAGCTTCGCACCCACAGACAGATGCTCGCCAGGAACATGCCACTTTGTGCTAAGCAGCAGGTTAACGTCAACAGCCGTCCCTCAGATTACACGCTCAACTAAATGTTAACCAGTGACAACAAGCACCGTGCCTCCTTGCAGCGCCCCCACCTGAAAGCTAGATATTTCCTCTAGCCCATCTGCTGTTACGGCGATAAGCTCTTACTCTGCGCCTCTTGCTATTCATGGCTCCCACCCCAGGTCACCCCACAAACCCAGGTGCTTACTTCTGAATGTCCGATGTCATGAGATGAGTTTTTGATATGGGTCCTATCGGAGATGAAGGGGAGAAGATGCTCATGCCCATCCAGGATGCTCAGCCTTCTTGGCATAAGAGGTTCCAAATCGAGCCGGTGTTGGCGGGTGGGGGGTGCCGTGATGTCCGGAGGGCAAACGTTCATGACATCTCGTGTGTCTTGAGGACTCTGAAACCAACTTCCAATGGGGAGTCGCAGGTATACTGTTTTCAGTCAGTCCTAAATCGAAGCACAACTACTGGAGATTCCATAAACTTTTCTGTTTAGAACCTTCTCCCATCCATCCTGTGTGCACTTGAATATCTCTGAGATGGCACTGTTTGTGCATCAATGCCCATGAGAGTATAATGACTACGAGCAGTTTCTTACACAAAATGCTAATTTCACATATTTAGTATAAAAGCATAGTTCACAACTGGAGCGGTTTTCCCAGTGTCTGGGGATGTCTTGGACTGTCATCACTGGGGCCGGGGCGGGGGGGGCGGGGACTAAGGAGGGCCTCTAGTGGGTAGAAGCCAGGATGCTGCTAAAGCCCCTACAGTGCTCAGGACAGCCCCCCAACCATACACACATGCCAAAAATTATCTGCCCTGAAAATGTCAGCAGTACGGAGGTTGAGAGTGCCTGGCATACAATGAAAAGTTGTGTCTTTCTGGGGCCTTATCAGATTGATGGAAAAGTAAGCCACGCCCATTTTTAAATTCAGTTTTCAGAATCTGGTGTTAGGCAAAGCATCTAATTTTTCTGCCTCGATTTTGCAGGTGTGCAAAATGGGAATGATCCTATATGCTGTACTCCTCTTCTGTCTGTCTTCCTCCCTGAGAGCTGCTAATGAGTGTTTGCCAAGTACTTTGAAGATGCTAATTAGTGTTATCCCCAGTCTATCAGTTCAAGGTTGTAGAGCACCTGGGAGTCCTGCAGACGGGGTACCGAGCAAGGGAGCCCGTCCTGTCACTGCTGTTCCTGCTTATCCTTCTCGGGGGCAGTATCAAGCCCTTAGGCTTGAATTACTCAAAGTCGAATTACTCAAATCAACTTTAGAATCTACTGAAAGAAACCAAGCGTTCTCACAATTAAATCACAGCCTTTCCCAAAGTCAAGGACTTCTAGTTGCCAGCAAGCAAGATTCGGGAAGTCTTAGCATGTGGCAAGCATTCAATAGATCTTTGTTGATTGCCAGCTTGAGGCATAATTCACATCAAATGTTCCACAAAATTGGAGATATTAATACGTAAATTTCAGAGTTGTCATGAGGATTACATATATTATTTTTATTTTTTTAAAGATGTTATTTATTTATTTGAGAAAGAGAGCGAGAGAGAGCACAAGCAGGGGGGCAGAGGGAGAAGCAGACTCCCTGCCGAGCAGGGAGCCCAATGGGGGCCTCGATTCCCAGGACCCTGGGATCATGACCTGAGGCGAAGGCAGACGCTTAACTGAGCCACACAGGCGCTCCCCACATGCATCATTTTTTAAAAACCATTCCAGTGCCTCACGTATAGTAAGCACTGCCCTTTAAAAATATGTTTATACTTCAAAGTCTGCTGGATGACTGAAGTTTCATCAGTCCCTCACAAAGTTCTTGCCACGCAGCCAGTAACCTGATGTTCACCACCCAAATCTCTTCGCCTGAGCGAGGATGATCCTCCGAGGCTCTCTGTTGCTCGGTGGCCCTGCTTCCTGATCCTGAGCATCTCTGTTCAGAAAGGACAGCAGCCTCATGTTCACAGAGCCGGGCGGGATCAACCTGCAAACCTCCACAGAGCACGCGCTACATAAATCAGCTGCGTGAGAGCCGCCATGAGACACCATAAACAGGAGGGCGTGTATCTGTCATCGTGGAATGTCCAGCTGACCTGAGAAGTCAAGGCAGCATCGAATTACAGCGAACTCACAATGCCAGGCATGCAGAGGTGTTCGAGTGAGTAGCATGATTTATAAGGGCTCAAGGAAAATTCAGAGGGAAGGACCCACCCGGAGTGCCCTGGGTGGGCTTCCTGGATCTGGGGGGATTTAAGAGGGCCTAGAAGCAAAGAAGGAGTTCCAGAAGGCAAAGTAAAAAGAAAAAAAAAAGCAGCCTACGCTGTCCTTTTCACTTCCCTGCCCATTGCAAGGTGATCGCTCTGATTTTCCCAGGCAAAATTGTACCTCCGAGGTAAAGGCCCTTGGTCTGTTCCATTGCTCGGTGGCACAACTATAAACTGTCCCTAGAGCTTGTCCCCGATCAAAAAAGACCCTGGCTTCTCACTCTGGAGCTTGCATCGTCTCAGCTAGAGGGCTTGGTGCAACATGGCTCCTCGGGCCCCCACCGAGAGCCTCTGACTCAGGGCTGGGGCCTGAGAGTCTGCATTTCTATCCAGTCTCCAGGCCATGCTGCTGTGGCTGGTGGGGACTTCATTTGGAAAACCACTGAAGGAGAGCCTGGACACCTTCAAGCCAATACAAGACCTCTTTGGGGAAAAGATGCAAAATGCACACCTCATCAAAGGCTGGGCTGGGAGCACAGGCCTTTGGGGGAAGCGGCACATCGTGGCCTGGGCCATGATGATGTCATTTTACTGGATATCCAACCTCAAGAACTCAGGAAGACTCAAAGGCCTAGCTCCGTTCAACAAATATTTGTTGAACCCCTCCCATGTACCAGGGGCTTTGCAATAACATTATCTCAATGACATTAAAATATTTTAAGCAAGTGAGAGGTGCCTGGGTGGCTCAGTCGTTAAGCATCTGCCTTCGGCTCAGGTCATGATCCCGGGGTCCTGGGATCGAGCCCCGCATCGGGCTCCCTGCTCGGCGGGAAGCCTGCTTCTCCCTCTCCCACTCCCCCTGCTTGTGTTCCCTCTCTCGTTGTCTCTCTCTGTCAAACAAATAAATAAAATCTTAAAAAAAAAAGAAAGAAAAAGAAAAGGGGGAGACAGACCAAGGATCTAACAAGAGATTTCAAGACATACACACGCGCGCGCACACACACACACACAAACACACAAACATACACGCACACCACACCCACCAACACACCCTGAAGTGACCTTTCACAGGAAGGGGTGGAGGCCAGCAAAAGGGACCAGAGAGAAAAAACAACCCAAGGCAGACGGCAGATAAACTAGTCTGTGGTCAGGTCCAAAGCCTAGGAATCGAATCAACTCTGGAAAGTGGTCACCAACCCCCCACTTCCCCCAGATCTGCTTACTTCTCACCTTGCACATCTTTTTACTGGCATTTTCTTCATTTTTTAAAACTGCTTACCAGTCATGACCCCTTACACTGCATCTGATGTTTTCCAGAATCTCCTACGGAGTCCCTGTGGAACCCAGATTCTTTCATCCATGTCAGATACGTGTTCCTCTTTGCAAAGAAGACCAGAGCAATTTCTGCCAGTGGCACTATTTTTTATTTCTTTTTAATGAGCGAAGCTGAAAAATAAGTTCACCAGTTGAAAGTGTCAGGAAAATTTGAGATGGCAAATGCAATTATTAACTCAGTCGAAATGTATTATTAATAATAATGCTTAGCTCTGTTGTAGCATTTTCTGGCTTCAAAGCCATTTACAAACATCAACTAATTAATCCTTACCTCAGCATGGTGAAGTCATTAAGTATTATTATCTCATTTCACAGAGAGGGAAACTGAGGCACCCAGCAGGGAAGCGCCTTGCCCAAGGCCACAGAAAGGATAGGATGTGCTCTCAGAGTCACGGGCCTTCTCTGACTTTTTCTGCTCGTACCCTGGAAAGGTCTCGCTTCTGGGAAAAATGAAGCTTCTAGAAGGAACCACGCCTCCAAAAAAAAAAGGGATTGACAGAGAAAGCCCCTGGACCCCTGCTTTGTATGGCCCCTTGCTACAAATAATCAGAATTTTATTTTTCTTGAGTGTTTTCCTTCCTCAATAAAGGCATGCTGACTTGAGGGGAAATGCCGAAGCATTTTAATGATGTATGAAATTAAAAAAATAAAATAAAACCTCCTGCCCACCCAGAGAGAATACAAGCCTGGTGCTGGGACTCATGCTTTCCTTTCTCCCTCTCATTCTGCAGCCGCGCCATTTCTGTGCCACGTAGCTCAGCTGTAGCCAGGAACTTCTTTTTTTAAGGGAAAAAAAACGAACATCGAGACTTCGCAGGCTCCAAAAGAGCGGAACTTGGTCCGAACTGCCCTTCTACAAAATCCTCTCCTCCCGTCCATCCCCTGGACTCGGGTCAGAGCCACCAGCCCCCCATGACGCCCGTCTGGTGTTTTCCTTCTCTTTCGTCTCATGTTCCCTCATTCACCCTCCTGTTTCTGAATCGCCTCTTCAGCAAAAAAGGTGACAGCTTGGGTATGAGCGCTGGCACTTTCTAAGTCTCTCCCCACAGTCTACAGCCTCTGTGGTCGTTAAGGAAAGGTCTCAGACTGAAAGTGCCAAGTGTCATGGTGTGACAGGTTCTTTCTGAGCCCTGGGCTTCCAGGGGCCCCTTCCTGCCAGGTCCTTGCGGTAGGAGCCTCTCCCGCTTCGTTGTGTACCAACGGTGTGCAGGGGGTGGGCAGGACTGAAAGCAGATCAGCTACCCCCCCCAGGCTTGGTGGAGATCCCCGTGCACCCCAGGCCCCCCCATTCTGCCCTCCCAGCTTCACCTCATCTTGCTGCACGAACCACATCAGCACCATTTCTAAGCGTGTCCACTGGTGCTTTTCTGTTTTGTGCGTTCGTGTGAAAGTCATCTCTAGGAGCTGTTAAATCCCCCACTCGGTTTAAAAGACATCTGTAAATTAAAAAAAAAAAAAAAAAGGCAACGTCAAACTTTAGTGATTAGGGATGCCCATCTGGGTGATAAAACTATAAAGAAAAGTACAGAAATGATTACCATACAAAACAGAATAATGGTTACTTCTTAGGGTGTGGAAGGGGGTGTGTGAGGGGCATGGGGAGGGCCTCTGGGGCTCCCAGCAAAGGCCTCTTTCTTAACCAGGGTGTGGTTACAAGAGTGTTCACGTTATAATTCATTAATCACTGAGTATAACGTGCTTGTGCAGTTTTCTCTGCTTCTGCTCTAATTTACAATTTTTTTTTAGGTTTAAAAAGAAATCTATGGAACTACATGGACCTCATTCGCAGCATAGGGGTAGTGCCCCAAGAACACTGGTGGGTTCTGTTATACTTTAGATTTAATAAAATTATTTCTATTTCCCCTCATTAAATCCAAAAGTATCTCTTAGAGTTCCCCTAAGAAAAGGCAACAAGTTTTGAAGCTTTCTGGTAGGTGAATTGCTCTTTGAAATGTGCCAGGTAATAGATGGAAAGAGCAAAACTGGGTTGGTTTCTTCTCATAATTATGTGGAAGCTGTTGAGGGCTCCGAGTCTCCAGAATACAGGCGGGGCGGTGGGGGGGCGGGCAGGGAGATCCTCAATCGCCACAGGACGCATCAAGGTGAGCCCTGATTTCCTGTGGCAGGCTTGGAAGACCCGCGCCCCTCATGAGCCCACCCCCCCAGCCTACCCTCCCTCATTCCCAGCTGCCCTCCCACGCCACACCTGCTCCTACCGATGGACCCCTGCTGCCTTTCCTGGTTCATCTGCGGTGGATTCTTCTTCAGGAAGCCTTCTCTTAACCCTTCACATACCGCGCCCAACCCCATTACATGGAAAGTGTCTCTTTGCATGTCTGTCCTCGTCACCAGACTGTGAGCTCATCTAGGGTAGAGGGGAGTCTTATTCATTTTTGCATCTGACACCTGGCGTGGCACCCACACATAGTAGGTATTTGGTAAATGTGTGTTTGACCTAAGCAAAACTGAACAACTGATTGACTAAACGCTGCCTTGTACCGAGAGGGGCATGACAAGGGCCCCCTGGCCCTGTCCCCATCAGCCTTCCTCCACACACCCCTGCTCTCTCCATCGAGCCTGCCGACAACCAGGATCATCTGATGAGGTTCCTGGGCTCTGGCTCAGAGATTCCAAAAATGTTCCTCCGCATAATTCAGATATGTCAGCCAGGGTTTGGAATCACTGCTAAAGTCCGGCCAGAGAAACCTGCCATGATGTACAAATGATGCTTCAGGAGAAACGGACATGAAATAGTCACATCCACGTAAAACGTTGGACAAGCCCTGGCCCCAGCAGAGGGGAAGAGGAAAAAAAAAAAATCTTGTCACTGGAATTTTAGCATTTTACAAACAACCTCAAGCAAAATAAATTCAGTCAAAGACTTAGCCCCCAAATCCAAAGCACCTGTCAAATAAACCGCTTCTTTTGCTTTCAAGAAAGCAAAAGGAAAAAACAAAAAGTGTAGCGGATCTCTTTAACTGAAGGTACAAACTCGGGTCTTTGGCAAATGCCAAAATATCTTCGATAACACGTTTACACACCTATAAAAACAAAAGGTTCAGTCAGAAATACCCATAAGTGATTTCAAGCCTGTATTAAAGCCATACAGCTGCGAAAACATAAAATCTATCTCCGGTTTTTCGGGCACCGGCTTCAGAAAAGGGCCGGTTACTGAGTCTAAATACAATGACTTTTTGAAATGTTCCTGGTAAAAATGAGATTGCTCTCAACTTCGTACCATGTGTATTTCTTTTCTGTGTGCAAAGCCGACACCGGGGCACCGATGAACGTCCCCGCCGGGCGGGGCTGAGGGATGGGGAGGAGGAAGGGTATGGGGTTGGAAGTAGGTGGAATATTTTGTGGCTTAGCCTCCAGCCCGACACCAGGCAGAGCTTTTGCCATTCGAGTAGATGCCGATGAGGTCGGAAATCAAAGAAACGGGGCTCTTCCAAAGCCAGGTGGAAGAAGTCCCCTGCCCCCCCACCCCAAAGCAGTGCTGAGCAGAAAAAGGATTTGTTAGCACGTCAAAAGACATTCGCCATAGCGTCCCGTCCGCGGGCGCCCTCACGTCCAGGTCTCCCTGAAGCCCATGTTCAGCTGTGGCAGGTGGTGGCTCTCCCCAGTTCTGATCCGGCTGGAAGTGCTTGTTTGTTCAGCTTTTGCCCCTGGGCACAGCAAGAAGTTGCTCTGTTGTAATTCCAGTTCCAGCGAGCTTGGTGCATCTTTAACAGTTCTTGTGTTGTTATTAACTTAGTGACTAACTGAGAGGTGTTTGGCTTTTGAAATTGTGCCATGAAAGCTTCTCTCTCATCTCTGGGTGATGTCAGCCCCATAAATGGGAGACGTAGAGGAAACAATAGAGGTTTCAGTGCTAAAATTTAATGAGGGGGGACCCTGATTTTCCCCCCAATCTAAAATCACCTCCGTTTTCGGCACCGGGTAGTAGAAAGTAGAAATTCTGAAAGAATTCAGGTTGTGGATTTAGATTTAAGAGTAAGGTTGGCGCTTTGACTTTGAAATTCCCTAGGAGGGGAAAAAAAATGTGTGAAGGCTTTTTACGCTCTCCACCAGCAGATGATTTCAAGCGATTCATACAGACTTTATGAGAAGAAATTGCTGATTTCCCAACACACTTGACACAGATGATCCCAGTGAGCTTTAAAGCAGCCCTCAAAGGCAGGAGACAGTGAGTTTAGCACCAGAAACTAAAAGACATGAGCCTCGGAGAACCTCAGTTCAATGCCCAGCAAGTCAACAGCTTAAGGAAAGAGCAAAACCCAGGACCCCCTGCATAGGGACTTAGATTCTTTCCAAGTTCCAGAAACAGCCTTAGACATCAGTGTAAATTAGAGGGCTACGTGTCCCCAAGGGAAAGACACATAGTAATGATCTTCATTAGGAAAATACTTTTAAATCCATGGTTTAACATCACAGAGCAATCGTGAAATTGAGCACCCATGTTGACCTACCGACAGCTAACTCATGATATTAATTAATGGTTCGCAGGACCCTTGCCAAAACTTACTCCGAATGCTGATGCTGACGCAGCACAATCTCTTCAACGAGTACAATTAACTTTTCACTTTTTTTATGGTAGCTTCCAACGAAGGCAGTGGAGAGGCATTTACACGTACAACTTGCAACAGCTTCCCCGTTGCTCTGGGGCCTTCCGATGCAGCAAAAAAACAAGCTATCCCATGCTAAGTGTTGCAATGTCTGGCTCAAAATAAAGTCCAGAAGCTCAGCCAAAAGCTGGGGGCCTTTCTAAATTCTGAGTCTGTGTTGTTGGTGGTTTACTTCATCCCCCCTCCACACACACACACACACACATACACAATGCTTAGATTACTTTCTCCAATGGTGCTTCGGCTTCTAAGACAGTTTGTTTGACTTGGAACCCAATTCCAAATAATCAAGGGAAATGGGTACGAATCTCAAGAAAGTTTTCTTTATACATTATGTCTGTGAGTCGTCCTTTGCCACTACTAATTTTATGACCCTATGACAGACAAAGTGGACCACGATTCACAACAAAACATTATGCCCATAGGCTGAATGACTCAGAATCACACCACAAGTTGAGACTTTATACCACAAAGAAGCAAAACACCTGTGCTATGCTTGGGAAAGTGCATTGTTATCATCCTCCGTTGTTTCTTAGCATTCTTGCGTTTTTCATTGGTTTTCTTCCCAATTTCGATCTCAAGAGTTAGGGGTCTGTGCAATTAATGGTCGGCCAGTTTCTAAATAGCAATTTGGATCCTGAATTTTGGAGCCAGGCAGGGATTTTAAACATACATCATTACATATCTGCACATCAAATAACAGAACCCACATTACAGTGAAAACAGCATCACTTTGCTTTTCTAGAGATCTTTCGATGCATAAATGCATATCTATCACTGAAAAATAGCCACCCCCAAGAAGCAAATCTCTCTCTCTCCCTTCATGCACGGATAACACAGCCTTTGAAGCTCCCTGAAGCACTCACAGGAAGAAAATTCTTGTAGCCACATTCGAAACATGTCTCTGTAGGTAATTCCCAGTCTGCAGAGATGATCTCTGGAAGCCCGATTGGTGCAAGTGCACAGGCTAGAATCTTTTTTTTTAAGATTTTATTTATTTGTCAGAGAGACAGAGAGAGACAGAGAAAGCACAAGCAGGGGGAGCAGCAGGCAGAGGGAGAAGCAGACTCCCCGCTGAGCAAGGAGCCCGATGTGGGACTCGATCCCAGCACCCTGAGATCATGACCTGAGACGAAGGCAGATGCTTAACCAACTGAACCACCCAGGTGCCCCACACAGGCTAGAACCTGAGTATGCATTTTTTGAAATAATAAGACTCTACAAGAGCTACACACTATTTGGTTATTTTTCCTTTCCTGCCCTTCTTTCTCTAACGTGAGTTCTAGAGCATGGCTATTGATAGAGAAACTGTGGCTACAAAAATGCTGTTAAACAGATACACCTGGGTTTTTCCCTCTAAAGTTTCCCACCCACCTATAAACTAGAAAGCAGTAAAGCCATCACTAATTGTTTGCTAGGGACCTAGTCCAAAGATCAGTCCAAAGTTTAAGAGTTCACCTTTCACTTATTCGTAGGACAGGGATCTCTTTATCTCCCTGTACTATCCCGGCAAAGTACTCAAAAACAAGTCTTACGAATCATGTCCTAAGGCAGGCTAGCTTTACAGATCTGAAAAATTAGGCAGAAAGATGTAAAATGATTTATTCAGCCCTAAGAACCGCCAGCTCCAACTTCCCTCATCCATTGCTAAATAAGCCTCACTAATTTTCTCGATCTGATAAATTACTGATAAAATCAAAGAGAATGTGAATCTCAGTGTTCTTGTCTCCCAGATGAGGCCTAAAATCCGTGTTTGTTTGCATATGCATTTCCAAAATGAGTAATTTAGAATCACCTTGCTTATGTCATTTGGTACAGCCTGCCTTCAGGCACGAAAAGCAAAGGCTGATTAGTGACAAATGTTGCTTGTGTCACCTGCCCCAACTAAACCGTCCAAAGGAAAGCCCAAGGAAAACTTGGCGAAGAGGTTGGAAATGTTGGCATGGGACAGGACTTCCAAGTTCCTTCCTGCATTGTGGGTTCAAGGTCGATGGTGGGCATGGGGGTGGTTAAAGAAGCGTGAGCGTGTATGGAAATCACAACTTCTCCACACGACAGAAATCATTAGGCAACAGTAAGTCAGTGTGGCATGGATAGATAATGCTCAGGGTGGCTCATCCTAAGTGTAGAGAGAGTTGGGATCACCTGCTTTTGTGATATAATTGGCTTTAATCAATGCAACAAACTCAACAGATGCTTGCTACCATAGCATAGTAAGTCAACAATGACTACCAATAACAACTCACAGTGATTGAGCATTTATGCAGTGCACGACACTGCGGTACATGTTACTGTGGGTTGTCCAATTTCATCCACCCTTCAAAACTTTGTAAGCTCAGTATTAGAGAATAAGAACCAAATGGACCAGAAGATCCAGGTGAGGTTCTTTCATTCAGCAGTTGTATGATGTTGGGCAACCAACCTCTCTAAGCTTCTGTTCCTCATCACAAAAGTAGAGATAATCATGGCGGATGCCTTCTAGAGATCGTGTCTGGATGATGTGGCCCAATATATAGAAAGAACTAGGCGTCTAAGTGCCATTTACTTTTGATTTATTGATTTTATTGATTGCTGAAAACACAGTAGCTTTCAAAAAATAGCAAGTGTGATCTTTTTACCTGAAAAATGGAAACTTCAAGAGTGTAAGTGTCATCTTACGGACAACCAGAGAGAGTGCAGCTTCTCAGCTAGGCTACAGGGAGGTGGTTTTCCTCCTTCATTACCCCACATGTGTCCCTCACAAAGTATTGCTCTTTGTCCAGGAAACTTTCCAAGTTGGATGGACTCATCCTTTTGTCAAATACCTACAAGCCCCTGGGCTTTCCTGAGAAGCAGAAGGAAAGACTAAGGAATGACTTGTCTCCCACAAGCCCAAGTTCAGTTCAGGCACTTCTCGTGTCGACTCTTCCAGCTCCCTATGCATGCCCACAGCGAGCACCACTGCCTGCCAGCCTTGGGCTCTTCAGGTCCTTCACACTGGAACTTCTGCTGGTGGGCGGATTACTTTATGCCTGTAGCCATATACCAGGGAAAAGGCGCAAGAATTCTTCTTCCTGGCTTCATGATGTAATCGTTTGTATTACCATCTTGTTTCCATCGTGACTACCTCATTATTCCAAAGTACCAAGAGCTGACTTTCCATGGTACATTCCCGCAGCTAATATGGAAACTACACAGCCTCACTCTGTTCCCATTGTCATTTTTAATTTCACTTGAGAAGTTATCAGGTTTCCTAAATCCAATCGAAGACTTCCTCCTCAACGAGAAAGTGGCATGGAAGGGGCTGCTTTTTCAATTTTGAAATATTAAAATGAAAGCCTTCTGTCAGTGAAAACATCAGCCTTGGGCTGAGATCCCCGATTCCTCAAAAACAGTGGTGGCCCTATTGTCCAAGGAACAGGTATGACTAAACGCACCAAGCGAGATTGGGATGTTCATGCTGATAACTTGGTTCTCTCTAGAATTCTGCCTGTGACTAAATCCATTTCAGAGAAGCAGGAGAAGTTGACTGTTGGCCTATGGAATAGTTAGTTGTCTCCCACTTACTTCTACTCCTTGATACCCCTACATGAGGAATAAGTGTAGAAAAATGTGATTTCTGTTACACGCAACTGATAAATTATTGAACACTACATCTGAAACTAATGATGTACTATATGTTGGCTAATTGAATTTAAATTAAAAAAAAGAAAAATGTAATTTCTATGAAAGTGCGCTCTTGGTCTTTGTTGAACATTCAAAGCAAAAGGGAAGAGTAAATACTTGCTGGACATGTTGTGCTTGAAAAGAGAATAAAACTAATACATTCAGTAGCTCGTATGTTGGCAGGGAAGGGGGAGGAGTGTGATGAGTGGAATTTATCATAGAGAGAAATTAATATTTATTAATTCCTCTTGGCAAAGGAAAAATGATGAGTAGGACTGTAGTTATCTCACCATTCTGGAGGCCTTCACGATGTTGATCTGGAGGATGTTGAAATCTAGATGCATGTTCTCTCAAAAGTCAAGGAAGTAATCAAGAACGAAAACTCTCCACCTGCTAGAGGAAGGATGGGCTCTAAGGACCAGGGTGTCAGTCTGTGGTTCTCTCAGTATCTACCAGTTTAGAATGCCACGGATTCACTGACATCTTGAGTAGCCTCTCTGTTTCCATTCACCCATCTATGAAACATATGAAATATTACATGCTTTCCCTTCCTCCAAGGGATGTGTCCACCCAATATAATGAAGAACATTCAGGTTCTTGTATTAAGACAAAATATTGTGAAAAATTCTCCCAAGAGGGATAAAAGTAGATTGGACTTCATTACTACACCTGTCTACGACCCCTGAGTAAAGGCACAGCACGCTTTGCATGGCTCTGAGACAGACAAGGCCCGTGTCACAGGCTCGTAATTCAACCACCCATCCTTCCACCCTGGTTTGCTGGGAGCCCGTAGGCAATTAACTTAAGCACCCCATAGTTCAGCTTGTTCATCTGTAAAATGGGTATAATCATGCTACCTCACTCATGTAGCATGGAGCAGTTAATTAACGATGCGCAAAGCTTTTGAAAATATAAAGTGCAATGTATGTGCTAATTACTATAAATCCAAAAAAAGCACCACAGTTCAATGTTTAATTACCTATATATTTTATTGAAAATATAAAGCACATAATAAAATTAACTCCTATGTCAAAAATTACTGCTAGCCTGCACTGTCTTGTTCATTCCTCTGCCAGAAGTACAGTAGCAATTTCCTAAACTAAAGTCATAATTTTATTCAATGGGAGAAGTTTAACCAATATGACCAGGCCTAACCAGTGATTTACTCTGTCGTAAAACAGCATCTCCCAGTCTTGCCTCGATTTCCCTCAGTTATTGTAATTCAGTTACTGTAACACAAGGGTCTGTTACCAAAGCGTTGTAACAAGATAGCAAGGTTTTGTGCCAATTTCATGTGAAGGGGTTTAAACACCGTATGACTTTTTATTTAGGACTTTGAAGAATAATCCAAAATATCCCATCAAGAAGGAAAGATATTCCAAAAGTGATTTTAAAGTCTGATTTAGGATGAGAAAAGTTGAAGCAGAAGGAGAAGAAGGAAATCTACAGGTACCAACCCCTGGCTTCTCATTCTCCCCTGCCAGAGACAGCAGGAAAAGGAAATGTCATTGCCTTAGTCTCTTGCTTTCCCACCACAGAATAGATTCCTCGACGATAGCAAGGTACGTTTCTCCTCTCCAACAAACTCTGGGTGCATACTTGCTTGAGAACAGCCCATGGACATTCAGAATTTCAAGAGGAGGACAAGAGATGCAGAATGCAATTTGGGGTGTCATTAGCTGTTAGACCAGATTATCTGTCCTTGCTGGAAAGAACGACAGTGATCAAGCCATGAATACCAAAAACACGTGGTCCCTGCTTCAAACTTGTCACCAGGTGGTAGGGACCTGAGACAAAAGTTTTTGTGAACAAACTGGAGACCATTCTGAAAACCATATGTAAGAAAGTTACACGTAGTTGAATGAAAACAAGACTGGGAAAATGATTGAATAGGTGCATGTCACTACCAAGGGAATTCAGAGCAAGGAAAGTTCTCTGTAAGGAATTCCCGGAGGGGGTGCGTCCTCGGAGGGGCTATGACAAAAGGTACGGTTGACGGGGACAAAGAGGCAGTGAAGCAGAAAGGTGAGCGTGTGTCTGGGTGATCCAGAACAAGGATCCAGGAGGAGAATGCCGGATGTTGCCCTTTTCCTGAAGCCAAGCCAAGCAAACCAGGGACATTGTTCTGAACCCTGTCCGATTGGATTTTAAGCCACAGACAAGCCTCCAAATACTATGGAACCACCTCTTCCAAGTGCCTCATTCAAATGCACCATTCTTGATGGGCTCTTTCCTCATTTGGAGATGAGTATTCTTTCGGAGAACTTAGCATACATGAAAATGAGTGAAATTCAGTTCTTTGCTTTTAGCAACAAACACGCTCTCCCCTGCTTGGAAAGTTGGCCCTCATCTCTGTTTGTTCTGTCCCAGACTGGCTTCCACGCCCGTTCCCTTTTCTGCAGCTCGCTACCTTCTGCAGACAGGGAGAAACACAATGTGTAGAATTGGACTGGCTTAAGGTAAATGCTTGTTGCGACCATATTCCTGCCGTGGCTTAAAATCACACCATCCGTCTCGCTTGGCACACACTCGCGGTTTAGGGGATTGAGGGTGAGGGGGATGCACGGTTCCACAGGACAGTCGTATATATACCATTAGATGAAGGACTTAATTTTCCTGGAGAAAGTGTCTCCCCCTACTTCACATAGGGGCAGGCTGAGAAAAGAAGAGGAGAGATTTAACAGCTTCCTCCAGAGTTGTCTGGGTTTTATTTAAGAGCTTGATTATGATACATATGAAACATTTTAAGTTTGAGAGCTACCTATAAACCTGTTCCCTCTATGCTAATTGCTCTCCATAAAACTCGATCAAGAACGAGTCTCAGAGCCCAGGACAAGCTCCAGCATGCCTGTGGGCACAAGTTCAGAGCGCACAGGGCCTATCTGATGGGGCCTTTGGAAACAGATAGATAGCCTGATGGATAAATGATAAACAGATACATCATATTAATAGGTAAGTGATCTTGCAAAGAACTCAAGGTGATGGAAAACAGCATACGGTAAACAGTTTGTCATCACATTTCATCAGACAAAACCCTTTGAAGGGAGTAGACACCTCGTTTCAGCCTACGTGATTCATCAGCTCTGGCAGGGACTCACACCAACCCGCGGATCCCTTTGAAGGCGAATCAGAATGGCCTAGTGAGCAGAGAAGAGAGACCCCAAGGGAGTGGGCATGAGTGAACCCCGAGAGGTCAGCCATGCCCTCTGCTTTAGCCACAGTCTGTAAGCAGGAGGGACCCCGGGCCACACTTGCCCCAACTCTTTGAAGAGAAAGGCTTGTGGCCCCCTCCTCTGGAAGGCCACCAGGTCTGAGCTCTGTCCAAGGGACTCTGTCTACACAGGGCTGCCCCACTGGAGCTAAGGAGTGCAAACAACCAAATGCCAGGGCTGGGAAGGTCCGAGCAGCTCACCGCCTGCTTTTGGGATTGCAGATGAGTCGGCCTCCGAAAGGTGTGCTTAGTCAGGGCGTCCTAAATGCAGAGCGAAGGGCTCCGGGGCCCTCTTCCCTCCTCGACACACTAGTGAACCAGCCTGAAAAAGTGTCGTGTCCCAGTCTACAGGCTGCCTGCTACACGCTAAGCCTGTGCTCCTTATTATATCTTAACTCTTCTTACAGAAATCCCTTTATAGACTCACCGTCAGAAGATCTGCTAACCCGTTTACAAGCCTGCAGCTTTCTCTGTGAATGGCAATTAGTGAGGATGATAAAAAACCAATTCCCTTGGCTTAAGCCCCCAAACACTCACAGGATGGCATGATTTGTGGACTAGATACCATTGATTCAATCCAGGCCATTCACACACTATCACAACACGCAGGGTCAAAGCTCTTATGAAGGCCTTTGAGGAATTTGGCCCTAAAACACTGATTTATTAAAGGTTCTCTCCACGCAGTGTATGGAAGGCTAGAAGAAAGGAGTGTGCGTGCATGTGCGTGCGTGTGTGCGCATGCGCCTGTGTGCACACATGTGTGGTTTCAGCAAAAGTGTCTGCACCGACCAACTTCTCCTAAGGGCAAATTCTCCACTAACAACTTTGGAGCAGAGGTAACTTTCCCAATGTTTTTTCTGCCAGGATCCCTGATTTCACACACACACGGAATGGAGCAATGGACTTATAAAAAATTAGACTAACCAATCACATGAATTTTAGAGTCATGAGAGAGAGGCAACTGATTTTTATCTCTCAGCAGTTCCATCAAAGTTTTGCAAACATTTAAAAGATGGCCTTTGCACATCCTTGAAGATACATTCCTCAAGAATTACAGGACCAGGAAGAGTTCTCCAGTCCTGGCTCCCCGGCCCCCGGAGGACCGAGGGCATCTCTGATGTGTCTTATCGTTAAAGATTAAAAAGCATCAGAACTCATGTCTCTCCCACTCATTTGGAGGAGCCAAATGTATGCCAGCTTGGAGAAAATAATGATGATTGTGTTAATTTTACCACCTGGGTTATATTTTTGGCAAACCACAGCTGAACTAGTTGGGAATAGACTTTATTAATTTGTGCGGCTACGTTCAGGTTTTGGTGGGACTCCCTCCTCGGACTTATTTAACTCTTGCATTTCTTGAGAAAAGGTCTCAATGTCTCACTTTTTACAAGCTAAGCAGGTTAAGATTTGTTTTTGTTTTTTTGTTTTTTGTTTCTAGTTGAGGAGATACAACTTACAGGGAATATTTGGGAATGCCAGGATTTCACTGGGGCTGATGAAAAACAGAAATATGAGTTCTTCTCAAGCAGAAAAGAGTGAAGTTCTTGACCATGACATGCTGAATTGCACGGTTCTGCCACCTTCCCCCTCCGCCTCACCCTCCCTTGGAAGCAAGGCGTGGATGTGATTCCTCAAAAATTCATAACCTAGGGATGCCTGGGTGGTTCATTGGTTAAGCATCTGCCTTCGGCTCAGGTCATGGTCCCAGGGTCCTGGAATCGAGCCCCACATCGGGCTCCCTGCTCAGTGGGGAGCCTGCTTCTCCCTCTGCCTGCCAATGCCCCCTGCTTCTGCTCGCTCTCTCTCTAACAAATAGATAAATTAAATCTTAGGGAAAAAAAAGAAATCATAACCTGGGTGATAATAGCATTACAGAACTTTGAATGTATGCTTACTTTAAATTAATCGCCGTTCTTTGAAGAAACAAAGCTACTTAGATAATTGAACATGTGATAGAACCCTGGGAACACTAATACCCCCAAATTAGTCCTAATACAGGTATGCATTCCCACTAGGGTGTGTGGTATGGAAGGAGGTAAGTCACCAGCACTAAATGGATGAAAGTCGAAGGGGCCGTGCTCAACAGCTACATTCAACATAAAGATCGTATCCAGAAAATAGTCATAATAAAGTAATCCTTCCTCAGAGTTTTTCCTCCATGGATTCAGTGAAATTTTCACCCTGAAGCTGAACTATTTCACCTTCATTTGACTCAACAGATTAATCTGGAAAATCAGAAAAGTAAAGGGAAACATGTGCCTATTTTCACCAGAAGGAGAGTCTCAGACTCATGCATTCTTTTGTTGTCCTACACACCCAAAGCCAAGTGAGTACTGTAGGAAAATAAATATGTTTTCAGAATAACAATTTAAGACCAATTGAACCTAAACTAATAGGACTAGGAATAATATTTTCATAGCTATTCAAACTGATTCTGAATCCCACGGGAAGTTGTGGATAATTCCTATCACATATCACAGCAATCTCAGCTTCTCAATGGTGGGAGGAAATTAACATTTATTCAGAATCTTGTATGTGCTAGACACTGTACAAGCATTTTAACTTGTTCTTAATCCCCACAACCAGAGCTGACATTCAGCTGGTCTGCCCCAATACAACATACTGGCTGGCATCCAGTACAATTGGCCAGAGATCATTTCTGATTGGTCTGTGCCCTGAATAACCTTTCAAGAGTGCTGTTATTGTTATCTCAGTATTTACAAATGAAGAAACTGGAGCTCATGTGAATAAGTAACTTCCTGAGGGTCACAGGAATGTTAAGGGGAAACAAGGATTCCAGTACAGCCCATCTCTTCTTATGGTTCATTTATTTCTCTTTAATCTAGTTCCTGTTTTTACCTTGCTGAGAAAGTCAAGGTTGGGGTTTGGTATAATTTTTCCCCAATACATGCCCAGGGATGCCAACAGTGTCACTTGAGTATATCCAGAAGTATTCATCGAGGGTCCTGTTTACAAAGCAGTTGAGTGTGCCTTTTCACATATACATGAAAGGGATTCGTATTTGTTTAAAATATTTTCAGCAATATTGGGTATTTCTTGAAGGCTCCGAGGACATGTCAGATGGAGAAAATTTGCCAAGCGCTCACTCAGGGTGGGAGGAACATTCATCTATCCTCTCAACAATGACAACATGGAGGAGAAGCACTTTCTGTCTGAAATGAAAAACAAAACCAGAGTTAGGGGGAACTCTGATGTCCCCCAACACATTCCTCCAGTCCCATCACCCATCTGATGCTTCAGTGTCTTATACCATATTCCAAACAAATGACTTTTCAGCCCATATCTGAATACTTGCAGAGCCAGAGAATTCATTTTGGATAGCTGCACCTGCCAGAAAGTTCTTTCTTATAGCTTGGTATCACTGGCCTTAATTTGGAAAAATTTCAATTACCTCTTCCACGTGGTAACTCTTTAACTGTTTGTAGACAGTTTATCTTATCCTCCCATCAACATTTGTCTTTTCCGGGAGAGGTGGCCCAAGCTCTTCAAGCATTTGGTACATGGAAATCATTTCAAGTTACCTCATGATCCAAGCAGGTCTCTTTTTAATGCACACCAATGTATATATTCCTCTCCATGAAAGTGTCCTGACCTAATTCAACGTTACTTATTCAGTCTGGCTACAAGAGCACAGAGCATTTTCTTGCAAAATAGTCAGGAACACAGAGCACATGTAAGTAAAGAGTACTCTGAAAGCACTGAAAAGTGATATACAATCAAAGGCCAACTGATATGATAATAGCTATAAATATTGGGCCAAAGGGATACCAAGGGATTCAAACCACAGAAGTCTCCCCAGAAAAGAAGACTTGCAATCAAATATACCCTACGAGATTCACAGAGAAGAGTGTGTAAAGAATTTGGGGATGGGATGGGGGTGGGGGTGGGACACAGTATGTGGTATCCAGAGGTGAGAAAACAGATTTGCTCAACCGGGATCGAGGCTCTCTGTTGAGACTCACGGACACTGGAAGAATCCAAAAGAAAAATTTCTTGGGGAGCAGATGAAGGCAAGAACTGAAATGTGTTCACCCTTTTCCACTTGACAGGTGGTTTACATACATTATTTCACTTAATCCTTCTGCTGAATCCATGAGGCACAGCCATATGCATATTTTAGATGAGAAAAAGAATTAGCAAGAGATGGGAGTCAGGAATCCAACATAAGTTCTTGGCCACAAAGCCTTGGGCTTTCCTCTACATCCTATGGAAAGAGGAACACTTAGTGTGAGTCTTCACATGTCAGAATGAACACAAAGAAGCTAAAATCTTGCTTCTGTTTCATGAGGACAGGATGTTTTATTGCTAGCAGTGAAGGTGGTGAATACGTGGAGTTTTAGTCTTATCAAATTCATGCATGCATAAAAGCTAACTGAAATAAAATTCCTAATCAACACAGATTCTGGGTGAAAACATATGCCTGAAACTCTGTTTCCTTCCATCAACATGTGGTTCCTCCTCAGATCCCAGTTCTACGAGTGAAAATATGCCAGCAAAAATACTCCCAAAGGAGGTAATTTAGATAAATGGTAGCTCTACTGTCTTCAGTTTTCATGGGTGAATCACTGCATTTCATGAACCACATGGATCCTATCAAGTTTCCAATTTTTTCACAGAATCCCAGCCATCCAGAGCCATCACATGTGGGAAGTAGGAAGTGATCCTGGAGCTCAGCCAATTCCACGTGCTCTATGAATGGGGAAACTGGCTGAGAGAGGTGAAGTGACTTACCCAAGGTCACAAAGCCAGTTGCCAATAGGCACAATGTAGCACAAATCTAGGCTTTGGGACCCCAGAACTCTCTACCCCCTCTTAAGACGAGCATAAGCTAGACCAAACCCTAAAGTGGTATCTTCAAAATGTCACCCACATCCAACAGAGGTGTGGAAAAAATCCAGTCCTGTTCGGTTCCATTGATCTTTCTTCCCCCGGAATGAGTTGCTGCTTGATTAAATTAATCAAATCGGCCAGCTTCTGAACTATTCAGACAAGACCTGGATCAGACATCCCCATCCCAAATCCCTCTTCATTCCTCTAGGACTCTATGCTGACATAGACTGAACACAAATAAGAAAGGTTGGCGTGCGGACATACACGTTGTCCGGAAAAGATGAACTGGAGGTTTGGCTTCCTAAGGATTCTAAGGTCCTTCCTGTTAGGATCATTAACCCACCTCTTAATGAATCCAAAACTCATATATTCATTCCTCAGAGAAATAACCATGAAATAAGAAGCCCTACAAGGCTCGGTCTGCTCTGAGTGAAATTCGACTGTGCCTCAGTGGGGTATCTCTTCCTAATTTTAAAATCAGCCTGAAGACGGGCAAGTTGACAGGTCAAAATGACAAACGCACCCTCAGAGTTGCTTGTTGGGATCTTCCTGTCCAATGTAGTCTTTTAAGTGGAAATCAGACCCAAGAAATCTTCTAATAGTCCAAAACTCTCCTATGCTCTGTCCATCCCAGATCGTGGAGGCATACATGACAAGAATGAAAGGTGCTAACTGGGTTTGGGTTGTTTTCTTTTTTCTTCTTCATTTTCTTTTCATTTTTTTTAAATGTTTTGCATCGAAGGTAAGTTTCGAGTTTTTTTCATGTGCGCTTAACAGGTTTTAATTTTATAAAACATTGTACAACCAGATACCTTAGGGAACAGTAATTAACTGGGATTATGTTTTCATTTCAGTGAATTCTAAATGAGAAGCCTAAATACTGATTTTTGTCTATCACCAAATGGGAAAACACACAGCATCTCATTCCTTAAGTATATTCCTTTGCTTTACTATGAATAATTTCCTAATGATATTTGCAATTTGCCCCTTGCTTAAGCAGGCCTTCCCCGGGAAATGCAATGGATTATTTAAAATAATGGGAAAAGTTTACTTTTAATTGTGACACTTGTTCCTGCATTCTTCCCAACAATGGCTGGCCACTACCCCAAAAGGGGGCCGAATATTCATTTAACAAATATTTCTTGTGCATTTACTATGGGTCAGACATCGTTTAGGCAGCTGGATATCATTATGAATGCAGTGTCATTTCCAAGTTAAAGTCAGGTTCATCTCAGGATGAGAACACGGAGATGAGGATTGGAGTTACATCTAAGTTATATATGAAATAAGAATTCAGGAACAGAAATGGACCTAGTGTGATATCTCTGCAGTGTGGTGGTTCACCTTGATACAAATTTCAGTTCTACCGTTCACCAGATTTTGATCTTGAGCAGCGAATTTTTCTTCAAGCCTCTCTCCTCATCTGTAAAATGGGAATAATACTTTCTACCTTAAATGGTTCTTGTAGCTTGTAGTAAAATACTGATACTTGGAATATACTCAATTAACGGCAACACTCATCTTCATCGTCATCACACACAGAAAGTGCCAAGTAAACTGTCCAGCATGCCAAAAATAGCCCTTAACCAGCAGCTCTTTCTCTTCCTCCCACACAATGAGAAGCCTACGTCGGCAATCTTGCTTTCTAGAACAGATCCCATATACACAGTTATGTTAAGAAGGGCCCTTTGTCTCTGGCCTATACTTCTGGTACCTTGCACTAAAAGATCACAATAAAGGCTTACTTTGGATAAATTCTGTAGTATGTCAGGAAGTAAGTCATTAATTATGGATGTCCCCAAGGGTGACTTTTTTTTTGAAGTGCCATTTTTATTAATTTCAAGTTCACAAGGCACTCAAACTAAGCTGGGATGATTTCTGTTGCAAGTCCTTAGAGAACCCGTTTTGATCAATAAGAAGGAGAAATGTGTAGTTAGTCTGTCATTGAGTCTCTGTATGAGTCTACTTGAACAATAGTTTCGGTACCTGAAACAAGCCTGTCTTCTCATGTACACTATTATTTGCATTATCTTTGAAGAGTTTGCTATGCAAAGACACAGTCCATCCCAATGCCTGTCTGAATTTTCACAGAACTTTCTTAATGAAGCTCTAGTCTGGTCTCTATACTAACAAGAAGACAAGCAAATTCCAAAGTGATTTTCACCAATTAGAATAATTATCTCATGGTGGCATGAAATTTTCTTGATCATGGCCTCTTGAAAGGAAAGACATCTGTTAGTCTTGGTTGGAGGAGACTAGCACCGAGGGAAGGAATAAAATAAATACCCTTTAGTTGAGCAGTCATTGACTCTCCTAATGGAGTTTGGTGGCTAGACTTTCAGGAAGTTCATAGGTTCAGACAATTCAAGTGGGTCTTTGAAAAATGGGCCAAATGACTGATGTCCAGTGTAGAATGGAAACAATGAATGTGCTAACAACAAATCACTCTTATCTACTCATTAATGTGGGTCCCCCAAGGATTTCTAAGAGTCCATATTGCCAACTTAGGTTGGGTTACTAATTTGGTTGTTATATGAACGTTATAAAAAGGCATTTATTCCAATAAATCTTTTTTTCATGTAGTTTTAAACGAAAGCATACATACTCCAAGAAGCAAACCATTTCTCCCCACTCTATGAAATATGACCATAAACCATATTCCTTACCCCAGATTTCTCTCCACACTATCACTATCAAAGCCTTAGGTAATAAAATAACCCCAATTTCAAAACCATTTTCTTTTTCTATGTTTCTCCCTTGAAGTTTTGTTCTCTCTTAAGAACAAAAAAAACTCCTGGGGTGCCTGGGTGGCTCAGATGGTTAAGCGTCTGCCTTCGGCTCAGGTCATGATCCCAGGGTCCTGGGATCGAGCCCCACATCGGGCTCCCTGCTCCACAGGAAGCCTGCTTCTCACTCTCCCTCTGCCTCTCCCCCTGCTCCTGCTCTCTCTCTCTCTCTCTCTCTCTCTCTGTATCTCTGTGTCTCAAATGAATAAATAAAATTTTTAAAAATAAATAAATAATAAAAATAAGAACAAAAAAACTCCCTATTTGTTGTTTTCAATTTGCCTCACAGGAGTGACCTTAGAGAAAAAAAAAAGGAAAATATTTCAGGATAGTATAACATTTTGAAGTTTACAAGTATTACAGTTGACTCTTGAACAAAGTGGGGGATTAGGGGCACCAACCACCCACACACAGTCAAAAATCTGCCAATAACTTTTGACTCCCCCAAAACTTCACTACTAACAACCTACTGGTAACCAGAAGCATGACTGATGACAAAAACAGTTGATTGACATGCAGTTGGTATGTGATATGTATTATACACCATATTGTCACAATAAAGTAAGCTAGAGAAAAGAAAATGTCAGTTAAAAAAATCATAAGGAAAAGAAAATGTATTTACAGTACTGTACTGTATTTATAAAAAAAAAAATCCACATATAACTGGACCTGTGCAGTTTAAACCGGTGTTGTTCAAAAGTGGACTGTAATTTTATACACAACATGTCACTTGGCATGGTCATTCACAAAGTATCTACCCAACTATTGCATTTCAAGGACTAGTGCAAGGCACTGGAGATGCCAAAAAGAAAGGTGGTGTCTGTCTTCAAAGTGTTTACAGTTCACCTTTGTGGCAGATAACCTATTATTATTCTACCCATTGTTTTATACCTGAAGGAGGTGAAAGGACTTGCCTAAAGCCACACAGCTAGAAAGCACCAGCACTGGAGTCAAAATAAAGGTCTTCTTCAGTAGTACCGTGTTCTTTTTCTTCTAGAACACTGCCCTGGTGGAGGGACTCTCTCTCTGCCTTTCCCTGATGGAGACCTTTTGCATCTACACAACACTAAAAACTGATGGGAACTTGGGGTGCCTGGGTGCTTCAGTCGGTTGGGCATCCAACTCTTGATTTCAGCTCAGGTCATGATCTCAGGGTCGTGAGATCAAGCCCTGCATCAGGCTCCACACTCTGCATGGAGACTGCTTGAGATTCTCTCTCTCCTTCTCTCTCTCCCACTCTTAAATAAATAAATAAATAAATAAATAAATAAATAAATAAAGTCTTCATTTAAAAAAACGATAGGGCCATAATAGGGATTCATAAAATGGAAGTTTCTTCTGCAAAGGTGTGTGTCATGTTTATGATCTGAATTTCTCTCAGGCTCAAGGCACTATAAGCTGTGTGCTATGTGTAAAATGCTTTGAGGTTCTTTCAAGATTTGGTCCACCACAAATGTGGAGGAAAATGTTATAAAGTCATCTTTCTGCCTTAACTGTGTGGATTTTAATAAGCAGTGGGCATTATCTGACTTTCAGATATCGACTTTTTCATGTGACTTTCAAATATTTACTCTCACAAGGATATGTATGATAGCCATTGTCATATGCTCAAAAATATTTATTTTTAAGGCGGGGGGGTGGGGGGGGAAACAACTTGCTCTTTCATCTGAACACGAAATGATTGTCCAAGGAAAGATTCATATCTAATCAAGGGGGTGAAAGGAGCATCTCATTAATTTGAGGAAGACTAATAGGCACAAACTTAATTGTACTGCAAAGAAAATAAAGATAGGGTTACAGGACAGGAAGGAAACCCCGTGTCCTATAAGCTACTTTGTCACAAGAGTGCATTAAGCAACAGAAACTTTTGAGATAGAACAATTACCTTCCCAAGTCAGGAGCTCCCAAATGCGTAAGCTTTCCTATAGTTTTAGTGGGAATTCCTTTTTGGAAAAAAAAAATGACCTGCTTCTCAATTGTGTAGTCACCCTAAAAGCATCCTTATAGCCTTTAGTTTCTCTTATACTTGTAAATGTGGAATATACACTTCACGCCTTTGTGCCCTTTCTGATTCTGGCCACTGGGACTTTTTCCAGCATCTGATTCATAGCATCTCCTGTTTTCACTGTAATCTCTCTGATACAGACAAAACAAAAGAATGGAGACAGAGCAGGGAAAGGGCTACCCAAATAGACCTTCAGGATATCTTGATATTGTGTTGAAATATCTCCTGCCACTGCAACCAGGTCTAGATCCACCCAGAGGAGCCAGTTACCAAGAGTGCTGTTCTTCGGAGGGTAGCTACAGTGTTGGAAAGGCAGGGAAAGCAGTTAGGGCCAGGCTGATAGGAGAATGGTGACTGCCCTTGTGGAGAACGGTAGACAGGGAAAGTTATGTGCCATCCGATATGGCAGCCACCAGCCACATGGCTCGGAGTATTTGAAATGTGGTTTGTCCAAAACAAGATGGGCTGTAACTATAAAATATACACAAGGTTCAATATCCCCCAAAACCATAAGTATCTATCAATAATTTTTATGGTGATTATATTACATGTTAAAATGATATGTTGTTTATGTTATGTTAAATAAAATATATTATTCAAATTAATTTCACCTGGTTTATGTTGCCTTTTTAATGTTACTATTAGAAAATTTAAATTACATATGTGGCTCACATTATAATTATTTTGAACATCACTGTTATAGACTATTTAACTTGGCTTATCCTTACCCATCTAAAAAAAAAAAAAAAAAAAAGCTAATGCACCTGAGGAGTAGAAAAAATAAGACACATTTCTCTGGAAAGTTCTATCTTGACTGAGAGGTCCCAAAGGGCAAATGGCAGAAACAAAGGTTTGACTGAGGTTTCTTACACTGGCACTCACCCATTCTTTTTTTTTTTTTTTTCCTCCCAAACAGAAACAGCCTCTTATGTGTTCTAAGGAAAGCTATTGTCAAAATGGCTTCCCTTATCCTGGATAAAAACTCCAAATCTTGAGACAAGCTCAACCCTCAAAGAATCTCTAGCTTACCTATTCAGATCTAGGACATTCCAACAACTATCTGAACTTGATGTTGGACAGTCTCTCTAAAATGGCCCATTAAAGATTGAAAATGCTATTTCTAGATCAGGGAATCATTTGGTTTAGGCCTATTCTCTGTGTAGTCATTGCTCTTCAATCTTTGGAGGCACGTCAAAAAATGACAGACTAATAACTCTCAAAGCATTTTTAACTCTGTTGGAATAGTTTGGAAAGGGAGCTTCTCTCACTTGAATGTTACAGAGAAAGACATCACTTTCACTAGTAATTACTCTGTAAAATTTGTAAAATAGCTTAGGCTCTAATTAGTGACATTTGAAATGATCATCATAGTAATTCGTAGTTATCAAATTTCCATCAAAGAGTAAGGCAAATACAGAAATCGAAAACTCAGAAAAGGAATTGGTTGTGTATTCACTTGATTACAGGCCACAGAAAAATCTGGCATAAAAAGTTAGGGGGTTTAAGGCAGTGAAACTACTTTGTAGGATACTATAACGGTGGATACATGTTATTATAAATTTGTGCAAACCCACAGAATGTACGACACCAAGAGTGACCCTAAAGTAAACTGGGTGGTGATGACCGTGTCAGGGTAGGTTCATCAACTACAACAAATGTACCACCTGGTGGGAGCTGTTGATAATGTAGGGGGTTGTGCATGTGTGGGGGTAGGCAGCATACGGGAAATTGCTCTGAACCTAAAATTGCTCTATAAAATAAAGCCAACAAACTTTTTTATATACATAAAAAATTAGGGACTTAATGTTTTCTTCACATAACCAGAAATCTGCAAGAGGACCGTTCACAACTAGTGCCACAGCTAGGGGCTGCCATTAGGAATCCAGGCTGCTCTTTCTATAGATCTGCTCAATGACATTTAGCTTGTAGATCCTCATCCTTATATTTGTTACCTTGTGGTTGCAAGTTGGCTGCTAAGCATCCGGGAATTTCCGTGTTCTGGGCAGGAGAGGCATGAGGCAGCAGTTTCTGTCTCAGGAAAGCAAAAACCCTTCCCGGAAACCCACAGTTTGTGTCTCATTGGCCAGAACTATGTCACATGACCAACCCAGATACAAGGAAAGTTGAGGAAGTGAGTGTTTTTAGCTGGACTCATTGCTACTCTGGACAAAATCAAAATTCTTTTCCTAAGGAGAAGAGGGATGCACTTTGGGTGGGCATTGGCAGGCCACAGAGGGATCTGGAGAGTTTCTCTAATCACCTTAGACATAATGAAACTCAAACAACTGATAACATTGACCTTTGACAAGTATGAAATAGCTGAAGAAAAGCATACAAACTTTCAAGAAGCCATCACGTTTATAAATCTGACCAGAGGCAAATAGGACTGAGAACTATTTGTCGACTAACCACTTGAAACCAATTTTTGTTGATCACAATGATGTTTTTGTAAACAATTGGTACATTGGTACAATTATATTTGCATAATATTGAGCTGCTCTAATGGTTATCAGAATTAATATTGAGCAAATAGCCTTTGACTATAAAAGGTCACCTATGAGTTCAGTGATGAGGAAAACAATCTGGAAAAGAGTAAAAAGAAATAACCTATTTGAGTCCTACTTTCCTGCAAAACTGTCTTCCAAATGGCATCTCTAACTGATTAACCACCTTCTCTCAAGAAATATATAAATAATCCCTTCCAGTCTGATGCGTAGAAAGCAGTCTGTTGAATCACTGAGAGACCACAGATATTGTCAGCCTACCAGGAGGAAATGACGTCACCCATCCAGTCACTCAACTTGGGGCTTTATGAGATGTGTCCTTAGAGATGGGATGAAACAGAGTAGAGTAAAATAGAATAGAATAAATAGAATAGAATAGAATAGAATAGAATGGAATAGAAGGCTGCATCATTTGCAATAAGGGTGGTATTGTTCTAAGAAACTTCTGGTTCAGTCATATGTGAATGTATGTACTGGGCACAATGTAAAACGAATTTCTGTGGGTTGTGGTCAAACAAGTTTGAAAAGCCACTATCTTAGCAGTTTCAGAACACCTAAGAGCCGCCATTAACATAAATCACCAAAAAGAAAATACAGCCTTAAAAACAGCATGAGAACTCAAAACAAGAAACACACCTAAGAAAATTAAAGTCAAATGTGGAGTATTGCCACCTCCAGACCTGTGGAGCGCATTAAAAAAAAAAAAAAACGCAGGAATGGCAATAACGGGGGACTATTTGTAAAAAAAAAAAAAAAAAGGGTGGCAAATCTTTACCCTGTTATAATTATTTAAGTTCGTGATAAGTTAGAAAAGACATGATACTTGGGAACAAGTGACAAGGACAAAATGGCACCCAAGAAGGGAACGATACCAATCTGAAAGGACTTCAGAAAAAGTCATAAGACTGATTCTGACCAGCCATCAATGAAAAGTACCACCTTAGATAGAAAGCATCAGCAGTTAAACAAGATTGTGCTTGCAAAAGTCACAAGTAATTAGTTGTGTTTATAGGCCTAAATTAACAGTCCCAACCCTGTGTTGTTTTTATTATTTGCAGGTAATTACTTTTGTTGTTTTCTAAAATCACAAGTTAAAGAACACTGTCAGTGACTTTTAATGCAAATGCCAGGTAATAGTAGGCTCGGTTTGTTTTCCAGAGTTTACCATGGGAATGAATGCCAAGTAACCAACGGCTCCATCACCAGCCTCGGTACTGATAGTTTTACAAATGGCACTCAAAGAGGAAATGGTCCTAGATCAGAACTGTACGTGGTTTGCCTGAGCCATTTGAGTGCTTCAGAAGGGGTGATGACCAGGTGTCTCAAACTAATATTCTGTAAACATTTGGTCAGTGTGTTTTTTTTGTTTTGTTTTGTTTTAAAGATTTGATTTATTTGACAGAGAGAGAGCACAAGCAGGGGAAACGGCAGGCAGAGGGAGAAGGAGAGGGAGAAGCAGGCTCCCCGATGAACAAGGAACGCAATGTGGGGCTCAAACCCAGGACCCTGGGATCATGACCTGAGCAGAAGGCAGACACTTAACTGACTGAGCCACCCAGGCGCCCCCATTTGGTATTTATTTAGGTGAGAAGCTGAGCACTGTGACATCTTCTGCCTCCAAACTCACATCCCCATTCGGCAAGGGCAAACTGTACAGTTAACCAGATCCACCCCTTTAAATGCTGTTAGCCACCACCTAAGCCTTCCCTCACCTCAAGCAGCTTCTAACCAATAGAGCATTCTCCATGAGAATTCTGTAATCTACAGTCATCTCCAGCTCATCACATTTCCAGTGATTGTTGACTTCCTCTTTTAGTTGGACCCTAGGTATCCAACCCCATCTATTCCTTGATCTCTCTCTCTCTCTCTCTCTCTCTCTCTCTCTCTCTCTCTGAACATTCCACCACTTGGGTAATGACCCACAATCTGGGCTTTGTGTGAGACAGGACAATTACTGATGAGGGGTAAAGAGACTCCAACATCTGATCATCAAACATCCACAAGAACACTCCTTGCCATTGTCACCAGGGCAGAAGAGAGAGTGAGAAGAACCATTGTCTCACTCTTTCACATATCCTGCCTGCTGGAATTTCTTTTTCTCTTGTTTGCTCGATCAGACCTTAGCTGCATACAAATCTTTGAGTTAAACCATGATCTGTGTAAGGCCTTAAAGAGAGTCCTCAGCTGTTACCATCCTTGAGAAGGCTATACTTCCTAAAATAAAATAAAAGCCTCTAAAAAATCTGGAGAAGTATAAAACTACTTAGGTAGATGAGTAAATGAACTTTGGGAAAAATCAATCCTAATGCTAAGAAAAATCCTTGCCAAATTCAGGGCAACGGAGTCAAGTTTGTCTAGTGTTGTGGAGAACTGCTCTTTGTGTGGTTAGCACCCCCTACCTCCTGCACTCCCATGTGTACCCCAGCCATTTCTTCAGGGAACTGCTCCTCCCCCACTCTAATGTAACTTTGCTCAAACTGCTAATCAAATACTCAGAGCTCCCCACCATGGGGACGGGGCCAATGACAGTAGGGGTCTATCACTGAGATTGTTTGAACTGAAGCCTCTTGGTCAAGAGGCAGATAGATGTGAATTAGAGACTGTTGGTGGTTATCTCCTCTATTATGAGCAGAAAACCTATCTGAAATAGAAAAAAATAAAAGCAAAAAGAGAGCCAAAAGGAGAAAGAAAGAGCCCACCGATGACCTTTAAGTCTTCGAATAAAGTTTCCCTGAAACCAGACTTCCCACTATATGAGCCAATACATTCTCTTTTTGCATGAACAAGGTGGTGCTGGGTTTCTGCCATTTACAGATGAGTTCTGACTGTTGCTCCTAGGACATTTCTTTACTCTAAGCCCAGAATTGTTTATTCTGACAGATCCAAGAGTGAACCTTGTATAGGGTTTTATATATATATATGGTTTTACTGCCTGGCTTCTCCTGGCCAAGATTCAGTTACCACGTTTCTCCCTCTAGAATGCCCTCCTTGACCTGCCAGGGAAGACAAGCATATTCTCCTCTGTTTTCCCAGTCTGCTTTATGCCTGCCTCTTTCACAGCTCTTCTCCCATTGTTGACCTCTCTCATTAGACCCATGAGCCTCTGGAGTCTAGAAAACAGGGGACTGGACTGTCCCTCATCTTTGCTTTGCTAGCTCCAAAGCATGTCTGGCACATGAGAGGTAGAATAGATATTCAGTAGAGGTCTGCCAAATAATGTAACTGCCATTATGAAATATGCAGAGAAAGAAACAGCTCTTCATAGAATCACCACTAAATATCTTCTGATTTAAAAATGAGAGGCTAAACACAAACATCTCCCTGGTGAATTACACAAGTTATGGGTCAGTTTTATTTCCACCTTTCCAGACTCTATAGCACAAGGAAATTTCACTTCATAGCTAATTAACTAACGCATTCATCTGTTCAACAAATATGTACTGAGTACCTAAGATTCAACTCCATATCTCAAAAGGCAGATTGTCACTCAAAATTGAGTTTCATTCAGAATTCTATTGGATAAAGGAAATTTGGGTTAGAAAATGTGATATATACAATCTAACATTTCTCTTCTTTCTTTTACATTTTTAGGTTTTCCAAATCCTTTTTAGAATTTCCAGTCCCAAAAGTTATGTAGACGTATATACATTCTCTAGGGACTTTTGTGTTATAGGAAGGTGAGAAGCAGGCAAACTAAAGAAAACAACTTGCATCGGTAAATATTGACAAAACCGTTAGAAGATTTGCATCGTGTGCATCTGTGGCAAGCCCTGGGACTTTTAATCCATAAGCACCACTGACATTTTTTGACGCTTCCATTTCAAGGCAATAGATGGGAGTCTGAAGAGTATCTTCAAATAACTGTCTACAAACTGGATAGTTATCTCTGGGATTTCACTATCCTGATCTCATGCAACCAACCATAGATTTCTCTGCCAGTTCATTGGGGCAGAAGTGTCAGTCTTAGTGGGGAGGAAAACCCAACGTAGCTGTGTTATTTGCTTAAATGATAGACCAACAAACATTTCTGGAGATTGCAGGGCGATAATTAACCCAATGGTAAGTATAGATTGTGATATCTTCTAAGGATCACTCTGTTTCCTTAGCTGGAGGACAAGTGATTGGCAAAATTAGCCTATGTTTTCTGAATACAACTCTAGGTAAAAACAAACCTTCCAGAAGCTAACCAGGGGAATCATAATCATATAATTGTACAAAATTCTCTTGGCCCGTGAAACCAATAACAATCTTGTGGACAGGTAGGTCAAGTTCTGAATGATTTCTCAATACAGTGTTCACACTTCTAATTCTGCTGTTATGTATGCCAGCAGCTGTCCAGGTATAGTCTGATGAACTCCAGAGTTCCCAAGATCCTTTCGGGGGAATCAGAGGTCTTCCCTTTCCCCCACTACACATGTGCATGAGGCCACACAGACCAAACTCAGAAGCAGACAGGAGAAGCCAGATACTTTCCTTAAAGAGATGTGTAAAAATGTAAAATAAGATCGCTCTTCTACTAATTTTGCCTTAGAAAATAGTTATTTTTCATAAAACATATGGTTTTTTAACATATCATAGATTCACTGTGGTTATTTTTAATGCCCCATTCTTAGTTTCTAGTCAAATAAATATATCACAGATACAACACATTAAAAAAAAGGCATTTTGGGGTCCTCAGTAATTTTTAAGAGGGTCAAGGAGCCTTGACACTGGGGCGCCTGGGTGACTCAGTCGTAAAGCGTCTGCCTTCGGCTCAGGTCATGATCCCAGTCTCTTGGGATTGAGCCCCGCATCGGGCTCCCTGCTCAGCGGGAAGCCTGCTTCTCCCTCTGCCCACTCCCCCTGCTTGTGTTCCCTCTCTCGCTGTGTCTCTCTGTGAAATAAATAAATAAAATCTTAAAAAAAAAAAAGGAGTCTTGACACCAAAAAGTTTGAGAACCACTGATGTATACATTTTAGTTAAGTTTTTCAGTATTAGTCCACATTCCCTAATGTTTCTTAAGCCTATTTTCTTTCTTCTTGATTTTATGTTTCATCGGTTCAATGAGTGGTAAAAAATCATAGAGGAATCTTACTAATGTGGCAGGTTAAGTCACAACAAATAAGCAATGATTGAGAACCTACTGTGTGCAAAGTGTTATATAGGTACACAAAGACCAAGAGAGATGTTCCTTCTACTGATCCTTCCCCAGAGATATTTGAGCTATGCTAAATCTATGGTATGTAATGCAAATTACACTTTTATGATTTAGGATTACAGGGGTAGGAGTGTTTGTCTTTGAAATCATCTAAGAGAAATGTTGAACTCTTCTAGGACAATTGATTCCTTCATTGAATATTAAGAACTTCATTATTTCTTTCAGCGTTTTGTAAAATGTGTGGCTCTTCGTTCTTGACCATGGCAACCAATGCTCTTTTTAATCATAACAGGACAACCTAGAACACTGATTTCAAATTTCAAAGAATAGCAGCACACTTCACACGAACTTGGTCATTACAACGGCTTGTGACATCCTATTGCACATCATGCTTACAGGTAGGAGTAACCAGTTGTCTTACTTCAAGGGCATTAGGAAGATTAGAAAGTAGCTATGCATAAAAGAAACAGGAAATACAAAGAATAGCACTTTGGGAACAAAATTTCATCATTAGGCATTTAAACCATGTTGTCAAATGACTTCAGGATTATGTCCCACTCAGGTCTGCTTTAGCGGATTTCAAATAATCCAACTAAAGCACTGACTGTATTTGCCAATTCATTACCACAACAGCAAAAATATTGCATTAATGCATCTATCTACCCAGAAAATCTTTGTACCAATATATCTTCCCAATATGCCCTACAAGTCTCTTGAAATGTATAAAGAGATGGCTGATGATTTTTTTTTAAAACAAATTATGGGCAATTAGCAAGTTCTAACCAGTTGATTACAACTGCCGTTTTGTTTTGCATTATTAGAGAAATAAGTTCTGCCCATGCTTCTTTATGGATTTGTGTATTTCATTTTATTAAAGGAATGGTCTATCAATATTTCCCTAAGACTGCACAGTGCTCTAGGATAATTACACCATTTGAAATCATTTCAGATAGCATATTTTGGACAGAATCAAGGTAAAAGCAAGTGGCACAAGCTTTTCATGTAAAAATGACTTATTGTTCATTAAATGTAACTGTTTAATAAACATAATTTGGGGCATCTGAGTGGCTTAGTCAGTTGAGCATCTGCCTTCAGCTCAGGTCATGATCCCAGGGTCCTGGGATCGAGTCCCACATCGGGCTCCTTGTTCAGCAGGGAGCCTGCTTCTCTCTCCCTCTCTCTATCTCTCTCTCTCTAGCAAATAAACAAAATCTTTAAAAAAACAAAAACAAAAAACATAATTCATTAGGGGTGCCTGGGTGGCTCAGTGAGTTAAGCATTCAACTCTTCATCTCAGCTCAGGTCTCGACCTTAGGGTCATGAGTTCAAGGCCCGCATTGGGCTCAGCGCTGGGTGTGGAGCCTACTTTAAAAAAATAATAATAATAAGCAAATAAATAAATAAAGCAAACAAACATAATTCATTAAGTGATAAATGTTTTCAATGTATTAGGTGCAACACTTGCCTTTGGCGGTAAAAATTTATGTAACTACTTTATTCTTTATCTGCGTTTTAATGGCACAGCTGTGAAGATGAAAAGAAATTACAGTCACACAATAAGCCCCATTCATACCCCCTGGACAAGGCCACTTTTGTTATTTAAGGTGGTTTTGCATAGAAATAACGCTCCATCTTGGGAATATGCGAGGAAATTGATTCCCTTTCTTCTTCCTCTTTTCCTCCTCCTCCTTCACGGTGTCTTCTTATGCGCGCCATTAAATAATATTGATGAGTGCCCTTTGTCTCCTTATAAAACCCATAAGCTGTTCCCTGTGCTTCCCTGGAAAGAAATTGGTCCCTGTGCCGCATTTACAGAGGGAAGAGAAGCCCTTAGCGTTTGACCACGCTCAATCACGGCCAAAGACTGGCACATAAGCAAAGCTCACTTCTTATGTCCAACAAGATCTTCCTTGTAACCTTTGCACGTTAGTGTGACGTCATAAAATACCTCATGTCATTGATGGCGGCTGTCAGAAAAGGGAAAGATGACTTTCAGTTCTGGAACACTGCCAACAGAAGGTGGGATTATGCCTGGCTGAACCAACAAGGACAACACAAACTTTTCCATTTTTTCAGAGTTTTGCCTCAGGTCTCAAAAATGCTGAGATTTCCCCTTCTCCTATTGGTAAAATCAGCCGAGCTCTTTAAACTATCTGAGTGGAAGCAAGTGAAAACATGGGATTAAATCTGTTAAAATAAAAAAGTCAAATCAAAAGTCGATAGAGTGAACACCCTTCTGCTTATTCATTACAATGTCAGACACAATACCTGTGGCACTCCAGTCACTTCTGAAAGGAAACTTTTCTAGAACTTAGAATCAAGCTTATTTTTCTGAAACTTTTTCACAAAGAGAATTGAATCAGTTTTATAAAGAGTTCAGGAAGAAAAACATTTTAGGGCCTGAACTATATACAATGAACTGTATATAATGTGGGGAAATTGTTTACTTTCCAAATCATCTAAATGAGAAATTTGATTTGTTTGCTCACATAGGAACATCTCTGAAATGTTCGTGTTTAAAGTCATCAGAAACATCAACATCATAAGCAAGCTATGTAGAAAACTCAACCAGCCAAATGGTAAATATTTACTTGAGCACCTACTATGTGTCGTCTGGGGCATGAAATAGAATGGTCGCTTAGCTCTTGCACACGGGAGTTCGTCCCTTCTTTGTTTAAAAAGTTTTGTCAAAACTTTTTCAAAAAAATAAATCTTTAAATTCAAAATGCTTTATTAGCCATAAAGTGATAAAAATCTTCGGGCTGAAATGGACCTTAAATGTCATGTAGTCTACACTCTGTTCGACAAGGTAAAGTTACCTAATTATTTTCACAGATGTGTAGGCCCAACTTGCCTCAACGCCATTTTGCAATTATAAAATTCTAACTGACCTGTAGAAATATCTCACAAGTGAGTTTCTGAGAGTCTTTAGAATAAAGTATACGGTCCTTGAAGCCCATATTTTAAAATGTGTACATAAACTCATTAGCCAGGAAGCGAGTATTGAATTACTCACATTGGGTTTTCTTGGCAGCAGTGCTCAGCCTTTCCGAGCAGCTCTGCCGAAATCTCGGGCACCCACCGGGTGTGGTTCCTCAGAAAGCCATCGCATCTTCCTTTCAGTTGACTGAAAAAACAAACAAAAAAAAAAACCAAAGCCAGTTTTTTAAATCAGACGAGTAACTTGGAACACTTACGAGACAGGTTACTGCATATTTCATTATTATTATAAATTAAAGTATGAATCTAGTATTTACAGAAAGAGGTTACGTAGAGAATATTTACTTCTGAGCATTGCTTCAGAGTTCAAATCACAATAACACATTTTGCCCAGAGGCGGTATTTATTCTAAAAACCTCAGTGCTTTGGAAGTCGTCAAAAAAAAAAAATTGATAGCACTGTTTTTGTCTAAGTTTGATGAAAGTCAGCTTAAAAAGAATTTTGAAAATTATAGGCTTTTTTTTTTAATTAGATGGTGCCAAATGACTGAATTCATTGAACTTTTCAATTAGTTATTTGGGTAGCATTTAGACATGTGCTAGTTTCACGAGGAATGTGTAATGCATATTAAAGCTTCTAATTAATCATTCCAGGTTTGAGATCAAGACCATTTATGCTCATGACTTTTCTTCTGCCTTCCAGGAAGAACAAACTGAGATTCAAATAGAGTGGAAAAAGATGATAATGTTGTACAAGAAGGAACAGATCAACAGTCTTGGGTAAATTTGCTGAAAATATTCAACAAACACAAAGGTAATATTAAACAATCCTACCCAAATCCTGTGGGTACCTACTGCTGAATGTACTGTGTATTTTTTAGGCTCTGTGCCTTTGCTTGACCTGTTTTCTCTACTCAGAATTCTCTTTCCCACCTGGTGAGCCCTCTCTACTCTCCCTTCAAATGCAACACAAATATTGCTTCTATAAAGTATTCTTCGATTCAGCCCAAGTCAATATTAATTACAAACCCCTCTGAGCACACATATTTACTACAGCCTTTGCCACATTGTTCTATTAATTATTTGTGCATTGTCTTCCCTCATTTCACAGCACGATCTCCTTATTCATCTTTGTATCCTTAACTGTAGAACACCGCTCCTGCGTTAAGAGGAACCATTCTAAACCTGTACAACACTGGTTTGCACACTGGGGTCCTGAGGAGAGCAGTATCACGCGATTCATCTGAAATCACCTCGGAACTTACAAGAAATGCAAATTTTTAGGCTCCACCCGAACCTCCTTGAATCAGTAATTCTGGTGCAGGGTAGGGGGGCTGAGTGGGGAAGGGACAGCAATGTGGGGTTTTAACAAGCCCTCCAGGTAATTCCAATGCATGCCAAAATTTAGGCTTTATCTCTAACAAATCCCGAGGTGGGGAAATGTAGCTGGCGTGAGGACGCTAAGCCCTTTCCCCTGACCTTAAACTTGCCCTTGGAATCCTCTATCTCCCACCCACCTGCTACCAACACACATCTCCCTTTAAAACTCTAACCGATGGGGCGCCTGGGTGGCTCAGTTGGTTAAGCAACTGCCTTCCACTCGGGTCATGATCCTGGAGTCCCGGGATCGAGTCCCACATCGGGCTCCCTGCTCGGCGGGGAGTCTGCTTCTCCCTCTGACCCTCCCCCCATCTCATGTGCTTTCTCTCTCATTCTCTCTCTCTCTCAAATAAATAAATAAAATCTTAAGTAAATAAATAAATAAAATAAAACCCTAACCGATGGCAATTTCCATTAGTTTAGCTGACACAGGCTATGATTTTCGGAAACTTCTCTAAATTCAAAGAACAAAGGCTTACGCATGAAAAAAGAATAGGAAACAAAATTTACAAAGCGACTGGTTACCCTGTAGTTAACTTTAACCAAAGGCAGATACTATGCTACTCCACATCCTGCCTGAAAACACGATCAGTTCTGATATTCTGGAATACCATTATGACATGATATACGGCAGACTGAGATACCCCCAACACGGCCTTATAGAGCAAACCCAACTGGGCAACATGGAAATAGCCCTAAGGGTACAGAAGTCAGGGGGCCAGACTGACCAGCTCCTATACCTTAAGCAGATTATCAAAGTTTTCCAGCCTTTTTTTGCTCCCATAAAATGGAAGATAATACCATTGAACACATGGTCATCTAAGAACGAAATAAGATCATCTCTGGGTAGGCGCTTAATAATCTATAAAGCATTAAAGCACCATATATATGTCTGTATATGATAATGGAAACTATATTTATAATTATACTAATAGTAAGGCTGGCTTACTTAACACTTATATCACAAATGTTAATCATGTCATGTTCCCAAAGATTAATTCTAGACTTCAGTTCCAGATAAATTTTCACTTCCATAACATGTGTTATGTTTTCCTTACTTTACATTTTTTAAAGATTTATTTATTTGAGAGAGAGAGAGAGAGTGAGCAGAGGGAAGAGCAGGGGGGCACGAGAGAAAGAATCTCAAGCAGACTTCCCGCTGAGCACAGAGCCTGATGAGGGGCTCGATCTCACGGCCCTGAGATCATGATGTGACCTGAAACCAAGAGTCAGACGTTCAACTGACTGAGCCACCCAGGCACCTCATATTTTCCCTTCTTTAAAATGATACCTCTTTATTGGAGAAATTTTGGAAAATATGGAAAAACAAAAAAGAAAAACAGAAATACCGCTTGTGATACCCTAACCAGAAATAGTTAAGATTTTCCATTTTTATATAAATTTTTGGCATAAAATTATAATCATATAGTACATAGTATATTGTAATCTGCTATAATTTGGAAATATTCTCTCACGAAACTATTTCTACTAGCTGTAAGTCATCCGTCCGTATGAAGACACCGGAATTTATTTCACTAGTATTCTTTGCAGATACTTGGGTTGTTTCAAGGGCTTCGCAAGTGTAAGTGTACTTTTTGTATATTTATCCTACTATCGTCTCTATTTCCTGAGAATACATTTTCTGAAACAGAGTTGTGAGGTCTGTGCTTTTGAACACTTTTTTTTTCAAGTTTTTTTTTTAAGATTTTATTTATTTATTTGACAGAGAGACACAGCGAGAGAGGGAACACAAGCAGGGGGAGTGAGAGAGGGAGAAGCAGGCTCCCCACTGAGCAGAGAGCCCGATGCGGGGTTCGATCCCAGGACCCCGGGATCATGACCTGAGACAAAGGCAGAGGCTCAACGATTGAGCCACCCAGGCACCCCTGTGCTTATGAACAATTTTAAGACTTTTGAATCTTAGTGCCAATTTGCTTGACCAAAAAGTGGCGTAAATCCACACTCTCATCAACAGCAAATGTTAGTGCTTGATTTTCCCCATGCTTCACAATATAATGTGATTATTTCTTTAAGCTTCACCAATTTTGCAGGGGTGCAGGGTTATCACATTTTTTCCACTTATGTTCATTTAATTACTACAGAAGTTGACATAACTAAATCATGGAATTCATTTTGGAGTTAACACACCTCCAAAGAAGGCTTTCAAAAGCCTAAATAATGGGAAAATCGTGTGGGACTTTGAAATTTTAGTTATCAGAGAGAAACAGGGAAATAATGCATATTATCACTAATATCAAAAAATAACTTAAAATCTTAAAACAACAGATTGTAAATAATTAAATTTATATTACCGATACGCACCTGCAAACATGAAAATAGATCGCACAGATGCAGATAGATAGGCAGAGATCTGTATCAGTCAAATGCAAACTGCTACAAGAGGGATCCAGGGTGGAGGTTGCCTTTCATTACCTTCATACAAGTCCAAATCCATCCTTAGGATCACGTGCTCTCTTAGAGTCCTCTTTTAGATCATTTTATGGAGGTTACACCTCTAACAGGTGTCTTTCATGTCAACTCATAAATACCCCTCACATAGGCTTATAGCAGAGGAGGAACACTGCTGAGAAAAGAACTGAATACTGAACAGTAATGGTAACATTACTGCTTTCAAACTGTTGTCGTTACAGTGGTTTCCTTCATTTGCATTATTACAATTTGTCCGTTCTTTTCCGGGTGGATTGTATTTTACATGCAGCTAAAATAATGAACCTCCGTAATTTTCACTGCGTTTCTTGGAATGTGAGTGCCTTCCATTTCTTTTACTCTCTTCAAGAACTGCCAGAGTTTCCGATTCACGCTGCTAACAGGTGCTTGGCACCATTTAGAGTTCTCCCTCTGCAATCCACTGCCCTGTTAATAAGAACTTTGTGTCTTCACAAGTGTGATTCAACTTAATCCTAAGAAGTAAGTTCCTCATTTTCCCTACAATGAAGACAGTCCACCGTTATCATTTTAATGAGTGTTTACCAATCCCTTTATTGTCATTCTTCGTTTCCAAGTACAAAAAAGCGGAGGTTGGACCATGTTTCCACTAGAAATGTTCTCTACTTGTAAGTTTCTTAATAAGGTCCAAAAAAGAGTATGAAAAATAAGTCTCCTTCCCAGATTAGCTACTGGATATGGTCTAGCATTGGACTGGGAGTTCCACTGGGAGGAGTAATTCAGGAAGGAAGCTCCGTAAGGTTAAGGTTGAGAAAGAAAATCTGGGAAGTGAAAAAGAAAAGAAGTTTATCAAGACCTACTATGTGCTAGTTAATGTGCCTGTGGTTTTATGGAAATCGACTGGTAATTTAATGTTAGTTCTGTAGAGACCATACATAACATGAGTTACACAATACATATATACACACAATATATACCTAAGCGGTGTTTCTCCATAGGATGAACAAATTTTTTTAATTTTCCTTTCATTCACGTGTAGTCTCTAATTTTCATACCATAAACTTGTGAAAACATATTTTTAAATATTTCTTTTTAACTACATCTTAGAAAGACATGTCTGGGTGGTACATGGTCCCATGTTATCAACATCGCCTGAGCTGCAGAGGGACTCTTTCCCACGCGGATACACAATCCACATGCAGAGTTTCTAGCTCTTCTGCTCTCCTCTCCTCCACTCCATGGCCTGACATCACAGAGACTTCTTACCTCTCCCCCTCACTTAACTGCCCCCCACTTTGGTGTTCTCCGTGTGGCAAACCGTGGCCAACGCTAATCACCCAGAACTGTCACCGCTATCCCTCTCTGAAAGGGGAGTTCTTTCTCTTGACTTAGTTAACTACTCAACACTGGCTACCACTTCCCTCTTCCCACCCAACTACATGCCTCTCTTTCTTCCCAACCTCCAAACAGTTTTGTGTTCTCCTTCCTGTCTTGTCTTCCACTCTTCCTTCTTGATGTATTTTGAAAGTCAAGGGGACCTGGGAACTGCCCTGTTATATAACACTATTCCTTCCAGCTAAACCCCAGGAATGATGTGAGCAAAATGGGGAACCTCCAAGAGTTTTCTCATTCTCTTACTTCACCCCTTCTCTTTCATCAAAATTTAACTCTTACCTTTGGCCCCAGCCAAAAGGCAGGGGATTTGAATCTTAAATCCAGATTTAAGAGCCAATTAAAATCATCCCGAGGAGCCAAGAACTTCAACTCTGAAGAACACTGTGTGAATTGAAATAATTTACTCAATAAAGGAGGTTTCTAAAGGTTTTAGGAAAGTGTCGTATTTTGCAGTGAACCTAACAGTCAGTATTTCAGCAACGACACAGGAAAGGAAACTAGGTTGGAAAAGTTCTGCTCTGTAAGTATTATAACTCATATTAGCTGTAATACTAACACTATGGTAAATTATACTAATAGTAAGACCTACTCCCCCAAGTAGATTTGAAGTACAAAAATATCGGAAATTCTGATTCTTCTAATACAAGCTTGGGAGCCAAACTTCTCCAATGCTACCTGACAGTATTTTAAGCATTTTTAAAAATTTATTAAAATTTTCTGAGGTGAGTCTTTTCAGGCCCTTGGAGTTCCTAACTGGGCAGATCTGTAAGCCGATACATGCACAAATGAAGTACAATTTAGGACACAGCTTGTCAAATCACATCAACTAATAGGTGGGTCTGTTAGCTCATGAGTTTGCATGAGAACATTATTGCTCAACCACATACCCTTGAATCTTCCTTAAAACGGTCTGGCTTTAATTGGATTGTATCTTGTATAAGTGGTATATCAACTCCCAATATTTACTTGGAGTTACTAAAATGCCCTTATGATTAAGTAATTCTGGTTGACATCTACCTACTGGAGAAAGCTTCTGAAGGGTAATCGACAACATACCTTAGCTGTTCCACTCTATGGAAGGAAGGGCTTTTTATTCCAGTTGTACGCTGGTTTAATTCCATCTTTCAGGAAGTAGGAATCTTCTAGAAGATAACCAATCCTTTGTGTACTAAACTTGCCACCTTTGGTGAAAAGCCTTGGCTGCATACAGGTCAGCTCGTATTCTGGAGAAGGACCTAGGAATGTGCTCTGCCCCAAAAGCAGTGTTAAATTTAGTGGTCTTACTTCCTGAATGCAGAGGGTGTCAGGATTCTTAGGCTGTTTTTGCCCACGAATATGCGTGCTCACAATAAAATAGCAAAATAATGATGCCTGTAGCATTTCACTGGCTAGTCAGAATTACAGAATTTTAGAAATGGAAAGAATTTCAGGTATTGTCTAGACTGGTTCTCTCATTGGCAGATGAGAAACCAACATTCAAAGACTTGGACTGACTCAGGTTCACACAATAAACTAGGGAAATTGATCCTTAGTTCTGTATTAAGAAACTGAAAGGTAGATCATATTTAAAAATGGCCTCCCCCAAAGGAGCCCTGTTAGAGACATGTGTTTTGTAACCAGTTTTGTGAAAATCAGGAAATTGCTATTAAAAAAAAAAAAAAAAACTAGAGGCGCCTGGGTGGCTTCGTCGTTAAGCGTCTGCCTTCGGCTCAGGTCATGATCCCAGGGTCCTGGGATCGAGCCCGGCATTGGGCTCCTTGCTCGGTGGGAAGCCTGCTTCTCCCTCTCCCACTCCCCCTGCTTGTGTTCCCTCTCTGGCTGTGTCTCTCTCTATCAAATAAATAAATAAAATCTTTAAAAAATAAAATAAATAAATAAATAAATAAAAACTAGAGTAGACTTCCCTGCAAAGGGCTTTTACTCCCCCCTTCTTTTTTTTCTGGTTCTTGTTCTATGACATCTAATTAATTTTTAAACTTTTCATTATGAAAAATTTTTTATTTTTTTTTATTTTATTATGTTATGTTAATCACCATACATTACATCATTAGTTTTTGATGTAGTGTTCCACGATTCATTGTTTGCGTATAACACCCCGTGCTCCACGCAGTACGTGCCCTCCTTAATACCCATCACCAGGCTAACCCATCCCCCACCCCGCTCCCCTCTAGAACCCTCGGTTTGTTTCTCAGAGTCCATCGTCTCTCATGGTTCGTCTCCCCCTCCGATTCCACCCCTTCATTTTTCCCTTCCTACTATCTTCTTCTTTTTTTTTTTTTTACATATAATGTATTATTTGTTTCAGAGGTACAGGTCTGTGATTCAACAGTCTTACACAATTTTAAATGTATACAAAAACAAGAAAAAAATAACAAAATGAACCCCTTGTACACATCAAGGGTTCTCACTCATCATTGATCCATGACCCACCTTTCACCTCATTATTTCTAAAGTGGACATCAGACATTATGTCATTTCATCTGTAAACATTGAAGAGTGTACTTACAAAAGATAAGGACTCTTTTTTTAAGATTTTATTTATTTATTCGAGAGAAAGAGCACGAGCAGTAGGAGCGGCAGAGGAAGAGGGGAAAGCAGACCCGATCTGAGGATCCTGGGATCGTGACCTGAGCGAAAGGCATCCGCTTAACCGCCTGAGCCACCCAGGCACCCCAAGGACTCTTTTTTTAAAGCATACGCACAATACTATTATCACTCATAAAAACCTAACAATAATCCCTTAATATAAATAGATTTGTAAACTTTATATAAGTTATCCTTTGCCTTAGAACTGTTCCATGCTCCTTTAATTTGCTAAATGCCGTTTCATTTATTTTTATCCACTGAATAAAATAGGAACTGAGCATTCGAATAAACATCCACGGATGTTTTGTTTACAGAGAGGGGGAGAAGGAAGCCCAGATTCTGGCTCTCTGAGAGGTAGTAGAGAATCAAACGCAGAGAAAAAATTCTGGAATCAGACAGAATTGGGTCTATAGCTCAGTCCCACTTCTTATTAAATGTGCAAATTTCTTCATCTCTCAAAGGCTCGGTTCGGTGATCTGTAAAATGGGGATAAGAAAGCCCATCTAAAAGAGTAGGGGTGCTGAACGAGATGAGATGCATAAAGTTACAGAGCCTGCGGCAAGTCAGCACTCAAAAAAACAGCTATCTTTCTCTCAGATTTGTTCAGTAACGTGTAAATACAGAGTTGCTAACGTCCATTTGACCACACAGATTTATCAGCTTTAATTAGCTAATGGGGTGTGTAAACATGTTAAGGCTCCTTCCTCTCTTTCCGAGTTGTACAAACAACGCTTTAATCCGTGCACCTTCCGAATCCTGAGTTCGAGGCTCCTGAGTCGAGCCCATCTCTGGAGGTTCCTGAGTCGAGCCCATCTCTGCGGGCCCGTTGCTAAGACACGATGCACCATGCAAGAGGGCTGCATCCCGGGGCTCCATGCCCCACTGGTGGACTGATTGAGGCGCAAGCCCCGATTCTGCCCCAGAGCTGTTCGAGGGTCTGTTGCTTGTCTTCCGCCTTCTAGGTGCCGTTTGGATCCCTGTCTTCTGCCTCCCCGAGCCGGATGTCTCCTCCCCATTGTCTGTCTTCTGCATCAGGCAGCCGCCCTTCCACCTGCCCCAGCGGCTTCCTCGTCTCTCCCTTGCTCTGCCACTCCCACTTCCCTCGCCTTCCCTGCTGCCTCCCTTCCCTGACACCCCCTCCTTCCAGCCCATGCCCCTGCAGCCTCCGTTCCCATCCCTCCCCTGGAACAGAAGTCTCCCAACCCGGCTTCCGCTGTGAGTCCAAATGCAAGATCCCTGGATATCATCCAGTCGTGCCCTCTCCCCCTGGTCTGCCTCCCTCCTGGCCATTCCACCCTCTCCCGGTCTTCCTCCCCTCTGCCGGCCTCCTGCCACTCTCCCTAGCCATATCCCACTCTGCCAAGGGATTAAACGGTTAAAGATTCTGGAAGGTTCAGCTGAAGGCCCTTTCTCTTCTTCTCCCTGGCTCTTTCCCTAAGCAAGCTCACCCCTACCCGTGGGCTGTTGACCAGCTGAATCACTGATAGGTCCGTAACTCCCAAAATTACATCTGCAGCCCAGACCCTTCTGTAGGTTCTAGGACCCATACATCCAGCTGCCTGTTACCCCCATTACCTTAATGTCTCCAGCACCTGCCCCCCAAATGTCAAACTGTCCTCCCTGTTGCAGTGAATATGGCAAAAAAAAAAAAAAAAACTCCAAAAGGCTGCTGAAGCAGGAAAGTGAGGACCAATTTTGACCCTTGTCTCCCTTTCCACTCATACTGAATCCTTCTCGGAGCCCCATCACCATTACTGCCCTTCAGGTGTGCCCCAACCACTCTCCCCACACACCCCTGCTAGCTCTCCCCATTCCAGTGCATGCTCCGCATTGGAAACCACAACTTGATCTTATAACTCAGACATCCTCCCTAAGCCTTCCCACGTCTTCCTGCTGCCCTGAGCGTAAAGACCCACATCTTCAGAATGACATGCAGGATTGGCCCCAATATCTACCAGCAGCTTCATTCTGCACCACCTGCCCACCAGTCTGAGCTCCCCCCGTCTGAGCTTCCCTCAGCCTCTTCCCTGCACAAAGTCCCCTTATCCTCAGAATATCCTCTTGCCTCTGCTGTACACCCTCCAAAGGTCTTTCCAACCACAACCTACCTTTAGCTCATAAGCAAATACTTCCAATCAAACCACAGCTTGAAGATCATTTCCTCAGGGAGGCCTTAATTGATAGGCTCTCCCAGAGGAGAGCAAATGCTCATTCTAAAATATAATTGCTATTAACTTGACACCAAAATGTTTTATCTTCTTGCTGCTTTTAAACATATCAAATGTACAAAAATGTGATAGATATCTTTCTGTTATGTTTTTGTTAGATAAGCTTTTATTACCCAGATACAGGGGAGATACAAATGTGTTATATACATACGCAATGAACATGAATATAAGACTTGAGTTGGCTTTTCCACTAATGGCTTAAAAATTATAATAGGCAAGAAGGACAATTATATACCATTTGATGATTTGCCTTTATTACAAATAATAGAAATAAATTAGATATTCCTCAAATGCAAAGGTGTTTTCTAAAAAACAATTGATTCAAGCATCCCAGTTGACACAGAAATTCTAGACCTGCCTCCCACAACCAGTTAGAGTGGTCCACAAGTAAATGAAACAAGCCTGGAGCTCTTTTCCCTGAATCCAGTCATCCAGCATTATATAAACCCAGACAAAGAATCCCATTGGCTTGGCAGTTTCTCTGTGACATGGAATTTTCCCCCAAAATGGAACCTACATGGCATTCCATTTCCATGACACACCAGGATGCCAGGCCTGACTCCATTATGATTTTTTTTCATGCACAGAATTAGAATAACCAAATATCATCACTGGAGGAGACTTCACAGAGTCTTCAATTCAACCTTATTCAGCCAGGTTTCCGTACTGCCCTAGTGATTAAAGCCAGGGAGCAAGAGGCCCATCATCAGGCCTGAGGGCTCCTTAACCTCTGCTTCATCTCTGTCTTCACTAGAAAACTCTTTTATAAATTATGGTTCCTAGAAGATTCTGCAGGAGAATACATGTTACCTGCTGAAAGGGGTTTGAGCAGGGGGGCAAGGGGTGACTGGGGATGGGCATTAAGGAGGGCACGTGATGGAATGAGCACTGGGTGTTCTATGCAACTGATGAATCACTGACCTCTACCTCTGAAACTAGTAATACATTATAGGTTAATTAAATTAAATTAAATTAAATTAAACTAAAAAATAAAAAATAATAAAGCGGTTTGAAATACCATGAGACCAGATGAGCTACTTCATGATCAAAATGAGGAGACTGAGGCCCACAAACAGAAAGTCCCAAAGCTCATTAATTGTGAAGCTAGGGGTACACCTCATCTACGGGGCCACATTCCTAAGAACCTGTGCAGAAGGGTCCATTTGCGCCTGAAGAACAGAGCCAGCAGGACTGTTTGCCAGAAGCACAAAGTGGGGTGAGTGGTTCATCATGAAGGACAACGAGTAGGTTGAGATGCAGGGTGTGTTGTGCATTGTGAAATAAAAGTCAGATATAAACAATTCTGGAGATGATATACAAACCTTATTTCACTGGTTGCCATTTTCAAGATTACAAAACCCCAAACTAATTTTCTCTTCAACCTCTGTTTATACAAAGATGTACATATCTCAAGTATGTAGCCTAATCTCAATAACTACAATAAATATTGTAACAAGCAACTTAACAGCTCGACAAAATGTCTTTAGTCCTTAGCGCTAGCAAGGTCTCCCAGATCCAAGAAAGGCAGAAGAACAGAAAACCCAGAGAGATAAGGCGCTATCACTGGTTAGTTCAATGGCCAGAGTAAAGGGCCAATAGGGACAGCGCCTGTCTGGATCTGCCATTACCTCTCTGTTCCATAGCTAACTGTTCCCTGGTGCTTGGCCAACAGACACGCTGCTGGACCACAGGCTACCAAGTACTGCCTACCCATCCTCCAAGAGCAGTTCAAACACCACCCCATGCACACCATCCTCTGTAGGGTCCCTCCATCTGACTTCTCTTAGGTTTTAGTAACCACCGTATTCAGTTAACATTGATCTCAGGATGCTTTGCCATGTTATTTAATTTCTGAGCACGTGTGGTCTTCCCAATTAAAGTATAACCCTCTCTGCTCCAAAGATGCCTTATCCTTACTTGTCTCACCAGGGTCTGACACCTGCCCTACTAGGGATACGTGCTCAGTAAGTGTTGGTGATAGTGATGATTATGATGATGATTATAATGGCAACGACTACAGAGGAATAAGCATGTGCTTCTTACTATGAAAGCAGAATGGACACCAATAATGAGAACAAACACATGTGGTTGGTCTAGAGCCTACACACATTATCTTACATGATGGCTACTATCGTTTTCCCCGTTTCTTCCCAAGAGTGCAGAACAATTAGGTGGTTTTCTCATGATTTCAAAGAGTCCTTGAAGAAGGTAGAAAAAATGCATTCCTATTGGCACAGACCTATAAGAAAAGAAAATCCATCACTGAAGTCCTGTCTTTAAGTCAGAGAAAGACAAATACCATACGATTTCACCCATATGTGGAATTTAAGTAACAAAACAGATGAACATAGGGGAATGGAGGGAAAAAGAAAATAAGATAAAAACAGAGAGGGATGCAAAGCATAAGAGACTCTTAGCTCTAGGGAACAAACTGACGCTGCTGGAGGGGAGGTGGGGGGGGATGGCGTAACTGGGTGATGGGCATTAAGGAGGGCACCTGTTGGAATGAGCACTGGGTGTTCTATGCAACTGATGAGTCACTAAATTCTACCCCTGAAACCAACACTACACTATATGTTAACTAAATTGAATTTAAATTAAAAAAAAAAAAAAAGAAGAGGACCAAAAAAAAAGCCAAATAAAGACTCATGGAGAAATGAGTCCCAAGTTGGGGCAAGCATGTTCTGATGAGACACATTTTAAGGACAGTATGCATGGAGCCACATTAAGTATCCCCATGCCTGAGATCCATATTAAATTAATATCAAGTGCTGACCTGAAACACTTCAGTGAAGACCTTTTTCTTTCTTAACCGTTGCTTAAGGATTGTTTTTCTCTTGCAAATGACAGAAAACTCACTGCTTCAGTTATGTCACCTTATCACCTCGAGCTTGCTTTCCCTTCTTATATGAACACCACCCTCCCCGCAAAGTCATCATGAAAGACCCATGAGCTGGGTGTGGGAGTGCGCAAAGAGAGAGGTCCTTCTTAAGGAGTCTGATCTCCTTAAGGAATCTTTCTGGTTGTGCACAATAGTCTTCTCTGAGTGGTGAAAACTTCACTTATCTCAAGGGCCCCTGACCTATTTAGCAGACTTTAGTGATGTACCGGTTTTCTTTTTTCTGGCCCACAGCATCACCTTGACTAGTGGCAACAGCCTAGTCTCCAGCTTCAGGCCCCCAGGCGCCCCACAGAACCACATCAGGCAGGTGCTCACTGACCGGTGGGTGCCTAAGCCTTCATTTTTGTTCTTTGGCTGTGTCCTGGATTCTCTTGCAAACATCTGGGCCTCTTGATACAGGAGATTTAAAGATGGTTTGCACATGAGCCATTTCACACCTGTATTTTATTTTTTTAAGATTTATTTTTATTTATTTGAGAGAGAGAGTGTGGGGGGTGGGAGGGAGGGGCAGAAGGAGAAGGAGAGAGAGTCTCAAGCAGACTCTGTGCTGAGCGAGGAGCCGAACACGGGGCTTGATCCCATGACACTGAGATCATTACCTGATCTGAAACCAAGAGTCATATGCTTAACTGACTGAGCCCCCCAGGTGGCCCTGACACCTGTATTTTAGAAGCACACCGAACAAGCTGAGATATTATGCTATCATTAATTCATTCGATGACTATTCATTAAGTGCCTACTAGGTACCAGCATTGAACGGAAATAGCGCCTGACTTCTAGACAAGAGGCCTGGATTTAAGTCTGACTTTATTATATAGTATCTATATAGCCAGCTCTTTATGTTTTGCCTTAGTTTCTTTGCCTATAAAATGGCAATAATAAAAAAAAAACCTGACCTCACAGGTTATTCTAGATATGAAAAGATGAGTAAAACATGGTACCCAACTTGAAGGCGGTCACAGGGTGGTATCTCCAAAGCAAACTTAACAAGTAAGCTTCTCAATAATGGCCACCCCAGAACAAATAGTTGCCATGGTTATACTGGTTGTTCAGTTAGAGAAAGCACAAAGAATGGGACACTAGATAGAAAAGACAGTGGTGATATAGACTCAATTATAGAGCTGCAAGGAACTGTAGGCATCATCCGGTCCAAGGGTCCCCACCATTTTTGTGGGGAGATAGCACGGGCTTTGGAGACAGAGACCCTTAGGTTCAAATCCTAGCTCGGACACTTTGTAGTTGTAGTTGTGATACATTGCGTCAATGACAACCTGTTCTAGCCTCATTATCTCCTTTCCAGAATAGGAATAGTAATGATTCCAACACAACTGTTATGTGAATTAAATAAAATAGGGTATGAAAATTCCTTGGAAAATAGCAAGATTTTAATAAATGACTATTACCTTTATGATTTTATTATTACTTTATCTTTTGATTATCTGAGATCTCTTTCCAGTTTTACTGAGATATAATTGACAGATAGCATTGTATTCATTTAAGGTGTGCAGGATAACCATCCGATATATGTTCATATCATGAAATGGCCACCACGGTAGGTTTGGTTAGCATCCATCACCACACATAGTCACAGATTTTTTTTTTTCTAGTGATGAGAACTGTTACGATCTCCTCTCTTAGCAACTCTCAAATACACACTACAATGTTATTAACTAGAGTCACTATGCTGTGTATTACACCCCAGGACTCATTTATCTTGTAACTGAAAGTTGAGATCTATTTATGCTTGGGTGGGGGAGGGATGAGGTACATGATAGCCAGAGAGAGACAGGTTGGAGCTAAGAATGAAGTGTTTGGAATGGAGAGAAGGTGCCGAACTGAACTTCATTCCCCTTCCTGCTGGAAATTCCAACAAATCCAGCAAAAGAAAGGGGCAAAAAATGGCAAAAGTGGCAGGAAAAAAAAAAAAGAACCTAACTTATAATGCAACTAGAAGACTACTGTGTTTTACTAGAAATAGAGCCTATTTTCAGGGTGAGGAGCCCCAATCTAAGTCAGTGAAAAAAAAAAAAAACCTGGCCAAGAAAGACCGTGCTCCATGCAATCAGGTAGCTGCTCTTGCTGGAGCCAGCATCGGCATGCCCATCATTTCACTCTCCCAAGCTTTTCTAATCCATTCATTCTTTCATTCGAAACTAAGTCTTGGGCACCACCTCCATGCCTAGAATGATGATCACGGGGTAACGCAAAACTGTACTTATCGGGAAGGTGCAAGGGTCGGTGAAAGTTACCCGGATCTGGAAACCCAGAGAGGACATGGACAGGACCACCTCTCTTGACTTATCATGCGCTTTTTCACACCAGTCAGAAGAGAGGTCGATGCTGGGTGCATGATGAGCAGCTGGGAGCAGCAATCTCAGCCGGCCACCCCTAACTTCCTGCTCCACCGTCTACTGAGCTTCAGAGAGGGACTTTCCTAGGTGGTATGTAACCTACATTTCTCAAACAATTAGGTTCTTTTCGAACTGAAACCTGCAACAACAGAAGAAAAATGGTAACACATCTCCTTTAAAGCAGCATATGCTTTTTTAAAAACGTGCCACTGGGAATCCTGCTTCTGTAAGTTTGAATCCTTTCCTACTAAATCTCCTGTATAATTAAGTTGCCTGAGAAATGTTGGAGGCAACACAACAAGAACACCACATCCTAATGAGTAATAAAGATTACATAACAGTCGAGATAAGCAACAACACCCACAGATTTCATGTAAATGCTAATAGTGAGTTCTTGGCCAACAGTGTAAAATAATAAGGCAAGGAATGCCACACAGCTGAACTTCAAAATATTACTCCCAATTGTTACATAAAACCGCAACCAATGTTACATGAATGTTTATTTCACTTTTTCTAATCATTGGCTCTTCATTTTGAAGGCCGACTCTTTTTTTTTTTTTTTTCATTCACAAAGCGGAGTGCTTAACTGCTTATGAAAGCCTTGATTGTACGGGGACCCAAACAAAGAATAGTCCAGGGGCTGATGGAGCCAAGTCTGGCTACGAACATCCCACAATTGTCTTCAGCACCTACAACATGGTTCTACATGGAAAATTCTTCAGTACATCTAACCTGAACCTCCCCCTTGCTGACATACAAATGGGACATCTCTTCTGCAGAGTCTGTGGATATTAAAGCCGTGACTCCTTATGGCAGTGTTTCCCAAACTGTCCTCCTTTAGACGCTAGTTGCTTAAGATTAATAATAAAAATAATGAGTTTGAGGGGGAAGAATGAATTCTATAATCAAATAAGTTCAGTAAATAGTATATTCTATATACCTACTTTATAAGCTCAAAATGTATGATTAGTGTGTTAACAATTTTGAGAAGCCCAGTAGTAATGATGCCAACTTAATCTCTTTTTTAAGCAGAGTCCTTCACCCCCTCGCCCAAACACTTATTAGTTTTTGAAACTTTTCTGTGAAATACACAATGGGGGTTTCTGCTTGAGATCACCAATCCAGTCTCTTTCTTTTATACTTGAAGAATCTAGAAAGACAGCAACTTGCCAAATTTTGAATGGGGAAGGTATAAACCCCGCGTCAAACCAAAAATTAACATTTTCTTATTCTTTGTTAATTGCAGACCAATTCATTCTTGCAGAGAAGAACCCCCTCATTTTATGAACCCTTCCGAAAATACAGGTGCTGCTTAAAAATAACTCACCTGTGGGGCGCCTGGGTGGCTGAGTCAGTTAAGCAGCCAACTCTTGATTTCAGCTCAGTTCACGATCTCAGGGTCATGGGATGGAGCCCTGTTTTCGGCTCTGCACTGGGCTTGGAGCTTGCTCAAGATTCTACCCCCTCCCGCCCCGTGCGCTCTCTCTATTAAAAACAAAACCTCACCTGTGTTGGATGCACGTGTTCCCAGGCTCTGCACTCAGGTCCAACTCAGCTCATGCCCTCCAATCTGGTTGTCTGAATTTATATCTGATTCCACCATTTGAATGTCCTGGAGCGGAGCAGGTAGCGGTGGCTGGGGACAATTGGCACACAGTCATGTCAGAGCTTAAAGAACTTTAGAGTCATCTCACTAGATCCCTTCACTTTGCAGCCATAGGGAATTGTGGCCCATAGAGAATACTTGGCATCGTCTATTTAAGGGCTAGTTAGATAGTGACAGAGCCAGGAGCTCACCTGAGTCTCATCTGGCTGCCTTCCATCTTTTATCCTCACATTCACCTTCGTTAGGGTTACACAAGCCTGCTCCCTGACCTTCAGACTAGAAAACTGGGCTCAGTGGCAAAAGCACTTGCTTACCAAAGAGTATGCAGAAGCCAATGTATTGTTAATGCTGTGTTGCTTTCATCGTAGTACAAAGGTGAAAACATTTCCACTTCTAATAGTTACAGAAGAACCATGGGAACATGGGGAAATGCTGGGTTTTCTCTGTCTTCTCTTCTACACAGACCCATCAGGTTCCAGGTGATCTCTCCTGGAGTGTGCAGAAGGTTAAGAATTTGGCTGGAGATGAATA